>NW_027225574.1:6552961-6903948 GCF_038994185.2 Dermacentor albipictus | reverse complement strand
GACAGAATTGCGGCGTTACAGGACCCTGGAGCGGTCGCGCAAGTGTACCTTGACGGCAGCGTAGGTCATCGTTTCCGGCTGTGGTTGCGGCGATGCCTGAACTTCTGGGACTTCTAGTAGAGTGTATTAGATTGGGAGAGGGGGGGGTCAAACGAGGGCTCCGCGCTGAGGCATTTTTAGTCGAAAATCCAGATGATGCCACTGTCACCCTGGACGCCACAATTCAACGTGCGGCGGAGGCCATGGAGGTGCAGTTTGGCAGCGCCAGATAAACCCCCTAAACTTTGTAATGTAGCGGCACGCTTTGAAGAATGCCGCCTCCTCCTCGAGCGCTCTGGCCGAGGCCGACGCCGCGTCGCTATTGGCCTAATAGCATCGCAGGGGCCCTCGCGCCGTGCATCAGAGCCATTTTTGCTCGAGAAGCGTCTACGGAGTGGCGAGGCGCGCATGTTGGCGCCGTTGCTACGCTCGAGCACTGTAGGCAACGCCACGCTCGAGGAGGGAGCGTGAAGGAGAGGAGAAACGAGGAGGAGTGAAGGCGGAGGAGGAGAGTGTCACTGCTTTACGAAGTTTAAGGGGCTTTGGCGCCAGAGAGTACCGAAAAGAAGCACGGCCGCGGTCGAGAAGCACGGCTGCGGTCGAATCCTGCCTGGGTTACCTGGAGCCACGCAGTCAGATTTGTCAGTCAGATTTGCAGTCAAACTGCACAGTGCGTTCGCAGTTTTCTTTCATGTTTAAACCTAATGTGAGTGTTTCACTGGGTCATGAGATAAGGAAATGCAGAGCTCATATTCCGAAGAAATCGTGATCATGTGCAGTCATGGAATTAGGTACAAGAATAAATGAACTGTGTGGCATAATTACGGGTTAAATAGAAATTGGTCAACCTTTGTTTCCTTTTCTCAAGGCGATATATTCAATGCTAACAAAATTTCCCCGATGCCCTAATAACGGCAGCAAGTTGACATTTAGGGAGCATGTGGGTCACTTTAATCGTTACGTGTAGAACATCTTTCTGTGTGTTAATTGTGTATTTTGAAAATATTTACGGAAGAGCCATTTACTTCCCTATTTTTATGCTTCATACACCTGAGATGTAGGTGGTTTTTCAGATCCCCTGGCTGAATAAAGCAAAACACCTTGTTTATATTTGCTTGGATTAGGAATCATGTTATCGAATGTCTATGTCTTCGAGATCGCGCAGGTTTCCATCGTCACATGCCTCCAATCTGAATTACGCTTCAACTGAGAGGGGGAGCGTTCTCTTTGATGACCAGCCTTCATCTGCTGCATATGAGGCCGTTCTCTCTCGCGTGGGCTTCTCGGGTGTAGGCTGCTCGTAGAGTTACCCCGGAAAATACGGCCAAGCATTGAGGGTACCGCATCAGAGCGAAGCCCAGGCTTTCCGCGTTGTGTAGATACTTCCTGGGCTTCGATGATATGCACATAATGCCTCAGTATGCACTTTGCATCAAAGTGCAGCTCCCAAATGGTGTCGATGACTTCCAAAGGGCCGATCAAAACAGTCAAGATTCAACTCCCGCGCGCGTCGTCTTTCTTCATCTTTAGAGACTCCGAAGAGCGACAGCTTGGCCTGAGCTTTCGATCTACTGTATACGGTTATGCAGCCGACTACACAACAGTAGTTCTTTTGTCGAGGTGTGTTCATCCTCTCATTCTTCGTACACTGTGCCAAGTCACCGAGTTACGAGACAAACGATAGATATATGCGAGGGCCGTCTGCGCGCATAAACATCGTGCAGACGGCATCGTTTGGCGGAAGCGAAGAACCTCAATTCATGGCAAAGCAGTAATTTTATTGTATTCTTTTTTTCTCACATACTAGGAACAAAAATTGATGAAACAAACCCAAGCACGACGGTGTGTTCAGTAGACGGCGGCGTGTCGAGCAGACGACAGCTCGGCGCTGCCGTAACCAACATCGGTAGGCGTGGTTCCACCGGGCCGCCAAGGCCCCGGATTGGGCTGAACGTCAGAAGAAGGAGGAGCTTTAAGAAGAAGGCGACTGCAGCGCCACCACAAATTTTAACGTTTTTTGCTTCACTCTCGCCACTTACCGTGGCCGGCGGACTCCCCCCCCCCCCCCCTCATAACGTCATTCCAGTACACTCTACTTGTAGTGACCACTGAAGCTGTCTTTAACTATGTCCGCGATTCAGGGCACCTGGGCCTGTTATTTGAGGCACAATTTGTGCAGCTCTTCCCGTGCGACCACTGCTATCGTCTCGCGCAGGTCATCGGCGCCTAGCGTTGGAACTTCGGCGCAGTTTGTTGCCAGCGCATGGCGGTTTTATGGCGTGGTACGTATTTCAAGTGTCTTCACGATGGTTCTGAATTCCAAAACAAATTCAGCCTTGGGTGCGTTGTGTATAAATCCGGCGAATAGTCACTCTTTCACACCGCATCAAGAATCAATCTTTCTTTTCTTCCGACATCTCAGGGTAGGCGTGGCTGAAGGGGCGAGTCATTTCCTCTGAAAAAATTGCGATGTTCTCATTCGGCAGCTGCACGCGGGTTACCAGTATTGCTTGGGCTTGTTGTTTGCCCAGGACGCTCGTGAAGTTCAGCAGGAAGCCGTTTCGGAACAGGTCCCATGTAGTCAGGGTCGATTCCCGGTTCTCAAACCACGTCCTGGCGGCGTCTTTTAAGGCGAAGTACGCATGCGCAGCTTGTCGTCGGAGTTCTACTTGTTGAAAGCAGCGACCTTTTCGTATGTTTCCAGCGAGTTTTTGCGGTTCCTCAAACGACGATCCGCAAAAGGTAGGTAGCTCCCTGGGCTGTTTCAGAACAAAGAGGGACGCTGCGGCTGCCATTGGTGCTGTCTTGGCCACGATCTTCTTGGTCGTCTCAGGTACGTCCGTGCTCCGGGGGCAGCTGTTGTAGGCGGCGGCTTGATGGATGGTACGGGACATTGTTGGTGTTTTCTTTGCATTTCGAGCTTAGATCACGGCTTGTCAAGGGCCTACGGTACATGAATGAAAAACAGCTCCAACAGATGTCACGTGATCGGGAGAGAGAAGAAAGAAGCAAAACTGTGAGTGACAGAACTAGCGCTTTATTGGCTTAACCTGTGCCCTCAAAAACAGGCTACACCCAACGAACAACGACAGCTAGGAACGCAGATGGCTGTTTACGGGTCAATAGTACACGGGTCAATATCGAAAAAGTTACGTGGTTTTACGTGCCATAACGTCGATCTCAAAATGAGACACGCCGTACTGGGGGACTCCGATAATTTGGGCTCCCTGGGGTTCTTTAATGTCCACCTGAAGCTAAGGCCCAAACAATGAAACGTTCCTTTCCTTCGAGTGCTTCCTAACCTCACGTGAGGCCTCCTTACAGCGAAGGACCGATGGAGGAAGCAAGCATACTCTGAAAAGCTTCCTTCACCCGTCCTCACGTAAGGAGCGGAGCGGTTGTCGCATGCCTGGGTTCGAGATGATCTCTTAAAAGCTTTACGCGAACGCCATTATTCAATCAAAATTGTTGTATAGTTACACAGTATTTAAATTGAAGAGCTAATATAGATATGCGTGGGTGCTTTTTCTGGTTTTGTTCACTAAATGTAAAAAAAGTACCATATTACAGTACAAAACTTGATGTGCTCCTGCAACGCTGGCACGCCGGCGTCGTGCAACGCCTAGCAAGGCCTAGCAACGCTTTCATACCGCACGCGTGACTGAAAGGAACATGCCTGGCAAGACGCGCCGTGCTCGTGCTTCTCCGCAGGTGGACGACAGCGCGCATACGCAAGAAAACCTCACGTGGCTATGCGTTGAGGTGAAGCGCTCGTCCGGGGCCAGGAGCGCCGTAAGAACGCATGAAGGTAGCTGCGGAGCTACCTTACGATGAGGAAGCACTAAGGAAGCCTTCACCGAGGGCCCCTCAGTAAGGAAGCTTTCAGAGTGACATAAGGTGGTCTCACCGCAATGAAGGCTTCCTTACTGAGGTAAGGAAGATTTTATTGTTTGGCCCTAAGTACACGGATCTTTTTGCATATCGTTATTCTCGAAATGCGGCCGCCGTGGCCGGGATTCAATCTCGCGATTTCGTGCTTAGCAGCCCAGTACCACAGCCACTAAGAAACCACGGTGAGTGCTTCAATATTGAACGCCTTTTCTTTGACGGTAACTATCTGTATATCACATACAATGATTCCGTCACTCTGAATATAGATGGCTTATTGAATGTAGCGCTTAAGGGCAATCAATAATAAAATTAGGCACAGTTCATATTTGAGTGTATTCCTTTTTTACTTTATCATATGCCTCACTGTGGAATAGCTGACTTCGCATTAAAATACATTCTTCATCTATAAGGTCGATTCGCACCTGCAGAGCTACGCTGACTGCCGGAACGAGGCATCTAGTTCTTCTCAACCTTTCACAAGTTGTAATAACAGCAGTGAGCTATTATTCAATTAAATCGCTCACCGCAATCAACCATGAATTCCTTAAGATGGTGGAGGGGCTGATCATGATGCAAGCAGAAAAGACGGCCGAATTGTAATACTGCTTGCCAACATATACCTGCTGTTGCAGGGAGCACTTCCAAATCACAATTGTTGTCTATGAGATAGTCTATACTCAAAGAGCTGGGCATTACTTGCAGAAGAAATTTAAATGCTAATCGACTAATTAACAACAATTCACTAATTCAGTTCTATTTCACCAATTCAGAGTGGGCATGCGAGCAGCACTCGTTGGTCTATGCCTCATGCGCCACTTTTTACGCTCCACAGTTTTTGCTGATGCTGTCCCTTGTTTCACTTTCTGCGCCCATCCACATCTGCCCTACCATGGGCGTATTCATCGATACTGTCCAAGAACGTCAAGAGCCCGTTTCCCGCATAATTTTCCGTTTTTCCTGGATGTACCACTAGACGGACACCGCATCGTTTCTGGGACGACGTCAGTGGCTTATTTACTGCCCTTTCCCAGCCCTTTCATAAGAAGCTTGCTGATCAACTACTCCTTCAGTGGGCATGCGAGCAGCACTGGTTGGACTATGCCTCATGCGCAACATTTCTTCGCTCCGCGCGTGCGTAAAAATTTGACCCTGTATGCTAAACGGAATAGTCATCGCTCACTTTTTCTGCTCCCATGCCCAACTGTCTTAGACGCTATTATGTGATTGCCTCGACGTGGTGCTGTTGTGGCAATGCGGTGATGTCGAGGAAAAACCGGGGCCTCCAATGGTGCAGAGGTCGGCTGAAGATGACTCTGCCCCGAGTCTTCCCGATTCCCCGTCTGAACATATGAACACCGCCTTAATATTGCCTTAAGACATAAAGAAAACGACCGTTGAGCCTACTAATGGTCAGTCTCAGCTTTGAACTATATTTAAATTGTCTGTAGCAGATAGCACAATTCTAGTCCATGAGCCGGTCTACACTCAAGGAGGCGGGCATTACTTGCACAAAAAATAATGTTGTTTATTATGGAGTTTTACGTGCCAAAAGCACTTTCTGATTATGAGACACGCCGTAGTGAAGGACTCCGGAAATTTTGACCACCTGGGGTTTTTTAACGTGCACCTAAAACTAAGTAAACGGATGTTTTCGCATTTCGCCTCCATCGAATTGCGGCCGCGGTGGCCGGGATTCAATCCCGCGACCTCATGCTCAGCAGCCAAACATTGCACAAAAAATTGAAATGATAATCGACTAAATACCGAAAATTCACTACTTCAGTTCTAACAAAATATCTTATGGCACACATTGCAATTTAAACATTCTGGCCGCGGAGTCTGCAAGGCAGATCCACTTGAAACCGATTCTCAGCATGACACCAGATAATTCTTGACTTTTGTGGAGAAATGCATTAGCAGTCCAGTTACTTTTGTGGTTCAATGCATATAACGAAGTTCTTTTAAGAAAGTAAGTGTAAGGAAAGTGCATATTTTTCACAAGCTTGACGGCGTATATCTCGTAAATGCCATCATCCACACAATTCCTTTCAAATGAAGATGCCTTACAGTCTCAGCCGCTAGAATTTGTAACTTGCAATATGTGGTATAAGGTAATTTGTTACATATTTAGTTATCTAATTTTTTTATTTCCCGATGTTCCATTTATATTTTTTGTCCAATTATTGTTGTCTTCGTGTAGACCACCTCATGGACTAGAATTGTGATATCTACAACGGGCAATATTTTTTTTTATTTGAAAGTTTTCGCTGAAACACCGTACATACTAACAATGTAGTTTAATATCCCGCGCATCCTGTGACCAAAGCTCTGACCAAAGCTCGCATCCTCTGACCAAGCTCGTTGACCAAGCTCTGACCAAAGCTCTGACCAAAGCTCGTTTCGAGGAAAAACCGGGGCCTCCAATGGTGCAGAGGTCGGCTGAAGATGACTCTGCCCCGAGTCTTCCCGATTCCCAGTCTGATCATATGAGCACCGCCTTAATATTGCCTAAAGACATAAAGAAAACGACCGTTGAGCCTACTAATGGTCAGTCTCAGCTTTGAACTATGTTTAAATTGTCTGTAGCAGATAGCACAATTCTAGTCCATGAGCCGGTCTACACTCAAGGAGGCGGGCATTACTTGCACAAAAAATAATGTTGTTTATTATGGAGTTTTACGTGCCAAAAGCACTTTCTGATTATGAGACACGCCGTAGTGAAGGACTCCGGAAATTTTGACCACCTGGGGTTCTTTAACGTGCACCTAAATCTAAGTAAACGGATGTTTTCGCATTTCGCCTCCATCGAATTGCGGCCGCGGTGGCCGGGATTCGATCCCGCGACCTCATGCTCAGCAGCCAAACAGTGCACAAAAGTATTGAAATGATAATCGACTAAATACCTAAAATTCACTACTTCAGTTCTAACAAAATATTTTATGGCACACATTGCAATTTAAACATTCTGGCCGCGGAGTCTGCAAGGCAGATCCACTTGAAACCGATTCTCAGCATGACACCAGATAATTCTTGATCTTTGTGGAGAAATGCATTAGCAGTCCAGTTACTTTTGTGGTTCAATGCATATAACGAAGTTCTTTTAAGAAAGTAAGTGTAAGGAAAGTGCATATTTTTCACAAGCTTGACGGCGTATATCTCGTAAATGCCATCATCCACACAATTCCTTTCAAATGAAGATGCCTTACAGTCTCAGCCGCTAGAATTTGTCACTTGCAATATGTGGTATAAGGTAATTAGTTACATATTTAGTTATCTAATTTTTTTATTTCCCGATGTTCCATTTATATTTTTTGTCCAATTATTGTTGTCTTCGAGTAGACCACCTCATGGACTAGAATTGTGATATCTACAACGGGCAATTTTTTTTTTATTTGAAAGTTTTCGCTGAAACACCGTACATACTAACAATGTAGCTTAATATCCCGCGCATCCTCTCACCAAAGCTCGTTGTGTCGAAAGCCGCGTAATCCCAAGTAGGCCAACTAGGCCGATCGCAGTAGATGCCGTAGATTTGTTGCACACTTCCCATTAGCACGTGTTTTTCGTGCTTGTATTCCAGCGAGCGGGCCTTGATGGAGCAAATGCACGTAAGAAAATTCAAAATGCGGTATGGATGCTCCCGTCCAGCGCAGTGGTGCTTTATCCAAGACATTCTGCTGGACGCCTGGAACACAACACGGCCTAGAAATCGAAGTAACGAAGGGAAGCCCCGATTTGTGCCTATGATAGGTGGAACACGTTTGCTGGAGAGCTCAGTTATCTCCACTTTTTGTAGAGGATACGGGCTGATCGGAAGGGGTGGCACCATTCGAGGCACGTTTTACACATTGGACGAAATTAATAAATCGTGATTCTGTTTGATGTAGTTTATTTGCCAGTATCAGCAGGAAATCACAAAACAAGTTATTTTGTGCACCACATCATCATGATGAATGGGCATGAGACCATCTGTTAATAAATGATTGAGCTTGTCTTTGTTTTGTTTTGATCAGATAGTTTTATAAAGAGTCGCTTACGCCCAGCTCTGCTTCTTCTCGCGTGCTCTGACACTAGAAATATCTGCTTGGATTTTGTATTTACCAAAAGCCTCATTTTTTCTTTCAGAGGCGGAAGTGGCGCACGGACAGATATTCTGCAAAATGGCGATGAAGCCAAGTGGAGGAATCCTGATCACGGCGTTGAACTGACAAGATTTCGGGATTGGTTAAGATTCAAGCTTCCGCATATTTTCCAGTTCCGCTCACGTTCAGCTCGGGAGAAAAATTGTGATTGTCCAACTCAAGTTGAACCTGTTCAAAGGGGTTCATATTTTTAGGAATTACGTAGAAATAAAATTCCTATAAAAGACCGTTTTCCAACCCTACTCGAGAGTTTATTTCAGTAAAAGCTATCTTATTTCGACTTTCACATGACGCGGACGGATGTAGAAGGTCCGGCTCAAAAGCATGTAGTAAGTGATCGAAAAAGTGCGAGAACATAACGGGGCACAAATATGATTGATGCCAGAGGCGGCTGTGGCAGCTAGAACGGAAAATAAGAAATAAAGAAAAAATAAACAACAAATTAACTAACTAAATAACAAGAAAGAAAGTCAGCAAGCAAGCATTTCTCAGTGTCTCTGTCAAAACAAATCGTGATTTTGACTGCAATTCCTAGCTTTACGAAAAGAAATTAATAAGCGTTCAGCGAATTAAGATAAGACTTCAACTTAGCACCAAAATATTTTACGTGCTTTCTTATATGCGAAAGATGGCACGTATTCTGAAAGTTGCATCTGAAGTTTACAGTGCAGAGAATCACTCCGAGTACGGGGTTTGCTTGAAACAACACGCATGCATAAGATTTAAGACCTTGGCGACAGAATTGCAATGCTAGTTCGTACGATTTGTCATATTTTCTGTAGATACGCATTCTCAAGCTGTTGCAGCGCTTAAGCCACTGTACAAATTTTTACGAAATGTTCTAGCAGCGAGTCTCCAAAGAAGTAGGAGAGGGTGTAGCGGCGCCGCTCTGTCAGCAGGAAGGGACCCGGTTGACTTCTAGTACGAGCCGAAGAGCTGTGGAGCTTATGCAAATGCTGCTGCCGTCTATCGGAAGCCTTGCGCCATTCCACCAGGTTTAGGTTGAGGCGCCGCAATGAGTACAGTGGTAACAGTAGGGTGAAGGGCGCCAGCGTATCACCTTAGCATCTCAATCGAGCTCAGTGTTTTATATTGCAAAGCAAAATTCGAAACAATATTCGAAACAAGCAGGGAAGCGTATCATGTATACTATTAATGTCTTGTCACCTGTAACTTGAGAGGGTAGAAAACACTGCTACGGACGCTTGGTTATAAACGCGTTCTTATTGTCGGGCTAAGCAGCTTATAAGTTTCCTGAAGATGCGCAGAAGATCCACTTTCTCTATTATTTTGAAGCCTGGGGAAGTTCTTGCAGTATGCCGTATGCTGGCGAATAGCTTGTGAGTGTAATTTTACTTTTTGTATTTTCGACTTGGCATCTTACTAGCCGTGTTTTCCTATGTTTTGCATGTGTTGATCTCATGCTATCATCATTCATACATCAAATGCCCAAAAGTCATTTTAACAGCCGACCTCTCGCTCACTTGCGACATGAGCGTCATTGGTCTGTCTTATCAAGCCAATCCAAAAAAAAAAAGAAACTTCGACGTCCACTGTAGTGTCGATGTAGTAGCTAAGTTACTGGCACGTAAGCAAACTGGGTCTTCCATGCAGTGTATTGTCACGTGGTGGTGACGTTGAAGAACACAGTAGCAACACCGTGAATGGTAAAACTAAATTTTATTGGGCGAACTTGTGCCCACAAGACAGGCTACACTTATAGCACAACGATAGTGGCGAACACGGTCGGCGATCATCGAAAATCTGATCAGCGGGTCAAGCGCGTCGGCTTTTATACATGAGTCGTCAAATGTTTCAGAGTAATCGCTGGGAACCGTGTGCCTTCCACAAAGTTCTACACCATTCGCGTCAGGCGATGCATTCAGATAACGTAAGGTTCGACGACAACAGAGCGGATAGAAGCATCGATAACTTTCCAGAAACTGCGGATACATGCAGGTACGTCCGGCGCTGTGCGATAACATTTGTTAGGCGGCGAAACCTGGTCGCCTGATAAAGATAAGTACACGTGTCATCACCCCCCTCTTAAAAAGCATCGACCCGATGCTGCAAACAAACGAAAGTAATAGCGAAAAGCACTCGTAGCAAGGAAAACAGAAAAATAAGGAAGTTCATCAGCGTCCGTAAAAGGGTTTAAGGCGCACCACGTGGACCACTTCAGATCGTGCGCGGCGCCACTGTGAATATGCGAAATGCCGTCTGGCACGACCCCATAGTCCAGTGCGCCAATACGTCGGATGACCTTCTAGGGTCCGAAATAGCGTCGCAGTAGTTTCTCACTGAGTCCTCGTCGGCGTATCGGGGTGCATACCCAAACACGGCCGCCGGGCTGGTGCTCGACGAAGCGTCGTCGGAGGTTGTAGTGTCTACTGTGGGTCCTCTGCTGGTTCTTGATCCGCAGGCGGGCGAGCTGTCGGGCTTCTTCAGCGCGCTGGAGACAGGTAGCGACGTCACGATTTTCCTCGTCAGTGACGTGTGGTAGCATGGCGTAATGCGTCGTCGTCGGGTTCCTGCCGTGAACCAGCTTAAATGGCGTGATCTGTGTTGTTTCTTGCACCGCCATTTCGTAAGCGCATGTTACGTATGGCAGAACCGCATCCCACGTCTTGTGCACGACGTCGACGTACTTTGATAGCATGTCGGCGAGGGTCGTGTTCAGGCGCTCCGTGAGACCATTCGTCTGCGGATGGTAGGCAGTTGTCCTCCTGTGACTTGTCTGTCTGTATTTCAGAATGGCTTGCATGAGCTCTGCTGTAAAAGCCGTTCCTCTGTCGGTGATGAGGACTTCTGGAACACCAGGTCACAGCAGGATATTCTCGACGAAAAATTTCGCCACTTTGGCTGCGCTGCCTTTCGGTAGAGCTTTAGTTCCAGCGAAGCGGGTCAGATAGTCCGTTGCCACGACGATCCACTTATTTCCGGAAGTTGATGTCGGAAACGGTCGCAACAAGTCCATCCCGATCTCCTGTAAAGGTCGGTAAGGAGGCCTCATCTGCTGTTGTAATGCCGCTGGCCTTGTCGGTGGTGTTTTGCATCACTGACAGTCTTGGCATGTCTTGACGTAACGGGTGACGTCAGCGGTTAGGTGCGGCGAATAATACCTTTCTTGTATCCTCGATAGCGTCAGGGAGAAACCGAGGTGCCCAGTGGTCGGATCGTCATGTAGGGCGTGCAGTACTTCTAGCCGCAGCACCGACAGAACAACAAGAAGGTAGTTGGCGCGGACTGGCGAGAAGTTCTTCACGAGTAGGTTGTTTTGAAGCGTGAACGAATACAATCCACGCTTAAATGCCCTAGGGACAACGTCGGTGTGCCCTTCCAAATGCTCGACTAGGGCTTTTAGCTCCGGGTCTCCTCGTTGCTCGCCAGAGGCCGTCTGGCGTGATGAAGGCGGTTTTTTCGCGATCTCTTTCGTCGACTTCTATTTGCCAATAGCCAGACTTGAGGTCCATCGACGAGAAGTATTTAGCGTTGCAGAGCCGGTCCAATGCATCGTCTATCCGTGGAAGGGGGTATACGTCCTTCTTCGTGATCTTGTTCAGACAACGATAATCGACGCAGAAACGTAGAGTTCCGTCCTTTTTCTTCATCAGGACAACAGGGGATGCCCGCGGGCTTTTTGACGGTTGGATGATATCGTCGCGCAGCATTTTGTCGACTTGTTCTCTTATAGCTTCACGTTCTCGCGGCGAAACTCGGTAATAGCTCTAGCGAAGTGGTGGAGCGCATTCCTCCATGATTATGCGATGCTTGGCGACTGGTATTTGTCAAATCCTCAATGACGCCGAAAAGCAGATGTTGTATGGAAGGAGACAAACTCCTTCCCAAATTTATACATCCTTCTCAGCGGCTGTTGCTTAATCACGGGGAGACTTGGATAAATGTCGTAGTCTGGTTCGGGAACCATGGTCGTCGGGGTAGATGCGGCGGAATCCGAGAGGACAAACACATTACTGGTTTCCAGAATTTGCTCGATGTATGCGATCGTCGTGCCCTTGTTGATGTGCTTGAATTCCTGGCTGAAGTTTGTCAGCAACAATTCCCTTTTCCCTCCATGAAGTCGAGCGATCCCTCTTGCGACGCAAATTTCATGGTCTAGCAGTAGACATTGGTCGCCTTCTATGACGCCTTCTATGTCCGCGGGTGTTTCGGTGCAGGCCGAAATATAAGTGCTGGAGCGAGGCGGGATGTTCACTTGATCTTCGAGCACACTCAAGGCGTGGCGAGTACGACGGCTCTCCGGTGGTATCGCTTTATCTTCCGACAGTGTTATTGACTTAGACTTCAGGACGATGATTGTACCGTGTTGGTTCAGGAAGTCCATACCGAGAATGACGTCTCGTGAACACTGTTGGAGGATAACGAAGGTGGCCAGTCATGAATGGTTATTCTTGCTGTGCAGATTCCAGTCGGCGTGATGAGGTGTCCTCCAGCGGTCCGAATTTGAGGGCCCTCCCATGCGGTCTTAACTTTCTTCATCTGGGCGGTGATGTGTCCACTCATGACGGAGTAATCAGCTCCTGTGTCGACTAAGGCGGTTACTGCGTGACCGTCTAGACGCACGTTAAGGTCGGTGCTTCTTTGTCTTGTATTACAGTTCAGTCTTGGCGTCGGATCACGGCTGCGTCGTGTTGACCTGTGCCTGGTATGTGACGTCATCAGGTCATCTTTCGTCGTCGTATTCTTTGCTTCTAGACTTCGTTGGGAAGGCGACGTGTCGTTATGTCGTCGAGGTACTTTCTTCAGCGTCTTCGTCGGCGGCGGAGGATCTTCGTCAGTTCCACGAACAGCAACCGCACCTCCATCGGATGCTGCTTTTAGTTTTCTGGATATGAGCTCGCAGAGCGGCCCCGTGCTGGGCCAGTGTATGGACGGTGCTGCGGCAACAGGTAGCGGCCTGGTGACCGCGACCGGGACGGCCGTCGAGGGCTCCACTGAGTGGTGGCGAGGTAGATGGCGATGTCACGGGGCCGTTCACCTTCGCGAGGGCGCGGTACGTTGACGGCGAACCCTCGCAATCCCCGGTCGTGGTATGGCCATCAGCGGTACACATGGCTGGCTTCCCCGCAGTGGTAGCAGAGCGGGTGGTGGTCAGGAGTGCGCCAAACGTCTGTCTTCCTCGGGTAGCTGCGCTGGGCGACGGGTGGGCGTGGTGTCGGTGGCGGCGGTGGTCGACAGAATTGTGGCGTTACAGGGCCCTGGCGCGGTCGTGGAGGTGGACCTTGACGGCGGGTGACGGTGGTGTAGGTCATCGCTTCTGGCTGGGGCTGCGATGACTCTGGTTGTACCTCGGGAACTCCGAGCGATCGCTGGACTTCTTTGACAATTTCGGCAATTGAGGCCACTTCAGGTTCCGATGAAGGGAAGATTCTTCGAAGCTGCTCTCCTACGACTGCCCAGATGGTCTCGCGCAGGTCGTCGGTGGCTATTGATTGAACTCCGGCGTAGCTTCTTGGCTTGGTGCGTTGGTAGAATTGCCAGTTTCGCAATTCCAGTGCCTTCTCGATGCTCGTCGCCTCACGAAGAAACTCGTCGACGGTCTTCGGTGGGCTTCTTAACATTCCGGTGAAAAGTTCCTCCTTTACACCACGCATCAGTAGGCGGACTTTCTTCTCCTCGGACATTACTGGGTTGGCGTGGCGGAACAGATGGCTCATTTCCTCAGTGAAGATCGCCGTCGCCTCATTCGGCAGCTGCGCTCTGGATTCTAGTAGAGCTTGGAATCGATCTTTTCGCACGACGCTTGTAAATGTTTGCAGGAAGCCGCTTCGCAACAGGTCCCACGTCGTCAAGGTGGCTTCTCGATTCTCGAACCACGTCCTGGCGGCGTCCTCCAATGCGAAATAGACATGTCGCAGATTGTCGTTGCTTGCCCAGCTGTTAAACGTAGCGACCTTCTCATACGTTTCCAGCCAGCTCCCCGTGTCCCCAAATGTGGAGCCGCGGAACGTCGGTGGTTCCCTGGGCTGCTGCAGCAGGATGGGGGACGCTTGGGCTGCCATTGGGGTTGCCTTGGGCACAATCTTGAATATGATCAAAATCCTGGGCATGTGGCTACAGGGCAGCAGAAAATGCAGCCACACCATCAGCCTGCTGAGCAAAGGGACGAAGCAGGTGGGCCGGATGATCAACAGGGTCTCCCAAAAAAGATACGGCATGAAAGAGGAAGACACACTCAAACTCGTCGGCAGCCTGGTCGTCAGCCGAGTCATCTACTCGCTACCGTACCACGCGATGACCAAAGGAGAGAGGGAACAGGCGGACACGATAATCAGGAATGCATACAAGACGGCTCTCCATCTGCCGAAAAACACTTCAAACGAAAAACTGCTCCAACTGGGCATCAGCAACACTTTCAGCGAACTGGCGGAAGCCCTGCTTGAAACGCAAAAAGCCAGACTCAAAAGCACCCCTGCAGGGAGAGCGCTCCTGACTAGGCTGGGACGGGACACGAGTGGACACGTAGATAGATACGCAGACGTGCCCGACTGCTTAAGAAAAACAATAAGCGTTAGGCCAGTACCTAAGAACATGGACCCCAACCTCCACGAGAGCAGAAGGCAGGCGCGAGCCGAATACGTGGAAAAGACACTCGCGCTACTAGAGAACACGGTGTACACGGATGCTGCCACGTACCCGCGAGAAAGGAAGCGCATGGCCACGGCGGTGGTGGTGGACGGCGACGGGAATCTGATCACATGTGCGACGGCAAAGGCAGCCGACACAGCGGAGGCCGAAGAAATTGCCGTGGCGCTGGCGGCAGTAGAAGGATATAGGACAGGCAGGCCTCTAAACATCCTAACAGACTCGAAGGAAGCGTGCAGAAATTACACGCGGGGCAGGATTAGCAAAGCCGCTCTCAGAATTCTTGGCGGAGCCAACTTCGCCGAGAGGAACGTTACGCACAAGTTAATTTGGATTCCGGCCCACGCAGGCATAGAGGGTAACGAAAGGGCAGACAGCCTAGCTCGAGAGACCACGTTCCGAGCAGAGCAGTCGCGCGCCCCGGAGTATCACCCACACGCTTGTGAGGGAGGATACACAGAAATCTTAAACTTATACAGAGGGACGAGAGCCAAATATCCCCCACCGCACAAAGCTCTAACGCAGGAGGAAGCAACGAGTTGGCGCAGATTGCAGACAAACTCCTTCCCAAATTTATACATCCTAAACAAAATGTACCCAACACAATATAAAGACACCTGCCCATGGTGCGGGGACACACCCACACTATACCATGTCACATGGGAATGTAAACACAATAAATAATTCCACCAACACAATAACCCGAGTGTGGAGCAATGGGAGAGTCGGCTTACGAGCTGCGAGTTCACGGCCCAAAGGGCCTTAGTGCAGCACGCTAGTGAGGTAGCTAGGCTCAGTGGAGCCCTGGAATAGGGGCCCACCCTTGCTGGAAGAGGCTCCAAGTCGCCGGCGCCCAAGACGACCGAGACCTCGAGACGCTAAATCCTTGAAGGAACCAAAATAAAGTTTCTCTCTCTCTCTCTCTCTCTCTCTTGGTCTCCTGAGGTAGAAGTCCGTGCTCTGGGGGCAGCTGTTGAAGACGGCGGCTTGCTCGATGGTCCGGTACTACGTTGGTGTTCTCTTTGCGGTCCGCGCTTGGATCACCGCTTGTCGGGGTCGTCCGGTACATGAAAAAAAAGCACCTCCACAAGATGCCACGTGGTGGTGACGTTGAAGCGCACAGTAGCAATACCGTGAGCGAGAAAAATTTTATTGGGCGAACCTGTGCCCACAATACAGGCTTCACTTACAGCCCAACGATAGCAGCGAACAGGTTCGGCGATCGTCGAAAATCTGATCAGCGGGTGAAGCGCGTCGGATTTTATAGATCAGTCGTCGAATGTTCCAGAGTAATCGCTGGGATCCGCGTGCCTTCCACGAAGTTCTACACCATTCGCGTCAGGCGATGAATTCAGATACATACATACATACATACATCTTCATTTCAGCAGTTCACAGCTTATTACACATATCGCGCCCGCATAAGCGCAAGTCGCTTGTGGGCGGGTCACGGCAGACATGAGGTGCTAGCTCACTGCTAGCAGAAGTATGACGTATATGTTACATATCTCAACAGCTTGAAGAGAACACTGAACAGGAATATTTTACTGTGTTAGTAGCATCAGAAAAAAAACTAATTTGAAATATAAAATTTCCCTCTATTTCTTTGGGAAACACATAAATAAAAAAAGAGATCACAATCTTTTTGTTTACAAGACAAAAGTGTAAATAGTGATAGGAACTGTTTAAAAAACATAAGCACACAATACCTGTCAAGTATTTTGAGGATGAAGTAACCATGCTTTAATTTGGTCTTTGGCTGCTTTTGGGAATACTGTTGAATTATTTCTTTCGGCAGCTGGTTAAAATAAAAAGGAACGTAATATTCTCGACACTTTTTACCATAGTTCGTATATATACGCGGTAACTGATAAAGGCATGTTTTTCTTAGCGTTTTAGGTTTACTCTGTATTATTTTGTGGCGATTCGATAAAATATTACGAAGAAGTATCACTTGTACAAACAGATCCGAAAAGGACTCAACACCTGCAATATTACCTCTCACGTCATTGTCCGAACAATCGTGAGCGGTACCATACAGTATGCTCGCAGCTATCCCATGCAATAGCTTATGCACTCGATCTACCTTCGTTTGTGAGCAGGAACCAAAAACTGAAATACCATATCTGAGCGCAGACTGGCCTAGAGCTTTAAAAAGTAACCTTCGCAACTTAACAGGCATGTTAAATATAAGTGTGTATAACTGAGCTGCTACCGTTCGCAAACGCTTCATTATGTAGTCTATGTGGACATCCCACAACATACGGTCGTCAAAATGAAAACGAAGGTACTTAACAGAAGAGGACAGCGGTAGAGACACGCAAGAGCATTTTAAACACTGAGAACCATGTAATTGAATGGACAGGTCTAGGCTAACAGTCTTATGGGGATTTCTGAAACATATCATGGTGGTTTTGTGTTTGTTTAAATATATTTGATTAGTATTTAACCAATCAATGACACGTGTTGCGTCTTCTTGAAGTATTTTTACGGCTGCGGAATACGATTCGTGTGATATAAGTAGTGCAGTGTCATCAGCGTATCGAAATATTGCAGCGTTCAGTTGCATGTTGGCAATGTCATTAACGTAAATGTTAAATAAAAGAGGTCCCAAGACCGATCCTTGAGGTGTACCATATCTAACTGATGTAAAATCACTATATGTATTTTTTATAGAAACTACATGCATACGGTTTGAAAAATAATTGGAAAAGAATTTCGAATAAGGACCTCGGAAACCAATACTTTCTAGTTTGTACATCATGATGTTGTGTTCTATGGTTTCAAAAGCTCTTGTCAGATCTAAGAAAAGGCCAAGCACAATATTATTTTGATCAATATTCTTACACATATAATCGTTACATTCTTCAAGCAGATCGACTGTACTTAACCTACGTCTAAAACCGTATTGGGAGGGACTTATAATATCAAATTTATCGCAATAGGATACCATGCAAGTGTAAATAAATTTCTCCATTACATGCGCTAACACGTTCATTATTGCAATTGGTCTATAGTTATTTTTATCTAATTTACTACCTTCCTTATAAATTGGTCTAATTACTGAGGTCTTTAAGCCATGCGGGATTATACCTGTTTCGAAACATCCGTTTAAGATAAACAGGAGTACGTTCTGCAGATGATAGAAATTGCACTTTATATCTCGCACTCTTATTCGGTCATAACCTGCCGGTTTGTTGAGTGGAATTGCGTTGATCAAGTCCCACAGGTCACTTGCATTAATGGATAGTAGAACAGCAGAGTTTGGAATCATCTGCCCTAGCTAATTTAAACTCGGAGTTCTAGAAGACTGCTGTTTTAGTTTTGTTAGTGATAGTTCAAAGGCATCTTTAAAGGAGTTCGCAATGTCCAATGACTCTGCAGGCGAAAATGTTTTCAGCAAGACATCATCTAGATTTTTACGTTCAGGCTTTCCCGCCAAGTTATGCAACAAGCCCCATGTCTTTCTTACGTTACTGCGACACTGTGAGAATTTTTCGGCGTAGTATTCCCGTTTACTTATTCGTAACTGAGCAGTAAGCTTGTTACGTGTGGTTCGATATTCTTTTTGGAGATCTAGATTTGTCGGGTTACTTTTACAAAGCCTCCATAATCTATCTTTTTGGTAAGATAGTTCTATAATAGATGCCGTTATCCATTTGTTCCTCGGATTTCTGCGTTTTAATTTTACCTTTTTTCGTGGCCAGTAACAAGAACGTACTGAACTGATTTGTCAATTGATTATACGTTGTCACATGGTTCGTTGTGTCTAATGTCATCCAGTCAAAGTTTCTGACTAGCTTATCTACTTTTCTGTCGTCTATGAAGTACCCCACATGATTTATGTCATCTTCAGGAGCGATAGTATCTGTAACACGCAAGACCGTGACATAATGATCTGCCACTATTTTATGTATAACAACCACCTCGGTTTCAAAGTGTGGGCATCTCGACGCTATATGATCAATGCATGATCTCGTGAGGCGAGAAGCTACAAGTTCTTCACGGGTGAAATCGTGTGTAAGATGTACCAAACCATGGGCTGAAAGCAGATCTACATAGTCAGCGACGCCCTGTTTTCTTGGTTTGGTGATATTAATGTTTATATCTCCCGCTATAATTATGTTGTGACGAGCATGTTTAGTGAGGAATGTAGACAATTCAGATAAAAATACTTTCAGATCAGAATTAGGTCGTCTGCATACTGCTAATACCAGGAAAGTAGCTTTAGGCTTGCACAATGTAAAGGGAACAACTTCCGCTGCGGTAAAGTCAGCAGAAATTACTTCCATTATCCATTCGTTTCTGACAAAAACATAGACGCCACCGCCCTTGCTCAGGTCACGGCACTTTGAATGTGAATGAGAACCTTTGAGAACAAACGCTGCAGATTCGGACTGCGTTATATTTATCTCTGTTAATATGAGGATGTCTAAGTATTGCAATACTTCGCTCAGGTAGACGTTTAATGAATCCCAGTGCTTTTTAATGCTTCTGATATTAGTGTGCACAAGCTCTAGAAATGGTGCAGTGCAGCCATTAGAGCGTGACCTTTTTTGTACCCATTCCGCAATTGAATTGAGCGCTGTGGGCATGGCGAATTCAACCCTAATAGATCAGCTTCGCTGACAATTTTCTTCGCGCCAGATCCTTCAGTTTTTCTCATGAAAACCATTCCATTATTAGTCCACACAAAATTGAATGCCTTAGCCTTTGCAACTTGCTTTGCCTGCCAGAGCAGTCTTCTTGTTTCAGCCGTCAAGTTCTCATTGATGAAAATGTTTTCCTTTACCAAGATTCTACGTTTGCTATACCATGTGTCTCTTTGTATTCTTGAAGTAAATTTAACGATTATGGGTGATATCCTTTCTTCCCTAGCTGGCAGCCTATGAGCTGCATCAATACAATCAGCAGTCATTGATGCTATATCTAGTTTTTCTGCTAGTGATTTCAAAACAATGTTAAGGTCTTCATTACCACCAGGTTTCACGCCATGAATTTCGATATTATTCCTTCTAGAATATATCTCCAAATTTGTGACCGCTGTCTGCAGCTGCGCGATTTCTTCGTCCTTCGCCGCAAGACGTGTGTCTATTTCATCAGAGTGTTTCCCGAGAGCAGCAAGCTGTCTGCTCTGAGAAGCAATATTTGTGGTTATTTCATCATATTTTTTGGACAGCATTTCCATAAAGCTTTCACCTTTTTTGATTAGCTTACTCTGCGTTTCAGCTAATCCGAGCACTGAGTCATTCTTAGTAGAGTGTACCTGCATGGCCTTATCAAGTCTGTCTACTCTCAAGTGGAATTCATCTAGCCTGCTTTGAACAGAGCTTATGGCTGCCAAAACCTCTCGCAGAGTGGGCTGCGGCTGTTCAGAATTGATCATTGCGCCAGATTTTTTTTTCTTGGCGCACTCAGAATACACCCAGCTGACTTTTACGTTCTTTTTTTGCAACGCCTGAGCACTACTAGCCAGTGTGATATAAGCTGCTGCATTCACAACAGCACAAGCTTAGAGCATCCCGTGGCACCGGTTCGCGACAAGCAGTACAGTTTGCAATTCTGGATGCAAGGGACATGACAAAATACACAGCACAACGTAAAAAACCCTGTCGCAGCCAGACGGGGTGGAATCAAAGCAAGAAAAGTGGCTATCGCTAAAATTATAGCTTACCTACAATACATAAGGCATGTAAGCTTGCGAGCCCAACCCCGTCAGACTGCCTTATATTAAGATAACGTAATTAGGTTCGGCGACAACAGAAAGCGGATGGAAGCATCGATAACTTTCCACAAACTTCGGATACATGCAGGCGCGTCCAGCACTGTGCGATAACATTTGTTAGGTGGCGAAACCTGGTCACCCGATAAAGATAAGTAGGCGTGTCAATATCCTATAAAACACCTGCACTTCCAGAAATGAGGAGAACACGTTGTGATTTCGCTTCAGTTAGCTGCTTGAAATGGCAATGAAATCACCTAATAATTTTTATACTTCAATCCAACGCACAGGCACACTTCATGCCATCACATATGGCTTGCAGTTCAAGTAATAAGAAATCCGATGTTTTGGTAGAGTAGGTGCGTATATACTTAATTCCAGGATGAATAGGACATATGAAGTAGGCCCGTTGTCCTCGCGGAATGACCACTGCAATCATGTACATCACGCAATGGCCCTGAGGTACGGTAGTCAGAAATGTACAAGCTAACTAACGACATCAGCGAGCATTAATTGACTTGTTAGCCTTACTCTTGGACGTGTAAATGCCATGAAGGTGGTCATATTGAGTCCCAGTCAGACTGAAGCTCCCTAGTGAAACAGTTGTTGAGAGCAGCGGCCGCAGTGATGTGTTACCTTTTAATGGTTCTGGCAATTTCTCAATGAGTCACAAGTTCTGAGACAGTGCTGAGCTGAGCGTGCTGTTGCAAGATACAAAGAGGCGTAAGATGAGGTTGTACAGTGAACATTTACAAGGTGCCTGTGTTTATCACTTCCAGGCTTGCCTACTGCTGAGTCAGTGGAAGTGCACCTTATATGCAATGTGCAGTTGAAAGCCTTGGCGAACTAAGTGGTGCACTCTAAAAACAGTTGCACCCTTTGGGGTGTATATCTGCCACACAACAATAATCGTCATCTGTCTTGCCCGCATTTCCGTTCTTTAACGCGGCGAGCCCAGTACTTCCAAGTCACGAAACGGCATGTACTATCGGCCAAAAAAGTAAACGCACCACGGCACAGCTGGCCGGAGCGGCTGCGGGGCCGCACCGGGGCGCTGCTATCTCGCTCCGCGCACTGACGGCGAGAGTGCCCCGAGTGACGCCAGACTTCGCCCTGTCTCTCGCGCGGATCCTTGTCACGCTTGATAAATTTCTAGTGCGGCGTTCGGTTGCTCTGCTGCTGACGGTCGCGACGAAGGGGACAGTGCATCGCCGGTAGTTTAGAACATGGCGCTGTCGAACAGTAGTGGACGGCCGCGGGGAGTCAAACCACGCCACTGAGAAGGAGCGAAGACTCGTTCATAATGTTGTTCTGCTTATATTCACCATACCTCTCATATTAGTGCATTTCGCTGGCGTCCACCACTGCTCGATTTTAGGCAACACAACGAAAGCAGCCGTAACGGCGGGTACGGTGACGCGCGCTTGCAGGTGCCAAGCTTTACTGCCGGCGCGGGTTCTCTGTCGATATTACTTTTCCGGCATTGTCTCCAGCAGTGGGTTTATTAACTATAGCAGTGCGCCTCTCCACACTGCTTTAATTCGCTACTACAATACACAGTCCGTTATGAAACTTTCTTTACAAAAGTACCGTCAGAAAGACATGATAGGAAAGAATTAATCGGAAAAACAAGTCGCTCGTGAAAGTTTATTCATGGAAGAAAATAAAAAATGGGGTTCCATGCGTGGAAGAGGTCCTCAATGGGATGAAAATTCGCCGTCGACCGCGATTACTTGGCCTACTCGCCTTGGCATCGAGTCATAGAGCGCTACTACTAGCTGCGGTCGTCCGCGCAGCGCTTCCCACTCTTCCTTCACGGCATGCCAAAGCTGATCCGCGGTGCCACAGCAAAGGTGCCAATAGGACACCGGCGTTCAATATTTCCTTTTTATTCTCTGGAACGGTGTCGGCGACGCGCTTTGTATTGCGCGCTGCTATCCAAATATGGTTGTGTCCAGCCATCGGACACTGGAAGACTAGGAAATGTTGAAGAACGAGAACGGTCGCATTCGTTTCGTAGCAAAAATGCCATCTCGGGTGCCGATCGAGGAGAGAAGGCGCATCGTGCGGCTTAGCATAGAAGGTGTCCCTCAGCCTGAAATCTGCCGCCGCACTAGGAGGAGCAGAACATCGGTGAACCACAGTATTCAAGCCTATAAGGATGAATACGGTAGAATTGCTGATGCTCAGCGCAGTGGGCGGCCAAGGCTTACAACGTTGGAAGAGGACCAACGTTGTAAACCTTGGCCGCCCACTGCGCTGAGCATCAGAAATTACGGACTGTGTATCAGGAAATAACGGACTGTGTATTGTAGTAGCGAAATAAAGCAGTGTGGAGAGGCGCACTGCTATAGTTAATAAACCCACTGCTGGAGACAATGCCGGAAAAGTAATATCGACAGAGAACCCGCGCCGGCAGTAAAGCTTGGCACCTGCAAGCGCGCGTCACCGTACCCGCCGTTGCGGCTGCTTTCGTTGTGTTGCCTAAAATCGAGCAGTGGTGGACGCCAGCGAAATGCACTAATATGAGAGGTATGGTGAATGTAAGCAAAACAACATTAAGAACGAGTCTTCGTTCCTTCTCAGTGGCGCGGTTTCACTCCCCGTGGCCGTCCACTACTGTTCTACAGCGCCATGTGCTAAACTACCGGCGATGCACAGTCCCCTTCGTGGCGACCGTCAGCAGCAGAGCAACCGAACGCCGCACTAGAAATTTATCAAGCGTGACAAGGATCCGCGCGACAGAGAGGGCGAAGTCTGGCGTCACTCGGGGCACTCTCGCCGTCAGCACGCGGAGCGAGATAGCAGCGCCCCGGTGTGGCCCCGCAGCCGCTCCGGCCAGCTGTGCTAGGGTGGCTAGAATGGGGAGGTGTGAAGACTGGCCTCCGGAAGCTGGCCCCAAAGCGCGTTCCTGCCGCGTGACGGCGCTGCCGGCCGGGGCGCCGTTTAGGGCGCCGTAGTTTCTCACGGCGTCTGCATACCTGCGGGTGGGCAAATGATTTGGTAGCGCTTACTTTTTGCGTTTGAATGCGTTAGAATCTGACGAGATGTTTTTCTCTACATTGTAGATGGTGAGAGAATTTAATGATGTGTTTCGCTGCTCTTATTCCACATAGAAACAGCGGGCACCGACTACGCAGCCGACACAGCAACGGTTTTTGCGACCACCTCTTGCCGAGATTACCGCGCTTATGCCTTGCCGAAAGTATAGTTCATAGGAATCACCGTGCAAGGCCAGCGCATTGGAATAACCTTGAATGTGTCACCCGCACATTAGTCACATATTTGAGATTGTAACATTACTATAAAGGGAGGAAGTTCAAGCAATATATCAGCATTGTGATTAAGAAATTCTAGAAAGTACCAAGCGCTTGTGACTTTATACATGTTTATTGGAAATAACACAGTTATTGCATAGCACCACATTTTTAATAAGCGCATGGCTTAACCTTCTTGGCTTTGTTGTGGATGACACACTGATTTAAAGGAACACTAAATGTTACTATGAAGTCAAGTTAAAGTGATAAAGCAATGCTCTAGAACGTCTAAGGCGTCAATATAATCGCGAACAGAGCTTTAGTAACCGAGAAATTGAGGTAAATGCATGACACGATTTGAGACACCCCAGCGACATTCCGGCACTAGCACGATGACGAAGGCGCTCCTCACTCATTTTACTGCTTTTATTTATGTACTAATGAGTAGTTCTAACTGATTATAATGCCATTGTTCCATGGGATATTTCTCTATTGCTTCCTCTATGCCGGCGGCTATTTGCGCTATGTGCTCATCATTTAATTTTGCTTACTCTTTTTGACTTCCCTGCATTTCTCTTTTCAGCAGGGCTCCCAACTGTAGACTAATACGCTTATCATCACTTTCGAGGCTATACTTCTCCTCTTCGTCTATTTCCATTATTGAGAGCTTGCTAATCCCCTGCGACATAAGGAGTAGTCAATGGTCGTTTGCCTGTTACGGGATTCCCACGTGATTTCTTCCTCACACTTAGTTTCTCTGTTTAGTATAACTATGTTGTGTCACTCACAGAAGTCTAGCATCAACTTCCCGTTACAATCTCTGTATCCATCCCGATCCTCGATGTGGCCATTCATGTCACCCAGCAGACAAATATCGGCACCTTCTCCAAACTGCTTTATATCGTCATTGAGACACTTCACTAGATCCTTGTTCTCTTGCCTGTATTAGTCCCCTGTCCCTAAATAAACTACTCCTAGCCATGTCTTTTTACCGGCAATTGTACCTGATACCCAGACATGTTTTTTTGCAAGTTGACTTTATTATTTGCCAATTTGTTCCTTGATGTATCAGCATACGTACACCTCCTCCCTTCATCTCCGTTGTTATGTTGCTCCCTTCCCAGACGTAGCCTTTAATAAACGGTGGGTCTTCGAGATCCCTGAGATATGTTTCGCATAGCGCGTATACATCTACTTCTTCGTCCTTTAACTGCTGTTCTATTTCTAACGACTTCGCTCTCATTCTACCACCTTACATGTTTATGTATCTGATCCTGGTGTTAAATTTCTTTTTTGTAGTTTTCGTCCTGGACCTCCTAGTGGCCATTTTATTGGCGTCAGCTTCTATTGTTGCACTTTCTACATTGTTTCTACCTACCCCTATGCCCTGAGCTGCAGTGGACCCCCTAAAGAAAGCTCACGGCGCCCCCGCGCCCCCGACGGAAGCGCCAAATTTTCCCCCAGTGGGAGGAACGCGCAGCGGGGACTCCCTAGGCAATGCTGATGGCTCCGCGGTCTTCGCACATAGAGTTTCTCACTATAACACCTAGAGGGTAATCTGGCGCCACCGTCTATGGGAGTTCCTTAAGGGGGCACCGTGCCGTCATGGGAATGGCGGTATATGTGTCTGCGAGGCTTGTGTTGGCTGGTGTTGTAAAAGGCTTCGTCTGAAACGTGGATATGGCTACGCAACCAACGCGTTCTCAAAGTAAAATCTTCATAAAATGTTTCCATTCACGCATATTACATCTTTACTCACCTACAATGCATGACCAAGGAAGAAAAGCAAGAACAGACGACCAACTGTTTTAAAGCGAGCGCGAACCTTGTCGTCTGTCCTCCAACTTTGGCGGCCCGCTGACACTTTTTACCTAACATGTAGTCGTACACACAATAACAAGTTCTCATAGTTAAACAAAACATGTTTTCGCGTAATAATAAAGCTAAAACAGTTTTTCACGTGCTGTTTTAGTAGAAAATGAATCATTGTGACAGACGGACCAGTACTTGCCAAGCGCATCTTCAAGGTGTCCTGTGTCTACGAGAACGATGCCAATCTGAATCCACAATATACCGGCATTCCCATGCGTACCACAGCGCAGCAGCACCAGATTTCCCTCTAGGTAATGTAGGGAGAAACTCTATGTCTTCACACCTCCCAATTCTAGCCACCCTAGCTGTGCCGTGGTCCGTTTACTTTTTGGCCGATAGTACGTTAACAGCTTGACAGAGCATTCTCGACAGGAAAGTAGCGACCGCAGCGTTTTCAAGGAAGCAAACGCAAGCAAGACAGATGACGATTATCGTTGAGTGGCAAATGCAGACACCAAAGGGTCGACATTTGTCTAATAGTGTAGAGTGCGAGCCACCTGAGAACGTGGCTCCCGACTCGTTGGTGCCGTCGGCGCATCACTTGGGAGAGTTCTTGCCCGCGTTCTGAGGACAGTCTGGTGCCATGAGGCACCGCATCTGCACTGATGGGGGCTAGTCCATGTACGTGCACTTGATCCGTTTCCGGTATAATTGTTTGGTGAATCGTATGGTCAAAGTCTGCCTTAGTCTCCGCCATGCCACTGGACGTATTAGCGACCTTCGTATAGCAGAGCCTTTCTGCCCATATTTCTGCCCAATTCTACAGGGTGTTTCATTTACCTTGAGCGAAACGTTAAAGATATGCAAATGCTACGTACGTAACAGAACCAAGGTAATCTTGTTTGCTGTCGGTTCTAGACACTCAGATTATGCTTTTACATTCCACCTAGCTAGATAATTAGTCTTAATTAATTGTAGACTTCTCAGTTATTACAATAAGATGAAAAGAAGCAATTAGACAATTGTGGAACGACATGCGAAACCCCTGATACAGCTTTCTGTTGCTCAACACATATTACATAAATGTTGTTTCAAGCATGAAAGAAGCCCGCGAGAAGTCCCCCGAGCGGCTAGACGCGCGCAAATTTTGCATGTATTCGCGTGCTCTTTTCACGCTCAGAAACACCTTTATGCAAGACGTATTGAGCACCACAAAGCTGTACTGCGAGTTTTTCATGTTGCTCTACAATTTTCTCTCTGACACTGATCTAATTGAAGCCTTGAAGTGAGAGGCAGCACTAAGAGATAGAATGCGTTCGGGGAAGAAGGAAAAGGCTGGCGCTATCTTCTGCAGCCCTTGGGGGAGCATGGCTCAACACCAACAGTACGGAGGTCAGTTCGCTCGATGATGCTACCGCTGTTCCTCGCGCCAATGTTTTTACAGCGAGTGTCCGCGCTCAAGAGCGACAAGGCGGTTATATCTTCGTTTCTGGACGGCGCCAGTTCTAACCATTCTTCGCCTTCTCTCACCCCTCCTCTCTGCGATTCTATCTAGATTCCCGGTGCACTTGCACTTTAGTAGAAAGGTAAGTGCTGCAATTTCTGCAATGCTTTTACGGGGGCTCAGGGATAATTAAGCTGTCAAGAGGCTAATGTGGCGTCGCCCAGGGGGCTTGTGCACATTCGACGCGGTGCAAACGTCCAAACGAATTACTCGCGTCGCCTTCTCTCTCTGCCGTCCTCCTGTGATGCATACACACGCTCTGAACCACCTCAGACGCGGTGTGCAGGCAGCAGCAGCAGAAACAGTGGGAAAGTCGAAGTAAGAGGCAAAGAAAGCTTCGCTTTAATACTGAATGAAATCAGGGGGTCTGTAATCGGGGTAAACACGCGACAACTTACACACATCATAGGGAAACTGGTAACTTGCCTTGTCAAACGCTTAGCTATGTCACACCTCTGAAAGCCCACAATGCATTTATGCGGCATTCGCGAAGGCGTGTGCGAACGTGCTTGTCCATTAAACCCTGTTCTGACAACGCGGCAGGACGCGTTGTCAGTGATACTGCTTCTCGGACGCACATATGCCCAGGTGTGCGCATAATTCTGCACCTCCTTACATAACCTCGCTGCATCGTAGACGCCTGCTCCGACAGTTTTCTGTTTGCGCCCGTATTTGGCGAATGGAGCCGTGTGATACTCACACTCGTATTATTTCCGCACGTCTGCGTGCGGTCGTCACATGCAAGTTTGATATTGTGATGGGGTGGAGACATTTAACCAATCCTTAGACACATGGAAATTTGTCTTCTTTCGTTTCGGCTTTTGTTGACACATTTTTTTTTACAAGGAGACCAGATGCCACGCACGCCAAACCCTTGTGAAATCGTCTAGTGGACCTTGTCTTCAGAATGCACACGTACACCATAACGCACATATGGCAAAGCACACACGTCCACACATTTTCCGAGCGCTTGATACCTGCTCTAAATCTAAGGGAACGTCCCCTTCAGTCATCGTGTACAGAGTGTCATATTGTAGTGTTATAGTGTACACAACTGTGTTCGCGATATCTTGCTTTTTGCCAGTCATGACGTTCTTTCGAAAAAAAAAACTACGGATGCTGGCTTGCGGAGTATTGCCACATACAAGTTTACTAAAGCAGCCACCATGTTTTAAGGTATGTTCAATTTAGCCGCGTTCTATCAGCGATGGATAAGGAATGGGGATTCCTTTCGTGTGAGTCCTGCAGGCAATATTAACTTGCACACATGCGTTTAGCGGATGTTTCAAGTGTAAAAAAAAACGCCACATGACTGATTGCGCAATAAATCCAAAGTGATTTGCTCTGTAGTTGCGAGTGCCTATTTACAATTGCAAGTCTACTACCTTTGAATTTTTTTCAATGCTGTCTGCTGAAGGTTCAAATAAATTTTTTTGACTTCGTGTATTCACTCATATAAACCATATAACTTTCAGGATACCACGCTCAATTATGTGCGACTTAAGTCCAGGTAACTACCGTTGCTTGAAAACATGGTGTTTTTGACAAAGATCCAACAGAAGAATATCGCAGTGCTCACCCCACAGCAGTCTTCTAAAGCCCTCTAGGCGAGAGCGTGAGTATTTGTACACGAGCAGGTTTGGTATCGCCACAGATATAAGATGTCTATATCCACACAGCATAACATAAAGGCTCTCGCTTCCAGATGTAGCTGCCAAGCCACCCATGCACAGAGCTTTAGCTTTTGTATGCGTGATGCCGGTACTCGGCCATTTCGCGGCAAAAAAAATATTAAAGGGACCGTTGTAAAATGGCCGTGCCAAGCGTACCATGGCTTCAGGCTCGAACAAGGTCTCTCGGTTATGTCATCACGGATAACCGAAGGAGTGGCTACATGGTACTAGAAACCACTCAGCAGTGGTAGTTGTCGGGGCGTAATAATTGCACACTATGTACGTATCATTATCTTCAACAAACAGATTTTCTTCGTAACGGTTACGTAATCAGTCTCACCAATTGAATATCCGACTCCTTCAAAAGAAATGAACCATTCGGATCATTATATGACCGAAAATGCACAAAGCAACACCAAATTCGTCAAGCTCCCTTTGCAATCCGAGGAACGCACTTGCGTGCCAGCGGGCTTTGTTCTTTCGTAGTGTGCTCCTCCTCCCCCTCCTCCGCTTTTTTTTTCCAGTCAATCATACACGGTTTGGTGCTTGTGTTGTGCCTTGCAGTACGCAATAATGGTGCCTGAGAGACGCCGACATCTCGCCTCGATGATTAGACAGATGATCAAGTTGGAATCAAAATAGTTCATGTCGCATACATAAGCAATCCAGTGTCTCATACTTCACAATGCCAGTGAGTTGCACACCGAAGGTGCTCTACGAAGCTTGAACCAAACTTGTGGAGTAGCGCACCTTAGACGAATAAGACCAACAGTATGTAGTTAGTACTTGTCTAGAGTTCGATAGGCTATATTTCGAAGCAAGGTAATAGCTACTCTTTACGTTATTTATGCCAAATGTTAAATACATTTAAGGCATAAGCCGCTCCTGAAAAGTTCAGAACTGTGTCCCGAAACATGTAATGAATTTATTTACGTGTGCTAAATTTTTACGTGCTACTATTTTATGGGTTTTGAAGAAAGCCCATATAATCTAACATAAGAAGCATAACATTGCGGTCTTGCGCATATAGATATCAGAACTCTGAAACTCTTTCGAAAAGAACTAAGCACTAATATCTACTATGTTTGGTGGAAGGCAGACCCTGTGCGCATCCCACAATGTTTACGAGGCCTAATGCCAAACGAATGAGTGCAAGCGATGATTCTGCGTGCTTCATATGCATCGGCTGTTTTTATTGATTTTGGACATTTAAATGAGACACTAAAATAATGTGCGAGCTTTAGTTACGTGATGGTCAAGTTTGCGCATATTGTACGACTTGATGTCCATTTTATTTGGCCACTCGGGCAACATAGGCGCTGCTGGTTGCGGTTATATTGTCACAGTGTGTGCCTGGAGCTTGTTGCTCCTAGAAAAACAAACTTACTTTGCGAATCCAACAGTCCCTCGCAATTCATTTTTCATCGAATGCGTTGCTTACCTATCACCACTGTGAATACGCTGTTCATGAGCGTTTCGGCGTCCGTTGCTCAAAGGAGTTTGAAATTTTGACAGAGTTTCGCGCAACTTCACAGTCTATAGGCTCGAGGGCCGCTGAAGCTGTCCGGTTGGCAGCGTCTGCTTTTCCGTTCAGTCGATAGGCTGCAGTTGTGAAGCTCTTTGGAAGGTCCGTGCGACAGCAGTATAGGTTCATTTGATGGCGCTTTTAGAATACAGTTATACGACATCTTTATCGATAAATGAAATTGTCTTGGCCTGACCAGACACCATCGTTATGGTTCAAACTACGGCAAGCATTCGTCGCTCATTTTTGCGCCTTTGCTGATGTCAAGCCTGCTCTCGGTAAAATGTGCTCTTTAGAATTTTCGACGCCTTTTATACTATTACAGTCTAAACTCTGTTTATTTTTGTTGTGTTACTGTGTTACTCTGTTAACTCTGTTAAACTCTGTTATGTTTGCAGTCTAACTCTGTATGTTTGTCTAAACTCTGTTAGTCTAAACTCTGTCTAAACTCTGTTTTCATTTAGTGTCTCGTCAAAGCTTCCAGCATTGTGTTTTTGATGGTGCTGCTGGCAAATTTTAAAAGGAGAGGGCACCAATGCCTGTCCTCCATTGCTTACATATACACGGTGCCCCAGTTAACTTTAGCCAGAGCTTAAAAATATGCGAACGCCACGCAGCTGGACAGAACCAACGTAATGTTCTTTGCCGTCGCTTCTACGTACTCAAAGTATGATTTAATTTCGCCTAATTTGAAATGCAGTGCCAATTATTATATTTAATGAGCTTCTTAATAATTATAATTAGATCAAGAGTGTCAATGAGGAAATTGTTGAGCGACATGAAAAACTCCGGGTACAGCTTTCTGTTGCTCCATACATACTACATACAGCCCGCATACAGCCCGCAAATCACGCAAAATTGCCGAGCGACTGGCTGCTCCAGGCACTGTGTGTATTCGCGGGCTTCTTTCACGCTCAGAAAAACACTCTTATGTAGCGCCTATTAACCAACAGAAGTCTGTGCCAGGAATTTTTTTCATTTCGCTCTGCAATTTTCTCATTGGCGCTTTTCACATAATTATAATATTTGAGAAGTTTATAAATAAATAGAACTAATTGTGTTATTAGGTAGACTGAAAGAAATAATGTGAACATCGCGAATGGACGGCAAACCTCACAAGCCTGGGTCTGGCCAGGTACGTGGTACTCGCATATCTTTAAACTCGGAATAAAATTAGCTCGGACACCCTATCTATCTATCTATCTATCTATCTATCTATCTATCTATCTATCTATCTATCTATCTATCTATCTATCTATCTATCTATCTATCTATCTATCTATCTATCTATCTATCTATCTATCTATATATCTATCTATCTATCTGTCTATCTATCTATCTATCTATCTATCTATCCATCCATCCATCCATCCATCCATCCATCCATCTATCTATCTATCTATCTATCTATCTATCTATCTATCTATCTATAGATACACGGGTGTTTCAGCGAACACTTTCAAACATATTCAAGAGCTGCCTATGGCAGGTATCACAATTGAGCTGGTGTACTAGAAGCGGCCGACAATCCACGCACAAAAAAATTGAGATGAAAAATAGTCTAGTTCATAAACATTCAATGATGAAGTTTTTAACTATTTACAACATGGACCATAAGGAAAATTACTAATTCTTGCCGTGGAGATCGCAACGCGGATCCACTTGGAAGGAATTTTGAAGATAACACCAGTTTCGAGATATAAATACCCGAACTATGCGGAGAAAGGCATTGGCTTTCCAGTTAACTTGTTAACAAAACGTCGCTTCACGCTCTGAAGCACACAAGTAAGTGGAACGCCATTGCATTTCTCCGCAAATTTCGGGTATTTATATCTCGAAACTGGTGTCGTCCTTAGAATGCATTCCAAGTGGATCCGCCTTGAGAAATCCACTGCTAGAATTCGTAAATTGCAATATGGTTCATAGATAATGAGATAAAAGTTAATTAGTGAATTGCTTCTAATTAGTCGATTGTGCATTTCTAGTTTTGTGCAAATAGTGTGTGCAGCTGCGAGCCGAGAGGCTCATAAACTCGAATTGAGCTGTCTGTATATATATATATATATATATATATATATATATATATATATATATATATATATATATATATATATATATATAAACGAGAAGAAAGGGGGTTAATCGAGGGACCCGATAATTATTAGTCATATAATGAGAAGCCAACAAACACTGACACCAAGTACAACATAGGGGAAATTGCATGTGCTTCATAAATGAAATAAAGTAATGATAAATTAATGGAAATTAAAGTGGATGAAAAAACAACTTGCCGCAGGTGGGAACCGAACCCACAACCTTCGCATGTCGCGTGCGATGCTCTACCAATTGAGCTACCGCGGCGGTGTTTCCCCATCCACTTTCTTGAGTATTTATTGTGTACTAGTAGAACCCTGGGAGTGTTAGCCAGCGCCCCCACTCACAGACCTTGGCGGCGGACGTGGAACGTCTTTTTTGCCGCAGGCGTCACGAGAACGTGATCTTTTCGGGTGAAGGCAACTGGTCAATAAACCCACATATGCTACCTGAAGGCATCAATGTTGCCGGATTCGAGACCCTCGTTAAGTAATAAACGAGAAGAAAGGGGGTTAACCGAGGGACCCGATAATTATTAGTCATACAATGAGAAGCCAACAAACACTGACACCAAGTACAACATAGGTGAAATTGCATGTGCTTAATCAATGAAATAAAGTAATGATAAAAAATAATGAAAATTAAAGTGGATGAAAAAACAACTTGCCGCAGGTGGAAACCGAACCCACAACCTTCGCATGTCGCGTGCGATGCTCTACCAATTGAGCTACCGCGGCGGTGTTTCCCCATCCACTTTCTTGGGTATTTATGTGTACTAGTAGAACCCTGGGAGTGTTAGCCAGCGCCCCCACTCACAGACCTTGGCAGCGGACGTGGAACGTCTTTTTTGCCGCAGGCGTCACGAGAACGTGATCTTTTCGGGTGAAGGCAACTGGTCAATAAACCCACATACGCTACCTGAAGGCATCAATGTTGCCGGATTCGAGACCCTCGTTAAGTAAAAAACGATATGAAAGGGGGTTAACCGAGGGACCCGATAATTATTAGTCATATAATGAGAAGCCAACAAACACTGACACCAAGTACAACATAGGGGAAATTGCATGTGCTTAATAAATTAAATAAAGTAATGATAAATTAATGGAAATTAAAGTGGATGAAAAAACAACTTGCCGCAGGTGGGAACCGAACCCACAACCTTCGCATGTCGCGTGCGATGCTCTAACAATTGAGCTGCGGTTCCCACCTGCGGCAAGTAGTTTTTTCATCCACTTTAATTTCCGGCGAACGGGAAGATCGGCGACGGGTTTGAGGTGAATATATATATATATATATATATATATATATATATATATATATATATATATATATATATATATATGGACTTTGGTCGATGTTGATAGATCAAAGTGGTCAAGTATGCGAGGCGTGGTAATAAACCCGATGAGAGCAGTGAGCACGTGAGCTTGCTCCGGGCCCCATGAGGATGGTGTGTTCTTTAGAAGATCTGTCAAAGGCTGAGCAACGTCGGCGCAGTATTTGTCGAACCGGCGAAAGTAAGGACACAGGCCGAGGCAGCAAGGCATGCCAAAAGCATAACGCGGCACTAGGAAACTGCGAATGGCATGAACGTTTTCCGGATCTGGTTGAACACCGGAAGCATCAACTAGGTGTCCCAGCATGATAATACGACGGCGCTCGAATCGCCATTTCGTGGAGTTCAGTTGGAAGACCACAAGAATTGCAGCTAATCAGGTAAAGTAGCTGCCGAACGTGGGAGAAAAATTAATAACGTCGTCAAGATAACAGACAGGGGGTCCATTTGTAGCCTCGCAGAAGAGAGTCCATCATTGGTTCCGATGTCGCAGGAGCATTGTATTGGCCAACGGGCATGATTTTGAACTGGTATAATCCATCAGGCTTGATGAAGGCCGTCTGCTCACTGTCCGTTTCATCAACTGAAATCTGGCAGCAGCCGTATCGACGATGGATAGAAGATAAGTATTTATCTTTGTGCAAGCAGTCCCAAATCATCATCGATGCGTAGTTGTGGGTAGAAGTCTTTTCGCGTGAACTTCTTTTAGTAGCGATAATGAACGCAAAAACGCTAGGTACTATCCTTTTTTTATTTCACGAAGACCACAGGTGAAGCCCAAAGGCTGGCTGACAGTTCGATGTCTCCTTTGTGGAGTATTTCGTCCACTTCTGATTGGATGACTCCGCGTTCAGCTTGCAAGACACGATAGAGACGCCTACGAATAGGATTCGGGTCTCCAGTGTTTAAATGGTGGTGAACAGTGGTTATCTAGTGATGAACTGTATGCGGTGCTTTGAAGCATGTTCCGAACATTTAAAGGGACAGACAACCAGCAATTCCTAGCGTTAGGGCTAAAGGCCTGTCGCCTAAATCAAAGATGTCGCGGTACATTCGTGCAGGAGACGTATGTCCGTGGCCTGTGCAGAAGTGAGTTCAGGTGCAATCATTTTCGCGAAGTCATCAGTTAAGAACCATAACTTGAAGCTGCAACTGGCGCTAATAAACCACTCTCGCCATTCAGACTCTCAATGTCACATACGAAAGTGCTAGAAACCCTGGCCAAGAACATGCTCACCGGAAGCACTTGAGGGTACAGGTTAATGTACAGAAGCGGTAGAACGACGTCGTTATTAGTAGCTGTGACCACCGTATGCGGAATACCAACGTTCCGGTTCAAAAGCATGTCGACAATGGGGCGAAGCACATATTCACCGTTAGGAACCTGTGGCCCGGCGGTCAAAGTGACGCAAGCCACTGCCTCAGTTCACAGACGCACAAATGGAAGTGAATGCAAGTGCGGTAGAACGGTGCTCGGAGCGTCGATGACTTCAGGCGGTTCCAACTGAACAACACAGGTTACACAGTCGATAAGGGCAGAATTATTGGATAAAAAGTTCAATCCAGGGTTAACGTCAGGTTTTCAGTTGTCGATCACTGCAAAGGGGACATAATTGGGGCGGCCGGATATATTGAAACGCGCAGCACACATTCCAAGAACCAGAACGTCGCCGTCGGTCACACGAAGCATTTGTGCAGCTGCTGGGGCGAGGACCTTCTTTAAACGTCTACGTACTCTAGCACTCATCACAGATATGTGGGCTCCAGTGTGGACGAGTGCTTGGATAGATACGCCGACTATCTTAACATTTAATTACACTGCAATTTGTGGGCATAGACAGAGAATTTACAGGAGTAGTAATAAATGCAGCACCACCTCGGAAGGCTGCATTTCATAGTTTTCCGAAAGGGTGAGCCAAAGCCACAAGGGAAGGAAAGGCGACGTGGCTGCGGCGAACGGGAAGATCGGCGACGGGTTTGAGGTGAACGAGACCGCGATGTTGAGCGACCGTACTGCGTGTTCCTAGCAGAGTTGTCAGCGCTGTTAGACTAGACGGTGGGCGAAACATTGCGGGCTTCCATTAAACGGTTCAAGTTGGTCGGCATGCGAGGTGTTGAAGGCCGCGAGATTGGACAGTATCGGGTGACATGACCAATGCGGTGACAGCTGAAACATATCGGCTGGTCGCTGATCGTCGCCCCCATCCCTCGAAACATGCACCACGAATATAATCGGGGCTGACGCCAGGCCCCTGCCAAGGCATTGCTGCGCTCCTTGGGCGGGAAGAGGACTACGCGCTTCGTGGAAGCGGCAGAAAACACACGCGAACAGCAGTTCATGGCGGTAGTCATGAACCGCAACTACGCACGGGGGCGCATTTAATTAATATTTGGGGTTTTACGTGCCAAAACCACTTTCTGATTATGAGGCACGCCGTAGTGGAGGACTCCGGAAATTTTGACCACCTGGGGTTCTTTAACGTGCACCTAAATCTAAGCACACGGGCGTTTTCGCATTTCGCCCCCATCGAAATGCGGCCGCCGTGGCCGGGATTCGATCCCGCGACCTCGTGCTCAGCAGCCCAACACCATAGCCACTGAGCAACCACGGCGGGTGGGGGCGCATTTCCCCCGAGACTCTCCAGATCCTAACGAAAACCGCTCGAGAGCACTTCGATAGCACCACGATCATGTGGTTGGCCAGCGCACGTCGCCACCCCCACCGACGAAGGCCCCCCTGACTCGAACGAGGTAGCACACCGCTCTGCGCGAGAACTAACCCGCCGCGCAGAATCGGAGACCACCTCTTCGAGTTCGGGACTCCTAGTTCAAAACACACGAGATTGCTTGGTCAGATATAATGACATCAGCAAGCACCACCAGCTAGGCAGGTGGTTATTGCCCCCATCCCCCATCCCCCCAAACTGAAACATCGCCTGGAAGTCGTCTTGCGATAAGTGCAGACACAAACCATCCCCAGTCCGATGCGATTGCGGCACATTTTGCCCGCCCAATACCCGAGTGCTCTTTGTAAGTTATGTAAGAAACTAGAGCGACGGCTCTCACACATGTTCTGGGAGTGTCGATTTATATCAGCTGCAATGGCAGCAACTCCGCAGGGTCTTGCGTAAAGTGGGCCGCCGCCCTGCGCAGCTGGAACCTTCAGACGCAAGAATGGGCTGTCCAGGAGGCCCGAGAGGCGCCGACGAGATAAGGCCTCTAAGTCACCATGGAAGACCTGAGCCCGGGTCCTTAAACTTCGCTGGTTTAAAATAATGTTGTTTCCATCCATGGTCGTTCGCAGTTCTCGACTGATTCGGGGCGGACCGGAAAGAGTAGAAGGCAGTTCGTTGGATCTGGGGTTGGCGACAGCACAGACAGTGTTTAGACCAATGTTTTCAAGTTCTTGGTTAACGATGGCTTGTACGAGGGGAGCTAAAAAAGGGGTAGCATCAAGGCTACGTGAACAGTAAGCTACGGTCGCCATCGCATCCATTTCACGCTAAACGATTCGCCCAACTTCCTCTGATGGTGACGCATGCTGCCGCCGTATGGGCTGATCTTCACACGTCGACATTGCAGCAGTATTGGGAAGTCTGGCGAATGCTTGCACGCGTCGTCGGCTTTTAGCCAGCTGGAATTGTCGGCAGTATTTGATGATGCCATCCACTGTGGATCAGCTTTTGCACATAAGCAGATGAAAGGCGTCGCCAGAAATCCCCTTCAGCACATGCCCGACATTCTCAGTTTCTGTCATGTCGTGGTCAACTTAACGACAAAAGGCAGCACGTCCTGGATGTTCTAGACACAGCACTTCGTAAGTGATTTGTCACAGCAAGCTACTCCCTGCTTGGGGGCAATTTACGGCCGGCTGGTTTCCCAAACGACTTTCTTAACTTCTCCTTGCATTGGTCCCAGCTGGTTAGCTGCTTTCCTTCGTTTTCGTACCACACCTTTGCCGTGCCTTTTAGGCAGAACAACAGGTTAGCTAGCATAGTCATAGAGTCTCATCTGCTGATTCCTCTCACGCATTCCTATACAGCCACCTACTCTTCAACGCCGGCACCGTCAGTCCGGCAAAATGTTCCGGATCCATTATGCAAAATAGAAGTGAGGCGTGCAGACAGGACACAAGAGTAGAGAAGTGGACAACACGAGCGCCGTGTGTCTTGTCTGCACGCCTCACTTCTATTTTGCATAATGAATCCTTACCAACTAGCTCAGCTTTCTGTCGTTCTAAGCTCCGGATCCTTGGGTTGCACAACACCAACCATAGGGGACAGCGACGTAGCTGGCTACACCGACGCTGGAGGCGGCAACGACGTTATCCCGCGTGGTCACCGTCATTCATGGTGGGGACGGTCATGCGACGTCCTGTGAGGAGCTCCGTTTCCAGCCGTGCCACCCAGCACTGCCACCCATATATTGCAGAGATGTTGGGAGTATAGACAGACTGTGTTTTCAATATATATACAAGCAGTAAATGTGGTTTAAATGGCTGGCCAGTAATGACACGCAGCAGCCAGCGTCTTGCGGTCTTCGTCATTTCTCTTCTTTTATCCTTCCCGTAGCAATATATACATATAAATATACATATCAGGACCGCACCCAGCCCCACCCCCCGAAATTAAGCGGCATACCCCCACCCCCCCCCCCCTTCCGCCGACGCCACCACTCCTAACACACATTCCTAAACCGCCGACAATTCAATCTACTTCGACGGTCAACATTCTGCTGCCTTTTACAGCGAAGGCAGTATATGACTATTTTCCGTAGTTTTTGCGGCGTCCTTTAACAGCAAAAATGAACATATCGGCCGATCCTGGTAGTGCAAAACAGGTCGAAGATTACTGGCACATACCCCTGGGGACTCGGGAACCTACAACGCGCCCTTCGGGATTTTCCGGATGGGCGCAAGTATGGGGAGTGCTTAACGCCTGTTTCACCTCCACCGCGAATCGGCCCGGCATTGCGCAACCTTCGGGGTGGACCCACATATCATCATCATCACCAGCCTGGTTACGCCCACAGCAGGGCAAAGGCCTCTCCCGCACTTCTCCAACTAGCCCGGTCATGTACTAATTGTGGCCATGTTGTCCCTGCACACTTCTTAATCTCATCCGCCGACCTAACTTTCTGCTGTCCCCTGCTACGCTTCGCTTCCCTTGGAATCCAATCCGTAACCCTTATTGACCTTCAGTCATCTTCACTCCTCATTACATGTCCTACCCATGCCCATTTCTTTTTCTTGAGTCTAAATAAGATGTCATTACCTCGCGTTTGTTCCTTCACGCTATCTGCTCTTTTCTTATCCCTTAACGTTACACCTATCATTCTTCTTTCCATAGCTGGCTGCGTCGTCCTCAACTTAAATAGAAGCGTTTTCCTAAGCCTCCAAGTTTGTGCCCCGTATGTGAGTACTGGTAAGACACAGCTGTTATACATATTTCTCTCGGGGGACAATGGCAATCTGCTGTTCATGATCTGAGAATGCCTCACAAACGCACCCCTGCCCATTCTTATTCTTCTGATTAATGCGGTCTCATGATCCAGATCTGCAGTCACTACCTTTTCTAAGTAGATGTAATCGCTTACCACTTCCAGTGCCTCACTACCTATCGTAAACTGCTGTTCTCTTCCTGAGACAGTTAAACATTACTTTCGTTTTCTGCAGATTAATTTTTAGACCCACCCTTCTGCTTTCCCTTTCCTTGTCAGTGAGTATGCATCGCAATTGGTCCCTTGAGTTACTAAGCAAGGCAATATGACAAGCGAATCGCAAGTTAGTAAGGTATTGTCCATTTACTCTTATTCCCATTTCCTCCCAATCCAGGTCTCTGAATACCTCCTGCAAACACGCTGTGAATAGCATTGGCGAGATAGCATCTCCCTGCCTGACGCCTTTCTTTATGGGGATTTTGTTGGTTTCTTTATGGAGGATTACGGTGGCTGTGGAGCCGCTATAGATATCTTGCAGTATTTTTACATACGGCTCGTCTACACCCTGATTCCGTAATGCCTCCATGACTGCGGATGTTTCGACTGAATCAAACGCTTTCTCGTAATCAATGAAAGCTGTATATAAGAGTTGGTTATATTCCGCACATTTCTCTTTCGCCTGATTGATAGGATGAATATGGTCTTGTGTTGAGTAGTCTTTACGAAATCCTGCCTGGTGCTTTGTTGAGAGAAATCTAAGATGTTCCTGATTCTATTTGCGATTACTTTAGTAAATATTTTTAGGCAATGGCCAGTAAGCTGATCGGTCTATAATTTTTCAAGTCTTTGGCGTCCCCTTTATTATGGATTAGGATTATGTTAGCGTTCATCCAAGATTCCGGTACACTCGAAGTCAGGAGTCATTGCGTATAGAGGGTGGCCATTTTTTTAGACCCACGTATGGGGAGCGCTTAACGCCTGCTTCATCACCGCGGGTGGACCCGATATTGCACTATCTTCGGGAGACGCCCATGTATGGGGAGTGCTTAACGCCTGCTACACCTCCGCCGCGGGTTGGCCTGATATTGCAGTATCTTCAGGCCGACCCGCGATGGCGGGGAAACACTTTCCTTTTAGTTTGAGAGCTCGGACTGTCGTCAGGTTTCGCTGCCATTCCATCTTCACAGAGTGGAATGGTTGTCAATTTTTTCCCTCCTTTTGGACGGCGGTCGTTATCGGCATCTCTTTGGGTGTGGAGGCCAATTTCCTCATCCATTCCGTCCCCGTGAGATTAACTCAAGATGAGTTCGTTGTTACCATCTATTGGAGCACGCAGGGCGTAGGTTAATGTTTTAGTTATAATACACTATTTTATTTATAATGCCAAACACAATTTTTATGTCACCATCTATTCACGCGTATCGCTGTTGGTTCGTTAGTTCAACCTTCTTTGTTTATACTTATCCAGGGGCCAGGAAAGGGATTCCGAGCATAGTCAGCTGGTCGGTATGCTCGTGGAACGAATTCTGGCCGGAGGAAGCACCAGTTGCGTTTAACAATTCTTTTTCTTATTTATTTCCTCAACTGACAGTTCGCCGCAACACTGGCAGATCCTCAGAAGTATATACCTGCGATATGGGTTAGATATACGTGGAAAATAAAATCATGCGAAACAGCGTCCATCATCATACCTTGCCACAACCATTAAACCCATAAATAACATGACTGTCACCCGTTACCTCGTCTGCATTTTCTCTAATTGTAAAGCCCTTGACGTGCAAAATCGGCAACTGAAAACAAGAGTCGGAAGGAGTTGAAAAATTAAGTGATCTACTAAGGAAGAAAGCAAAGGCAACAGCCAAACAGCGAGGAAAATCGAAAATTGGTTACGAAAAAAATATAAATAAACATCTATTTATTTAAAAAGGAAGTAGAGAATGTGCCGCCGGAAGCGGAGAATCATTCAGTGTGTTTTGATTGACGCTTCTACGGTCATCAACACTGCCACCTCTCTGCTGTGCTAATGTGGGTGTTTTTCTAACCTTCCAACGATGGATGCAGTTCGTCTAGAACCACAGCGTCCTGCACTCTAGTCGTACGGGACTGGTGACACGCATCGTTACGCAACTTCCCAAATGATAACTCGAGTAGATTCTGGCACTTGGTAGAGCAGTAAACGAGGGATCCAAAAGAACTGTGATTGTTCCGCAAATATATATTTCACTATACTTCTTCCAGAGCTAATTCAAAAAACGTTGCTAGAAATCCTTATTTTTCACTTTCGCTTGTTGACTTGTTCTTGGCAGGTTCTTCCTCCGCATCTTTCATAAGCGAGTCCACTTGATGCGCTTCTTTCTTTGCCATGTAAAGGAGAGGTGTACCTCACAGGCGTACGTGGGAGATACACGGTCTTTCAATTCTCTTTGCGGGTTTACGCGCCTTTATGGCAAATGGTGGGCATTATTCACATTTGTACTAGTAAAAGTACTTCCCCCATCATTTGCATAGCAAATTTACCCTTGGTTGCCCCCCCCCCCCGAAAGAAAACCCTGCGTACGTGCCTGATATATATATATATACACACATATATATATATATATATATATATATATATATATATATATATATATATATATATATATATAAGCATGACCATATCTTCGTTCGCTTTATCTGGTCATGTATATACGTAAGGGTGAACTGCGCAATGTGCGACCATATAATTTTATCTCTCAACTATGCCCGGTGCTTTTAAGCATGCTCCGGACATTTAAAGAGACTGACACCCAATTTTTATGGAACATCTTTTCTTGTGTGTTGGGGCTTATCGGAGTTACACGTCAGTGAAGGCCTGAATATACCCAAGGAAAGAGATATGATTAGTACACTGGGAACTATTGCGTAGAACGCGAGAGACGACAAAACAGCGATCCTTCAGACATAGAACAATGAACTAAGGAGCTCAGCGATGATGTTAAAGCTGCCACAAAAATAGCACCAGCTGAATCTGACTTGGAGAAATGCGACTGCAGACATCACACGTGGGAAGCTAAGCAGTCACTTCAGAATAGACTTAAATATCAGAAGAATAACAGAAAGTTCAGAAAACTCATTGCTCTATTCAACAAAGAAAAAATAGAACATTCTAAGCAATTGACTAAACAACAGCGGGCTAAGATACGTAATGCACGCCGGCGCGCCGCAAAGTGCTGTCATCTCCCCGACGCTGTTTAATCTCGTCTTGATGGGACATCTCGACAAATTATATCACATATACACTGAATCACAGAATCTACGCGGACAATATCACTAACTCGGTCTGTCATGGCAGCGATAGATCAAGAGAACGACTCCAGACTGCAATAAACAGAGTAGAGGAACACCTCTAGGAACAGGCCTCACATGGTGTTCAGAGCAATCCGAACTTAGCTTATACCGCCCCACACTAAGGGGCAGGTGTCCTAAAGGATACGACAGAAATTGAATTGAATTTTATTCCGCAAGAAGAAAAAGTTACGGACAATTTACGGCATTTTACGGCATGCTCCGGACATTTATAGATACTGACAACCATTTTTTATGGAACATCTTTTTTTTTATGCAACGGAGAGATTGCCGATCAGAGTACGCACTTTTGGAGCAGTAACTAAAACTTTGTGCAACAGCATTATTAGAATTTTCACATCTTAGGGATGGTCATAACTATATTAATCCCATGCTGCAAGACAAGAGACTGAAGTCGACCACGAATTCCGGCCCCAACCGTAAGAAATCTTCCGGTGTTTAAAAATGCAGCCTTCACGTGATTCTAGATTTACGAATTGAATCGCTTGATTATTTCTCCGATAATATATGCATGGGTGCGCCATTTTCTGTCAAACTTCTTTTACAACCAAAGGCGAACCCTTAAACAAGTTCTGGGAAGATTACATGAGTGAAATGATGCTTTTGTTCATGTTCTTTCATCTACGGTGCACTTATGTGGAGCACGTGGTAGTAAAGGCGAGTCGCGTTCCTATGGCCGTGCAATTGCGCATCTTCAGGAAAGAACGAGCAGCAAAACGTGAGTAGAACGACAAAAAGACAAGTCAAGCTAACTTCCTGGCGTGAACAATTAAGACCTCTTATGCAGGCCGCCACATAATGAGTGGCGCCATGGTTCTGCTCTACTGCTTTACAAACGTTAACTTTCTCTACATTAAGACATAAACGCCTCTAAATGACAAAGAATAGGTCTCTTAGAGCAAGAACTAAGAGTCACCTAGTAACCGCTAAATTCCCCTACACAGGTTCGTAGCCATTCAGGGGGACGGGGTGGCGAATCCCGGGCACGGGCTTCCCGCCCCTTCCTCATAATTTCCCCACTTACATGATACAAGTCTACCGCCAATTGGTAGAACTGACTGGAATGACTCTCCTACTCTTTATTTCACAGAAATGTATATATGGAAGGTACTGCATTGCACGAGCTCGTCGTTTGGCGAAAGCGAATGTTTGCAATTTTTAAATTTTGAAGTCGTGTTACGAATCGCAGGCGAAGTGTTACCTCTGCTAGCGAAAACGCCGAACCATCACCTGTTGACACGCGGGTACTTTCTACCAAGAGGTGCAACATTTAGCTGCCCGTGATTCTTCGCGTTAAAGGTTGAGGGTACTTAACTATCCATCATACATTTTACTTTAGCGCCGTCTTGCATTCCCGCTATACTCTATCGATGTGTACTGGTTCATGAAGCGTGTGCCCGCAAATGAACGAAACCTGTTCTACTTTACACGCATAATTGACGCAATTGTTTTAGAACTAACGTGATACCTCAACAGTTTCCTGTTTTCTGCTAGAACCAACCCTGCAATCCATATAACAGTTCAATTTAGCTCCCTGAGTATAGAAGGCTTCATAAGAGCACACAGTAAAATGCCACTTTACACATGTGATCGTCTAACCCATGCCTTCAGTTAGTGTGGTTTGCAGAAAATGTAACCAAAAACGTGAAAAAAGCACTGAGGAACGTTTTAAGCGAGTGCGTTGTATGTTGATGCAATTCGATCCACCACCAATGTTCCGCCAACATTATGTTCCGCGACTCACAAGCGTACTAGCCGTGGAGCGTGCTAGTCACTTATAGCCACAGCTGATTCAATGAAATGACGCTTATAGTCTCAATGTGAAAGCATGCCCGCTAGCGACAACCATGCCTGTTTGTGACCCACGTTGAAAAGCTAACTGATCGTAAACCTACAACCAGGGCGTTCTAGGCGATTGTGCGAAGCAAAATAATTAGGAAGCCTTTCTAATTAATTATTACAATCCCTTAAGAATAATTAGAACGCCCTGTCCATCAAAGGACGTTGTCCCACGAAATCATGCAGGAAATATGTTTCGCATTCTTCAACTATAAGTGTAGTTATCGCACCAACTGGTTACGTCACTATCACAGGCCACATACAGCGACCTGGAAGAGCTGTACAACACCATTCGCTGTTGCAACGAAATGTGCGATTTTGGATGCGGTGTGGCCATGACAAGTTTCAGCATGCGTGTCTCCACCGGATTCGTCTAAACGTGGCCAACACAGCATGCTTGTATAAAATCAAGCGCATAGTATCGTCGATCGGTCCCATGTGCAACGTGCGAGAGGACAGCGCAGTTAATCTGCAATTGCAGCCTTTTTACACTCCGAAGGCCTATATTAGGCTCATCATTGAATGCACCTGACATACTTCATCTTTAGCTATAGAATCACCTACGATCATGAGCTTTCTCGGAGACATTGGTGTCAACGACACATTTTAATTCTTTATGTTTTTTGTGGGTCATTTCATTTATCATCATATGAAAGTCTCCAAACCTCTATTATTAGGGCGCCTCTCTCTGTTTTTGTTTATCGTTTCTGTTTCAATACGTGCATGTCGAAGAAACATTACCAACTATTGAGGAAACAATGACATAATAAAAACTTCTAGAGTCAGATACATTTATTGCATTACAGCTTGGAGTTACAGGCCGAATAAACAAGCCGAGATGTTCTGCGCACTATCCATGTCTAACAGTCTAGCCACCTTCGGGTGGTTGGTCTTCGATGTCCTGTAAAGCGCCCTCCGCTAGCATTGCAACCTCTGCCGCCAATTGATCCATCGCATCGTCCTCTCTATTCAGCCTCTGATTCAGGTCTTCGATAAAGGCCTCAATTTTTTCAATTTCTGCTTTATGTCCTTTCAACTCTTTTTCCTTCTGTTCAAGTTTGAACGCAGCAGCCTGGAAACGACGTATGTCATCATCCCGACTGAGAAGAAAAGCATCCAACGACTCTTGTGCCTTGTCAAAAGCGATGTTTGCCTTCAACTGTGACCGGAAGACACCCTCCACTTTGTTGTACACAGCTTCTTGATGATATTCCGTCGGCTCCTCTGTCGCTTTACACTGCAGTAGCACCGATTTGTGTCGTTCCACCTCGTCTTGCTGCCATGCTTTGTGCATCTGTTCGATGGAGTCCGGTCGAACACTACGATGTTTTTCGATGGTGTCTACAATCTTACCCAGCCCCTCCGCCTGCTCTAGTGACTCAAAATTTTCACTCAAGCCATTGCGGCTTTTCTCAATACCAAACGCATACAACGCCTCCCAACTCATCAGTCCTTCATCGCATGACCAAGAATCAGCCGCCAGATGGTTTCTGTGCGCAGCTTCGAGCTCTCTTAACTTCGAGGTGCAACTTTCATTTAGTTCGGTTTTAACTGATTCAGTTCGCTCTTCATTGTACTGCTTTATTTCTTTCATGCCGGTACTGCATTCGTTGGTCGACGCACAGGTCTGTTTCAACGCGTCTATGAACTTCTTCTCGTGTTCTGACAGTTCGGCAAAAGGGAATAGACAGTTTTCTTGGCATGAGGAACCAGTTTCAACTGATGATCCGGCATCAGATGGCCTGAGGTACGTATTCATTCTGTATGTGTCCATAGTTTTCGGGTCACGGGGTTCCCCGAGGCGTTTCTTCAGTTTTATGCATGCCTTAGTTCTAGCTCTGACTCGCGCTGTACCGCTCTTAGGGCGTGCACCAGCCCCGGCACATAGAGAGCTCGATGGGGCCGCTATGGTCGCACTTTTGATGGTATTAGAGGGCGCTGCGCATGCGGCCACATCAAGCGAGGGAATTTGCGTCGAAGATTCAGCAACTTCCGCAACCGGATGGCGGATAATCGCGATGTCTTCTAGGACAGTCGACGCTCCTGGATTCTGGCCCTTAATTGCATCCAAGCACTTCATTCCACCCTTCAAGTTTCTGCGCTGATTCTCAGCGTTTGATTCAGGTAACACCTCGATGTGCGCTTCGGGAACTTGCAAAAAACTTGACTGTATGACTTCCTTTTTCTGCAAGTCATGGATAACAAACGTACCAGGGTGCAAGAGCTGTTCCGAGAATTTTCGAACAGGGGCTTTATTGCTCTTCGCGGTGCTTTCTGATGGGTCTTTCGCTGCATTGCTGACATCTTCCTTGGTGTCGGGAACAAAAAGTTCACTCGTGTCATCAGCACAATCTTTAACCGAAACACCAGCTATCACATTTGATACCTGTTTCTTTACCTCAGTCTGAAAGAAGCAGTTCTTTCGTGGCTGCGGTTTATGTAAGATTTCCCCAGTAATGCAGCAATGACCGGGAGCAATGGCCTTTTCAGAGCTTTTTTTGATGGGCGAAGCAGTGGGTTGGATTTTGTTGGACCTTTTTGTTGCCCACGAAAAACAACTTCCAATATGCATACAAGGCTTCCGCGCTGCTTGTTGTATCCGCAAAGGTTCAGCAGCGACCGCATGGAAACACTGCACCTTATCGTGACAGCTGACACTTCCCGACTCGGACATCTTTGCTTCAGGCATTTTCGTGTTACCGTGATGCTGCCTAGTCGCACAGCACGCGTCCTCTAACTGTGGCGAGACTAGGCGCACAGGTGATCTCTCACCATCATGGACGCTAATATGCTCTTGCTCAATGTAGCTACGAATAGGTATGTCAGTCATGGCCTTGAATTCAAACTCAATTTTTCCCTCTCTCACCCTCCCGGTGTTTTTCATCCCACCGATGTCTTCTGAGTGTTGAGGTATCAAAATGTTACCGTCGTCTTGGGCACTTAGCCCTCCAAACACCCCACAAGGTTGGTAACCTTGATTCGGTGAAATTGATGATTCTAAAGTTGGGGCATCCGTGATGGCACATTTGAGAACACTGAATGTTACTTCCTCTTCAGCTGAACGTTCGTAGGCAACAGCAATGTCTGAGCCAATAGAGCGACGTCGCTCTCGTAGATTGTTGTTTATCCCATTCTTCATTGCAGACTTGCCGGCGTTGACCTGGGAAGGGTAGCACCCGCCGCTTCGTTCCTCGTGCCCCGTCTCGATAGCCTCGCGAGTGGACATGGCACTTTCGAGAGACTTGCCACGTCCGCCGTGTCTCTTGCTTTTAGAAAACCGGACGAGTCGTGTCCACAGGGTCTTATCCTTGTTCATGGCTGGCACACATTCGGCTTTGCTGCTTCCTTCAGCATTCGCGAAGCTGGAAGACCTGCATATTTCTGTAGACTTCACCATGCTGGAAAGCTGTGATGCGTCGGGTAGGGACGCCCGCCGTTCAAGGGGTCGTCGTAGTCCGTCACTGCCCCCGATGCTCTTGGAAGATACCAGTGACGAGTCCCGGCTCCATTTCCGGCTCCACATGATCGTTTTCCAAGAAGCTTGGCTGAAACAACAACTACTAAACACACGCTGAATGATCGGCTGAGGCTATTTTCAAGCGATCGCACGGCCTTATGATCCGCGTACAGTCCATGGCATGGCACTTCAGAATTCCAAGGCCGAGGACACCGCAGGGACGGCGATGATGATGATGCTCATTCCTGGTGCGTACCCACTTTAGGGTGATAGGCCAGGATTTGGCGGTAGGAGGTAGCAGTAGAGAAATTGTAGTTAGGTGAGGAGAAACTAATAAATGCAAAGGAAGAGAGTGGAAAACAATAATTGTACACCGCTGAGCTGTCTGACTAATCGAAACAAATTTATTAAAACTGTAATAATGCAGGCAACAATAAAAACAGCATCATGAAAGAATTTGAAAAAAAAATTAGAATGTATTGACTAGGGAGCAGGGAAGTACAGTAAAGCTAAAAGAAGTGGCATGGTAAGCATTTTGTTTCTTTTAAAATATTGAATGCAGCGCAATAGAGATTGTCTTTTTCTTCGTCGTTCTATGCAGGGCATGACACCCTCTGGCAGCGGGAAATGGCATGAATAGTAATAAATCCATGATCGCATTATTTAGGGGTGTTCGTCCACAATCTTGACAAAGCATAACCCACTCATTTCAATAAACCGAAGAAGAGCCAGGAGCCATTAGGACTGCCCGTGATGACCAGCAGGGCAGCGTTAAAGGCGGACTGAAAAAAAAAATTCAAGTTTGTTATATTGCCTGAAAATGAGCAGTATATGCTATACAAGGAACCATCGTAAAATTGCAGGACTCGCACTTCTCTAATTGTTCATTGACGCCCTTTAAATGTCACCTCAGCCGATGAATCATGCAGCCGGTGGACAGCAAATATGACGCCTACAGCAGGACATGCCCCTGAAATCTCGCCACTGGCAGCGCCCAATTTCCGAGGCCATGCCCAATCGCCCGCCCTTGTTGTTTAGCATTCGTGGTTCGGCTTCATTTCCAGCGAAGTTTAGAGAAGTTTCTGTGATGGCTCCCTACGTAGTTCAAAAGCAAAACATTACAGGGAGGTCGCTCCCTTACCTACTATGTGAAACTTTGCTAACTACGCGTTGCAAGGAGTACATTGAAGGTAGCATAAAATTTTATACCACGTAATTGGCATAGCTTCAATATAATGTAGAAGCACCCTCCATGCAAAATTTTGCCTTTTCAGTCAGAGTCGCTCTATCTAATGGCGTTTTTCACTTGTCCATCTGGAGCGGCCACCGAAATCCTCGAGCGAGCGCTCGGGTTTCCCAAATCCGAATCGGCCAGCGGAGTACAAAAACGCTTCATCGGGGATCACACAGGAAGTCTGCATACAGGTGGCGCAAACCAGTTCCGGAAAGCATGCCTGACATTCGCTCTGTGCGTTTCCACGGCAACCAAAGTCGCCGTCCCCCGTGCGTAATTGGACCGCGTCAGTCGCAGAGTCCCTCATTTCTATGTCGCACCCGCAAGGATTGTGCATGGACAACATGCATATCGAAGGCTTCGTACAGCCCCAGCGTCACCGCCTAATCGCTGTCGTCCGTGCTGTTATCGCTAAAGGCGAGCTCTGCAGAAGCGCCGAACACAGCCATCTTGCGAGCAATGCAATTTTGTGCATGCCAACCGGGTACCAATTTCTCTTGAAGACGGAAGTGACGCGAGCTATTTCCGCCCTAATCCGCGCCTCGTTGGCGGAGCAAGTGAGAGCGATCCGACGCGGAACCTGTTGATCCGAAACGACCAGCGAAAAGCGTGAAACCACTCCAAATCGACTAGTGAAATTCGGATTCGTTGCCACGGAGCAAGAAATTCTGCACCGAATCGACCAGTGAAAAACGCCAAATATTGGCGGATCCCATGATTATGCGGTGGTGGCTACCCAAATCTTCCATTGTGTTGCTCGACGTCACCTTTTCAATATTCTCTGTGAAGGTTAGGTCTCTTGTTGTCCCTATTTAGCGCCGTGTCTACTCTGGTTGGAGTGCCCGGTTCTGTAACGAGAGTGAAGCCCAATTCTTGCGAATCGTTATAATAATAATAATAATAATAAATAATAGTAATAATAATAATAATAATAATAATAATAATAATAATAATAATAATAATAATAATAAAGTTTATTTTGTTTTGTTCATATGTCCCTTGCTTTTGGTTTTCTTAATAAATGTCCATACGTGGTGCAGGGGACATTAAATAAGGTCTCCTACTGTTACTACCGAATTTTCTCCAGCTTGTATGAGTGTTTTCCGGACTAGGTTTTTGAATGAGTGTTTATGTAGCGTGATGTTGCTAGAAATGCCGAGAATAAATTAGCTACATCCCGTCTTTTGCAGGGTGAGTTCCAATAGGATGTTTTCAATGTGAGTTATGCCTGTGTTGTGTTATAGGCACGGTATGTTTCTTTTTACCAGCGTGGTTAATGCTCTGGTCTCCGCTTCCGCATAGCCAAAAAATCTGTATCCTGCCAGCTTTTCGATACCGTGTGTTTCCTGCTGAATTATGACGTTCAGTGTATCTTTCTTTGTGAAATGCTGCTGTAAAACTGACTTTTTGTTTTGGTAACTTCTGCAATTCCATTGCCATATCCTGCACCCTCCTTTAGCGTGCCTCATTTCGGGTGGGACCATGGTAGTCAGATCGGAGGTTGGAGAGAAGCTGATCAAATGAAATTATGTGGTTGTGAAGTGTGCTGGGGCTTATCGGAGTTACACGTCAGTGAAGGCCTGAATATAACCAAGGAAAGCGATATGATTAGTACACTGGGAAGTATTTCGTAGAACGCCAGAGACGACAAAACAGCGATCCTTCAGACATAGAACAATGAACTAAGCAGCTCAGCGATGACGTTAAAGCTGCCACAAAAATTGCACCAGCTGAATCTGACTTGCAGAAATGCGACTGCAGACATCACACGTGGGAAGCTAAGCAGTCACTTCAGAATAGACTTAAATATCAGAAAAATAACAGAAAGTTCAGAAAGCTCATTGCTCTATTCAACAAAGAAAAAATAGAACATTCTAAGCAATTGACTAAACAACAGTGGGCTAAGATACGTAATGCACGCCGGCACGCCGCAAAGTGCTGTCATCTCCCCGACGCTGTTTAATCTCGTCTTGATGGGACATCTCGACAAATTATATCACATATACACTGAATCACACAATCTACGCGGACAATATCACTAACTCGGTCTGTCATGGCAGCGATAGATCAAGAGAACGACTCCAGACTGCAATAAACAGAGTAGAGGAACACCTCTAGGAACAGGCCTCACATGGTGTTCAGAGCAATCCGAACTTAGCTTATACCGCCCCACACTATGGGGCAGGCGTCCTAAAGGATACGACAGAAATTGAATTGAATTTTACTCCGCAAGAAGAAATAGTTACGGACATTTTACGGCATTTTACGGCATGCTCCGGAAATTTAAAGAGTCTGCCAACCAATTTTTATGGAACATCTTTTCTTTTATGCAACGGAGAGATTGCCGATCAGAGTACGCACTTTTGGAGCAGTAACTAAAACTTTGTGCAACAGCATTATTAGAATTTTCACATCTTAGGGATGGTCATAACTATATTAATCCCATGCTGCAAGACAAGAGACTGAAGTCGACCACGAATTCCGGCCCCAACCGTAAGAAATCTTCCGGTGTTTAAAAATGCAGCCTTCACGTGATTCTAGATTTACGAATTGAATCGCTTGATTATTTCTCCGATAATATATGCATGGGTGCGCCATTTTCTGTCAAACTTCTTTTACAACCAAAGGCGAACCCTTAAACAAGTTCTGGGAAGATTTCATGAGTGAAATGATGCTTTTGTTCATGTTCTTTCATCTACGGTGCACTTATGTGGAGCACGTGGTAGTAAAGGCGAGTCGCGTTCCTATGGCCGTGCAATTGCGCATCTTCAGGAAAGAACGAGCAGCAAAACGTGAGTAGAACGACAAAAAGACAAGTCAAGCTAACTTCCTGGCGTGAACAATTAAGACCTCTTATGCAGGCCGCCACATAATGAGTGGCGCCATGGTTCTGCTCTACTGCTTTACAAACGTTAACTTTCTCTACATTAAGACATAAACGCCTCTAAATGACAAAGAATAGGTCTCTTAGAGCAAGAACTAAGAGTCACCTAGTAACCGCTAAATTCCCCTGCACAGGTTCGTAGCCATTCAGGGGGACGGGGTGGCGAATCGCGGGCACGGGCTTCCCGCCCCTTCCTCATAATTTCCCCACTTACATGATACAAGTCTACCGCCAATTGGTAGAACTGTCTGGAATGACTCTCCTACTCTTTAGTTCACAGAAATATATATATGGAAAGTACTGCATAGGGCGAGCTCGTCGTTTGGCGAAAGCGAATGTTTGCAATTTTTAAATTTTGAAGTCGTGTTACGAATCGCAGGCGAAGTGTTACCTCTGCTAGCGAAAACGCCGAACCATCACCTGTTGACACGCGGGTACTTTCTACCAAGAGGTGCAACTTTTAGCTGCCCGTGATTCTTCGCGTTAAAGGTTGAGGGTGCTTAACTATCCATCATACATTTTACTTTAGTGCCGTCTTGCATTCCCGCTATACTCTATCGATGTGTACTGGTTCATGTAGCGTGTGCCCGCAAATGAACGCACCCTGTTCTACTTTACACGCATAATTGGCGCAATTGTTTTAGAACTAACGTGATACCTCAACAGTTTCCTGTTTTCTGCTAGAACCAACCCTGCAATCCATATAACAGTTCAATTTAGCTCCCTGAGTATAGAAGGCTTCATAAGAGCACACAGTAAAATGCCACTTTACACATGTGATCGTCTAACCCATGCCTTCAGTTAGTGTGGTTTGCAGAAAATGTAACCAAAAACGTGAAAAAAGCACTGAGGAACGTTTTAAGCGAGTGCGTTGTATGTTGATGCAATTCGATCCACCACCAATGTTCCGCCAACATTATGTTCCGCGACTCACAAGCGTACTAGCCGTGGAGCGTGCTAGTCACTTATAGCCACAGCTGATTCAATGAAATGACGCTTATAGTCTCAATGTGAAAGCATGCCCGCTAGCGACAACCATGCCTGTTTGTGACCCACGTTGAAAAGCTAACTGATCGTAAACCTACAACCAGGGCGTTCTAGGCGATTGTGCGAAGCAAAATAATTAGGAAGCCTTTCTAATTAATTATTACAATCCCTTAAGAATAATTAGAACGCCCTGTCCATCAAAGGACGTTGTCCCACGAAATCATGCAGGAAATATGTTTCGCATTCTTCAACTATAAGTGTAGTTATCGCACCAACTGGTTACGTCACTATCACAGGCCACATACAGCGACCTGGAAGAGCTGTACAACACCATTCGCTGTTGCAACGAAATGTGCGATTTGGGATGCGGTGTGGCCATGACAAGTTTCAGCATGCGTGTCTCCACCGGATTCGTCTAAACGTGGCCAACACAGAATGCTTGTATAAAATCAAGCGCATAGTATCGTCGATCGGTCCCATGTGCAACGTGCGAGAGGACAGCGCAGTTAATCTGCAATTGCAGCCTTTTTACACTCCGAAGGCCTATATTAGGCTCATCATTGAATGCACCTGACATACTTCATCTTTAGCTATAGAATCACCTACGATCATGAGCTTTCTCGGAGACATTGGTGTCAACGACACATTTTAATTCTTTATGTTTTTTGTGGGTCATTTCATTTATCATCATATGAAAGTCTCCAAACCTGTATTATTAGGGCGCCTCTCTCTGTTTTTGTTTATCGTTTCTGTTTCAATACGTGCATGTCGAAGAAACATTACCAACTATTGAGGAAACAATGACATAATAAAAACTTCTAGAGTCAGATACATATATTGCATTACAGCTTGGAGTTACAGGCCGAATAAACAAGCCGAGATGTTCTGCGCACTATCCATGTCTAACAGTCTAGCCACCTTCGGGTGGCTGGTCTTCGATGTCCTGTAAAGCGCCCTCCGCTAGCATTGCAACCTCTGCCGCCAATTGATCCATCGCATCGTCCTCTCTATTCAGCCTCTGATTCAGGTCTTCGATAAAGGCCTCAATTTTTTCAATTTCTGCTTTATGTCCTTTCAACTCTTTTTCCTTCTGTTCAAGTTTTAACGCAGCAGCCTGGAAACGACGTATGTCATCATCCCGACTGAGAAGAAAAGCATCCAACGACTCTGGTGCCTTGTCAAAAGCGATGTTTGCCTTCAACTGTGACCGGAAGACACCCTCCACTTTGTTGTACACAGCTTCTTGATGATATTCCGTCGGCTCCTCTGTCGCTTTACACTGCAGTAGCACCGATTTGTGTCGTTCCACCTCGTCTTGCTGCCATGCTTTGTGCATCTGTTCGATGGAGTCCGGTCGAACACTACGATGTTTTTCGATGGTGTCTACAATCTTACCCAGCCCCTCCGCCTGCTCTAGTGACTCAAAATTTTCACTCAAGCCATTGCGGCTTTTCTCAATACCAAACGCATACAACGCCTCCCAACTCATCAGTCCTTCATCGCATGACCATGAATCAGCCGCCAGATGGTTTCTCTGCGCAGCTTCGAGCTCTCTTAACTTCGAGGTGCAACTTTCATTTAGTTCGGTTTTAACTGATTCAGTTCGCTCTTCATTGTACTGCTTTATTTCTTTCATGCCGGTACTGCATTCGTTGGTCGACGCACAGGTCTGTTTCAACGCGTCTATGAACTTCTTCTCGTGTCCTGACAGTTCGGCAAAAGGGAATAGACAGTTTTCTTGGCATGAGGAACCAGTTTCAACTGATGATCCGGCATCAGATGGCCTGAGGTACGTATTCATTCTGTATGTGTCCATAGTTTTCGGGTCACGGGGTTCCCCGAGGCGTTTCTTCAGTTTTATGCATGCCTTAGTTCTAGCTCTGACTCGCGCTGTACCGCTCTTAGGGCGTGCACCAGCCCCGGCACATAGAGAGCTCGATGGGGCCGCTATGGTCGCACTTTTGATGGTATTAGAGGGCGCTGCGCATGCGGCCACATCAAGCGAGGGAATTTGCGTCGAAGATTCAGCAACTTCCGCAACCGGATGGCGGATAATCGCGATGTCTTCTAGGACAGTCGACGCTCCTGGATTCTGGCCCTTAATTACATCCAAGCACTTCATTCCACCCTTCAAGTTTCTGCGCTGATTCTCAGCGTTTGATTCCGGTAACACCTCGATGTGCGCTTCGGGAACTTGCAAAAAACTGGACTGTATGACTTCCTTTTTCTGCAAGTCATGGATAACAAACGTACCAGGGTGCAAGAGCTGTTCCGAGAATTTTCGAACAGGGGCTTTATTGCTCTTCGCGGTGCTTTCTGATGGGTCTGTCGCTGCATTGCTGACATCTTCCTTTGTGTCGGGAACAAAAAGTTCACTCGTGTCATCAGCACAATCTTTAACCGAAACACCAGCTATCACATTTGATACCTGTTTCTTTACCTCAGTCTGAAAGAAGCAGTTCTTTCGTGGCTGCGGTTTATGTAAGATTTCCCCAGTAATGCAGCAATGACCGGGAGCAATGGCCTTTTCAGAGCTTTTCTTGATGGGCGAAGCAGTGGGTTGGATTTTGTTGGACCTTTTTGTTGCCCACGAAAAACAACTTCCAATATGCATACAAGGCTTCCGCGCTGCTTGTTGTATCCGCAAAGGTTCAGCAGCGACCGCATGGAAACACTGCACCTTATCGTGACAGCTGACACTTGCCGACTCGGACATCTTTGCTTCAGGCATTTCCGTGTTACCGTGATGCTGCCTAGTCGCACAGCACGCGTCCTCTAACTGTGGCGAAACTAGGCGCACAGGTGATCTCTCACCATCATGGACGCTAATATGCTCTTGCTCAATGTAGCTACGAATAGGTATGTCAGTCATGGCCTTGAATTCAAACTCAATTTTTCCCTCTCTCACCCTCCCGGTGTTGTTCATCCCACCGATGTCTTCTGAGTGTTGAGGAATCAAAATGTTACCGTCGTCTTGGGCACTTAGCCCTCCAAACACCCCACAAGGTTGGTAACCTTGATTCGGTGAAATTGATGATTCTAAAGTTGGGGCATCCGTGATGGCACATTTGAGAACACTGAATGTTACTTCCTCTTCAGCTGAACGTTCGTAGGCAACAGCAATGTCTGAGCCAATAGAGCGACGTCGCTCTCGTAGATTGTTCTTTATCCCATTCTTCATTGCAGACTTGCCGGCGTTGACCTGGGAAGGGTAGCACCCGCCGCTTCGTTCCTCGTGCCCCGTCTCGATAGCCTCGCGAGTGGACATGGCACTTTCGAGAGACTTGCCACGTCCGCCGTGTCTCTTGCTTTTAGAAAACCGGACGAGTCGTGTCCACAGGGTCTTATCCTTGTTCATGGCTGGCACACATTCGGCTTTGCTGCTTCCTTCAGCATTCGCGAAGCTGGAAGACCTGCATATTTCTGTAGACTTCACCATGCTGGAAAGCTGTGATGCGTCGGGTAGGGACGCCCGCCGTTCAAGGGGTCGTCGTAGTCCGTCACTGCCCCCGATGCTCTTGGAAGATACCAGTGACGAGTCCCGGCTCCATTTCCGGCTCCACATGATCGTTTTCCAAGAAGCTTGGCTGAAACAACAACTACTAAACACACGCTGAATGATCGGCTGAGGCTATTGTCAAGCGATCGCACGGCCCTATGATCCGCGTACAGTCCATGGCATGGCACTTCAGAATTCCAAGGCCGAGGACACCGCAGGGACGGCGATGATGATGATGCTCATTCCCGGTGCGTACCCACTTTAGGGTGATAGGCCAGGATTTGGCGGTAGGAGGTAGCAGTAGAGAAATTGTAGTTAGGTGAGGAGAAACTAATAAATGCAAAGGAAGAGAGTGGAAAACAATAATTGTACACCGCTGAGCTGTCTGACTAATCGAAACAAATTTATTAAAAATGTAATAATGCAGGCAACAATAAAAACAGCATCATGAAAGAATTTGAAAAAAAATTAGAATGTATTGACTAGGGAGCAGGGAAGTACAGTAAAGCTAAAAGAAGTGGCATGGTAAGCATTTTGTTTCTTTTAAAATATTGAATGCAGCGCAATAGAGATTGTCTTTTTCTTCGTCGTTCTATGCAGGGCATGACACCCTCTGGCAGCGGGAAATGGCATGAATAGTAATAAATCCATGATCGCATTATTAAGGGGTGTTCGTCCACAATCTTGACAAAGCATAACCCACTCATTTCAATAAACCGAAGAAGAGCCAGGAACCATTAGGACTGCCCGTGATGACCAGCAGGGTAGCTTTAAAGGCGGACTGAAAAAAAAATTCAAGTTTGTTATATTGCCTGAAAATGAGCAGTATATGCTATACAAGGAACCATCGTAAAATTGCAGGACTCGCACTTCTCTAATTGTTCATTGACGCCCTCTAAATGTCACCTCAGCCGATGAATCATGCAGCCGGTGGACAGCAAATATGACGCCTACAGCAGGACATGCCCCTGAAATCTCGCCACTGGCAGCGCCAATTTCCGAGGCCATGCCCAATCGCCCGCCCTTGTTGTTTAGCATTCGTGGTTCGGCTTCATTTCCAGCGAAGTTTAGAGAAGTTTCTGTGATGGCTCCCTACGTAGTTCAAAAGCAAAACATTACAGGGAGGTCGCTCCCTTACCTACTATGTGAAACTTGGCTAACTACGCGTTACAAGGAGTACATTGAAGGTAGCATAAAATTTTATACCACGTAATTGGCATAGCTTCAATATAATGTAGAAGCACCCTCCATGCAAATTTTTGCCTTTTCAGTCAGAGTCGCTCTATCTAATGGCGTTTTTCACTTGTCCATCTGGAGCGGCCACCGAAATCCTCGAGCGAGCGCTCGGGTTTCCCAAATCCGAATCGGCCAGCGGAGTACAAAAACGCTTCATCGGGGATCACACAGGAAGTCTGCATACAGGTGGCGCAAACCAGTTCCGGAAAGCATGCCTGACTTTCGCTCTGTGCGTTTCCACGGCAACCAAAGACGCCGTCCCCTGGGCGTAATTGGACCGCGTCAGTCGCAGAGTCCATCATTTCCATGTCGCACCCGCAAGGATTGTGCATGGACAACATGCATATCGAAGGCTTCGTACAGCACCAGCGTCACCGCCTAATCGCTGTCGTCCGTGCTGTTATCGCTAAAGGCGAGCTCTGCAGAAGCGCCGAACACAGCCATCTTGCGAGCAATGCAATTTTGTGCATGCCAACCGGGTACCAATTTCTCTTGAAGACGGAAGTGACGCGAGCTATTTCCGCCCTAATCCGCGCCTCGTTGGCGGAGCAAGTGAGAGCGATCCGACGCGGAACCAGTTGATCCGAAACGACCAGCGAAAAGCGTGAAACCACTCCAAATCGACTAGTGAAATTCGGATTCGTTGCCACGGAGCAAGAAATCCTGCACCGAATCGACCAGTGAAAAACGCCAAAATATTGGCGGATCCCATGATTATGCGGTGGTGGCTACCCAAATCTTCCATTGTGTTGCTCGACGTCACCTTTTCAATATTCTCTGTGAAGGTTAGGTCTCTTGTTGTCCCTATTTAGCGCCGTGTCTACTCTGGTTGGAGTGCCCGGTTCTGTAACGAGAGTGGACCCCAATTCTTGCGAATCGTTATAATAATAATAATAATAATAATAAAGTTTATTTTGTTTTGTTCATATGTCCCTTGCTTTTGGTTTTCTTAATAAATGTCCATAGTGGTGCGGGGGACATTAAATAAGGTCTCCTACTGTTACTACCGAATTTTCTCCAGCTTGTATGAGTGTTTTCCGGACTAGGTTTTTGAATGAGTGTTTATGTAGCGTGATGTTGCTAGAAATGCCGAGAATAAATTAGCTACGTCCCGTCTTTTGCAGGGTGAGTTCCAAAAGGATGTTTTCAATGTGAGTTATGCCTGTGTTGTGTTATAGGCACGGGATGTTTCTTTTTACCAGCGTGGTTAATGCTCTGGTCTCCGCTTCCGCATAGCCAAAAAATCTGTATCCTGCCAGCTTTTCGATACAGTGTGTTTCCTGCTGAATTATGACGTTCAGTGTATCTTTCTTTGTGAAATGCTGCTGTAAAACTGACTTTTTGTTTTGGTAACTTCTGCAATTCCATTGCCATATCCTGCACCCTACTTTAGCGTGCCTCATTTCGGGTGGGACCATGGTAGTCAGACCGGTGGTTGGAGAGAAGCTGATCAAATGAAATTATGTGGTTGTGAAGTGTGCTGGGGCTTATCGGAGTTACACGTCAGTGAAGGCCTGAATATAACCAAGGAAAGCGATATGATTAGTACACTGGGAAGTATTTCGTAGAACGCCAGAGACGACAAAACAGCGATCCTTCAGACATAGAACAATGAACTAAGCAGCTCAGCGATGACGTTAAAGCTGCCACAAAAATTGCACCAGCTGAATCTGACTTGCAGAAATGCGACTGCAGACATCACACGTGGGAAGCTAAGCAGTCACTTCAGAATAGACTTAAATATCGGAAAAATAACAGAAAGTTCAGAAAGCTCATTGCTCTATTCAACAAAGAAAAAATAGAACATTCTAAGCAATTGACTAAACAACAGTGGGCTAAGATACGTAATGCACGCCGGCACGCCGCAAAGTGCTGTCATCTCCCCGACGCTGTTTATTCTCGTCTTGATGGGACATCTCGACAAATTATATCACATATACAGTGAATCACACAATCTACGCGGACAATATCAATAACTCGGTCTGTCATGGCAGCGATAGATCAAGAGAACGACTCCAGACTGCAATAAACAGAGTAGAGGAACACCTCTAGGAACAGGCCTCACATGGTGTTCAGAGCAATCCGAACTTCGCTTATACCGCCCCACACTAAGGTGCAGGCGTCCTAAAGGATACGACAGAAATTGAATTGAGTTTTATTCCTCAAGAAGAAATAGTTACGGACATTTTACGGCATTTTACGGCATGCTCCGGACATTTAAAGAGACTGCCAACCAATTTTATGGAACATCTTTTCTTTTATGCAACGGAGAGATTGCCGATCAGAGTACGCACTTTTGGAGGAGTAACCAAAACTTTGTGCAACAGCATTATTAGAATTTTCACATCTTAGGGATGGTCATAACTATATTAATCCCATGCTGCAAGACAAGAGACTGAAGTCGACCACGAATTCCGGCCCCAACTGTAAGAAATCTTCCGTTGTTTAAAAATGCAGACTTCACGTGATTCTAGATTTACGAATTGAATCGCTTGATTATTTCTCCGATAATATATGCATGGGTGCGCCATTTTCTGTCAAACTTCTTTTACAACCAAAGGCGAACCCTTAAACAAGTTCTGGGAAGATTTCATGAGTGAAATGATGCTTTTGTTCATGTTCTTTCATCTACGGTGCACCTATGTGGAGCACGTGGTAGTAAAGGCGAGTCACGTTCCTATGGCCGTGCAATTGCGCATCTTCAGGAAAGAACGAGCAGCAAAACGTGAGTAGAACGACCAAAAGACAAGTCAAGCTAACTTCCTGGCGTGAAAAATTAAGACCTCTTATGCAGGCCGCCACATAATGAGTGGCGCCACCGTTCTGCTCTACTGCTTTACAAACGTTAACTTTCTCTACATTAACACATAAACGCCTCTAAATGACAAAGAATGGGTCTCTTAGAGCAAGAACTAAGAGTCACCTAGTAACCGCTAAATTCCTCTACACAGGTTTGTAGTCATTCAGGGGGACGGGGTGGCGAATCCCGGGCACGGGCTTCCCGCCCCTTCCTCATAATTTCCCCACTTACATGATACAAGTCTACCGCCAATTGGTAGAACTGACTGGAATGACTCTCCTACTCTTTAGTTCACAGAAATGTATATATGGAAGGTACTGCATTGGACGAGCTCGTCGTTTGGCGAAAGCGAATGTTTGCAATTTTTAAATTTTTAAGTCGTGTTACGAATCGCAGGCGAAGTGTTACCTCTGCTAGCGAAAACGCCGAACCATCACCTGTTGACACGCGGGTACTTTCTACCAAGAGGTGCAACATTTAGCTGCCCGTGATTCTTCGCGTTAAAGGTTGAGGGTACTTAACTATCCATCATACATTTTACTTTAGCGCCGTCTTGCATTCCCGCTATACTCTATCGATGTGTACTGGTTCATGAAGCGTGTGCCCGCAAATGAACGAAACCTGTTCTACTTTACACGCATAATTGACGCAATTGTTTTAGAACTAACGTGATACCTCAACAGTTTCCTGTTTTCTGCTAGCACCAACCCTGCAATCCATATGACAGTTCAATTTAGCTCCCTGAGTATAGAAGGCTTCATAAGAGCACACAGTAAAATGCCACTTTACACATGTGATCGTCTAACCCATGCCTTCAGTTAGTGTGGTTTGCAGAAAATGTAACCAAAAACGTGAAAAAAGCACTGAGGAACGTTTTAAGCGAGTGCGTTGTATGTTGATGCAATTCGATCCACCACCTATGTTCCGCCAACATTATGTTCCGCGACTCACAAGCGTACTAGCCGTGGAGCGTGCTAGTCACTTATAGCCACAGCTGATTCAATGAAATGACGCTTATAGTCTCAATGTGGAAGCATGCCCGCTAGCGACAACCATGCCTGTTTGTGACCCACGTTGAAAAGCTAACTGATCGTAAACCTACAACCAGGGCGTTCTAGGCGATTGTGCGAAGCAAAATAATTAGGAAGCCTTTCTAATTATTACAATCCCTTAAGAATAATTAGAACGCCCTGTCGATCAAAGGACGTTGTCCCACGAAATCATGCTGGAAATATGTTTCGCATTCTTCAACTATAAGTGTAGTTATCGCACCAACTGGTTACGTCACTATCACAGGCCACATACAGCGACCTGGAAGAGCTGTACAACACCATTCGCAGTTGCGACGAAATGTGCGATTTGGGATGCGGTGTGGCCATGACAAGTTTCAGCATGCGTGTCTCCACCGGATTCGTCTAAACGTGGCCAACACAGAATGCTTGTATAAAATCAAGCGCATAGTATCGTCGATCGGTCCCATGTGCAACGTGCGAGAGGACAGCGCAGTTAATCTGCCATTGCAGCCTTTTTACACTACGAAGGGCTATATTAGGCTCAACACTGAATGCACCTGACATACTTCATCTTTAGCTATAGAATCACCTACGATCATGAGCTTTCTCGGAGACATTGGTGTCAACGACACATTTTAATTCTTTATGTTTTTTGTGGGTCATTTCATTTATCATCATATGAAAGTCTCCAAACCTCTATTATTAGGGCGCCTCTCTCTTTTTATGTTTATCGTTTCTGTTTCAATACGTGCATGTCGAAGAAACATTACCAACTATTGAGGAAACAATGACATAATAAAAACTTCTAGAGTCAGATACATTTATTGCATTACAGCTTCGAGTTACAGGCCGAATAAACAAGCCGAGATGTGCTGCGCACTATCCATGTCTAACAGTCTAGCCACCTTCGGGTGGCTGGTCTTCGATGTCCTGTAAAGCGCCCTCCGCTAGCATTGCAACCTCTGCCGCCAATTGATCCATCGCATCGTCCTCTCTATTCAGCCTCTGATTCAGGTCTTCGATAAAGGCCTCAATTTTTTCAATTTCTGCTTTATGTCCTTTCAACCCTTTTTCCTTCTGTTCAAGTTGGAACGCAGCAGCCTGGAAACGACGTATGTCATCATCCCGACTGAGAAGAAAAGCATCCAACGACTCTTGTGCCTTGTCAAAAGCGATGTTTGCCTTGAACTGTGACCGGAAGACACCCTCCACTTTGTTGTACACAGCTTCTTGATGATATTCCGTCGACTCCTCTGTCGCTTTACACTGCAGTAGCACCGATTTGTGTCTTTCCACCTCGTCTTGCTGCCATACATTGTGCATCTGTTCGATGGAGTCCGGTCGAACACTACGATGTTTTTCGATGGTGTCTACAATCTTACCCAGCCCCTCCGCCTGCTCTACTGACTCAATATTGTCACTCAAGCCATTGCGGCTTTTCTCGATACCAAACGCATACAGCGCCTCCCAACTCATCAGTCCTTCATCGCATGACCATGAATCAGCCGCGAGATGGTTTCTGTGCGCAGCTTCGAGCTCTCTTAACTTCGAGGTGCAACTTTCATTTAGTTCAGTTTTAACTGATTCAGTTTGCTCTTCATTGTACCGCTTTATTTCTTTCATGCCGGTACTGCATTCGTTGGTCGACGCACAGGTTTGTTTCAACGCGTCTATGAACTTCTTCTCGTGTTCTGACAGTTCGGCAAAAGCGAATGGACAGTTTTCTTGGCATGAGGAACCAGTTTCAACTGATGATCCGGCATCAGATGGCCTGAGGTACGTATTCATTCTGTATGTGTCCATAGTTTTCGGGTCACGGGGCTCCCCGAGGCGTTTCTTCAGTTTTATGCATGCCTTAGTTCTAGCTCTGACTCGCGCTGTAGCGCTCTTAGGGCGTGCACCAGCCCCGGCACATAGAGAGCTCGATGGGGCCGCTATGGTCGCACTTTTGATGGTATTAGAGGGCGCTGCGCATGCGGCCACATCAAGCGAGGGAATTTGCGTCGAAGATTCAGCAACTTCCGCAACTGGATGGCGGATAATCGCGATGTCTTCTAGGACTGTCGACGCTCCTGGATTCTGGCCCTTAATTGCATCCAAGCACTTCATTCCACCCTTCAAGTTTCTGCGCTGATTCTCAGCGTTTGATTCAGGTAACACCTCGATGTGCGCTTCGGGAACTTGCAAAAAACTTGACTGTATGACTTCCTTTTTCTGCAAGTCATAGATAACAAACGTACCAGGGTGCAAGAGCTGTTCCGAGAATTTTCGAACAGGGGCTTTATTGCTCTTCGCGGTGCTTTCTGATGGGTCTTTCGCTGCATTGCTGACATCTTCCTTTGTGTCGGGAACAAAAAGTTCACTCGTGTCATCAGCACAATCTTTAACCGAAACACCAGCTATCACATTTGATACCTGTTTCTTTACCTCAGTTTGAAAGAAGCAGTTCTTTCGTGGCTGCGCTTTATGTAAGATTTCCCCAGTAATGCAGCAATGACCGGGAGCAATGGCCTTTTCAGAGCTTTTCTTGATGGGCGAAGCAGTGGGTTGGATTTTGTTGGACCTTTTTGTTGCCCACGAAAAACAACTTCCAATATGCATACAAGGCTTCCGCGCTGCTTGTTGTATCCGCAAAGGTTCAGCAGCGACCGCATGGAAACACTGCACCTTATCGTGACAGCTGACACTTGCCGACTCGGACATCTTCGCTTCAGGCATTTCCGTGTTACCGTGATGCTGCCTAGTCGCACAGCACGCGTCCTCTAACTGTGGCGAGACTAGGCGCACAGGTGATCTCTCACCATCATGGACGCTAATATGCTCTTGCTCAATGTAGCTACGAATAGGTATGTCAGTCATGGCCTTGAATTCAAACTCAATTTTTCCCTCTCTCACCCTCCCGGTGTTGTTCATCCCACCGATGTCTTCTGAGTGTTGAGGTATCAAAATGTTACCGTCGTCTTGGGCACTTAGCCCTCCAAACACCCCACAAGGTTGGTAACCTTGATTCGGTGACATTGATGATTCTAAAGTTGGGGCATCCGTGATGGCACATTTGAGAACACTGAATGTTACTTCCTCTTCAGCTGAACGTTCGTAGGCAACAGCAATGTCTGAGCCAATAGAGCGACGTCGCTCTCGTAGTTTGTACTTTATCCCATTCTTCATTGCAGACTTGCCGGCGTTGACCTGGGAAGGGTAGCACCCGCCGCTTCGTTCCTCGTGCCCCGTCTCGATAGCCTCGCGAGTGGACATGGCACTTTCGAGAGACTTGCCACGTCCGCCGTGTCTCTTGCTTTTAGAAAACCGGACGAGTCGTGTGCACAGGGTCTTATCCTTGTTCATGGCTGGCACACATTCGGCTTTGCTGCTTCCTTCAGCATTCGCGAAGCTGGAAGACCTGCATATTTCTGTAGACTTCACCATGCTGGAAAGCTGTGATGCGTCGGGTAGGGACGCCCGCCGTTCAAGGGGTCGTCGTAGTCCGTCACTGCCCCCGATGCTCTTGGAAGATACCAGTGACGAGTCCCGGCTCCATTTCCGGCTCCACATGATCGTTTTCCAAGAAGCTTGGCTGAAACAACAACTACTAAACACACGCTGAATGATCGGCCGAGGCTATTTTCAAGCGATCGCACGGCCCTATGATCCGCGTACAGTCCATGGCATGGCACTTCAGAATTCCAAGGCCGACGACACCGCAGGGACGGCGATGATGATGATGCTCATTCCCGGTGCGTACCCACTTTAGGGTGATAGGCCAGGATTTGGCGGTAGGAGGTAGCAGTAGAGAAATTGTAGTTAGGTGAGGAGAAACTAATAAATGCAAAGGAAGAGAGTGGAAAACAATAATTGTACACCGCTGAGCTGTCTGACTAATCGAAACAAATTTATTAAAAATGTAATAATGCAGGCAACAATAAAGACAGCATCATGAAAGAATTTGAAAAAAAATTAGAATGTATTGACTAGGGAGCAGGGAAGTACAGTAAAGCTAAAAGAAGTGGCATGGTAAGCATTTTGTTTCTTTTAAAATATTGAATGCAGCGCAATGGAGATTGTCTTTTTCTTCGTCGTTCTATGCAGGGCATGACACCCTCTGGCAGCGGGAAATGGCATGAATAGTAATAAATCCATGATCGCATTATTTAGGGGTGTTCGTCCACAATCTTGACAAAGCATAACCCACTCATTTCAATAAACCGAAGAAGAGCCAGGAGCCATTAAGACTGTCCGTGATGACCAGCAGGGTAGCTTTAAAGGCGGATTGAAAAAAAAAATTCAAATTTGTTCTATTGCCTGAAAATGAGCAGTATATGCTATACAAGGAACCATCGTAAAATTGCAGGACTCGCATTTCTCTAATTGTTCATTGACGCCCTTAAAATGTCACCTTAGCCGATGAATCATGCAGCCGGTGGACAGCAAATATGACGCCTACAGCAGGACATGCCCCTGAAATCTCGCCACTGGCAGCGCCCAATTTCCGAGGCCATGCCCAATCGCCCGCCCTTGTTGTTTAGCATTCGTGGTTCGGCTTCATTTCCAGCGAAGTTTAGAGAAGTTTCTGTGATGGCTCCCTACGTAGTTCAAAAACAAAACATTACAGGGACGTCGCTCCCTTACCTACTATGTGAAACTTTGCTAACTACGCGTTACAAGGAGTACATTGAAGGTAGCATAAAATTTTATACCACGTAATTGGCATAGCTTCAATATAATGTAGAAGCACCCTCCATGCAAAATTTTGCCTTTTCAGTCGGAGTCGCTCTATCTAATGGCGTTTTTCACTTGTCCATCTGGAGCGGCCACCGAAATCCTCGAGCGAGCGCTCGGGTTTCTCAAATCCGAATCGGCCAGCGGAGTGCAAAAACGCTTCATCGGGGATCACACAGGAAGTCTGCATACAGGTGGCGCAAACCGGTTCCGGAAAGCATGCCTGACTTTCGCTCTGTGCGTTTCCACGGCAACCAAAGACGCCGTCCCCGGTGCGTAATTGGACCGCGTCAGTCGCAGAGTCCGTCATTTCCATGTCGCACCCGCAAGGATTGTGCATGGACAACATGCATATCGAAGGCTTCGTACAGCACCAGCGTCACCGCCTAATCGCTGTCGTCCGTGCTGTTATCGCTAAAGGCGAGCTCTGCAGAAGCGCCGAACACAGCCATCTTGCGAGCAATGCAATTTTGTGCATGCCAACCGGGTACCAATTTCTCTTGAAGACGGAAGTGGCGCGAGCTATTTCCGCCCTAATCCGCGCCTCGTTGGCGGAGCAAGTGAGAGCGATCCGACGCGGAACCAGTTGATCCGAAACGACCAGCGAAAAGCGTGAAACCGCTCCAAATCGACTAGTGAAATTCGGATTCGTTGCCACGGAGCAAGAAATCCTGCTCCGAATCGACCAGTGAAAAACGCCAAAATATTGGCGGATCCCATGTATATGCGGTGGTGGCTACCCAAATCTTCCATTCTGTTGCTCGACGTCACCTTTTCAATATTCTCTGTGAAGGTTAGGTCTCTTGTTGTCCCTGTTTAGCGCCGTGTCTACTCTGGTTGGAGTGCCCGGTTCTGTAACGAGAGTGAAGCTCAATTCCTGCGAATCGTTATAATAATAATAATAATAATAATAATAATAATAATAATAATAATAAAGTTTATTTTGTTTTGTTCATATGTCCCTTGCTTTTGGTTTCCTTAATAAATGTCCATACGTGGTGCGGGGGACATTAAATAAGGTCTCCTACTGTTACTACCGAATTTTCTCCAGCTTGTTTGAGTGTTTTCCGGACTAGGTTTTTGAATGAGTGTTTATGTAGCGTGGTGTTGCTAGAAATGCCGAGAATAAATAAGCTACGTCCCGTCGTTTGCAGGGTGAGTTCCAATAGGATGTTTTCAATGTGAGTTATGCCTGTGCTGTGTTACAGGCACGGTATGTTTCTTTTTACCAGCGTGGTTAATGCTCTGGTCTCCGCTTCCGCATAGCCAAAAAATCTGTATCCTGCCAGCTTTCCGATACCGTGTGTTTCCTGCTGAATTATGACGTTCAGTGTTTCTTTCTTTGTGAAATGCTGCTGTAAAACTGACTTTTTGTTTTGGCAACTTCTGCAATTCCATTGCCATATCCTGCACCCTCCTTTAGCGTGCCTCATTTCGGGTGGGACCATGGTAGTCAGACCGGTGGTTGGAGAGAAGCTGATCTAATGAAATTATGTGGTTGTGAAGTGTGTTGGGGCTTATCGGAGTTACACGTCAGTGAAGGCCTGAATATACCCAAGGAAAGAGATATGATTAGTACACTGGCAACTATTTCGTAGAACGCGAGACACGACAAAACAGCGATCCTTCAGACATAGAACAATGAACTAAATAGACTTAAATATCAGAAGAATAACAGAAAGTTCAGAAAGCTCATTGCTCTATTCAACAAAGAAAAAATAGAACATTCTAAGCAATTGACTAAACAACAGTGGGCTAAGATATGTAATGCACGCCGGCACGCCGCAAAGTGCTGTCATCTCCCCGACGCTGTTTAATCTCGTCTTGATGGGACTTCTCGACAAATTATATCACATATACACTGAATCACACAATCTACGCGGACAATATCACTAACTCGGTCTGTCATGGCAGCGATAGATCAAGAGAACGACTCCATACTGCAATAAACACAGTAGAGGAACACCTCTAGGAACAGGCCTCACATGGTGTTCAGAGCAATCCGAACTTCGCTTATACCGCCCCACACTATGGGGCAGGCGTCCTAAAGGATACGACAGAAATTGAATTGAATTTTATTCCGCAAGAAGAAAAAGTTACGAGGAAGCCAGGGAAAAGCTGTAAAAACAGCTTTTATCTGCAGATGACGAGGCTGAACTTAATGAGGCTCATGTGGAAATAAAGCTATACACCAAGATTCGGTGGACTATCCCACTAGTAACAAGCTCAAGATGCTTGGTCTAGTAATCGAAAACCAAGTTACAAACGGGGAAACCATAAAGAAGCTAGACACAAAGCTAAAAAACACCGTGGGATTAACCAAACGGATTACTAACAAGCACCAGAGTACGAAAGGAGAATGTATTATACAGCTCATACAATCATTTGTAATCTGTCGTGTCACATATGCAGCAGCCTTGCAAAACTTGGTTACAAGTGAAAAGATTAAAATAAACTGATAAAAATGGCATACAAATTAGCACTGGGAATTCCCACCAGTACGAGCACGGATCTCTTGCTAAAGTTAGGACTCCGCAACACACTGGACGAGCTTATAGAAGCACAACAAACATCTCAGGCGGAAGGACTATCCAAAACCAAAACGGTATGGTATGTACCACGCAAGCTAGAAATGAATTACCTCTATCTATACGGTGAAAAGAGGACGATAACGAGAGAAATTCGTGAGAAACTCCTAACACCAAATATATGCAAGAACATGCATCCAGGTAAACAACGAGGGCAGACGCATGAGTAGAGCAGAGAAAACAATCGGAAGCTATGGGTCAGACAACAGAGCAACCTTCGTAGACGCGGCGGAATGAACGCACAGAAATAGAAGTCATAGATTACACCCAAAACACCCTACACGCCTGTCAGCTAATACCAAACATTCCGAGACAGCAGGGCAGGTAGCCATTGTATAAGCATTGGTCTCCACGAATGCACAATACATCCTTAACTATTCTCAGGCAGCCATTAGAAGTTATCCAAAAGTTGGGTCATTCTCTACGAGCTGAGGAAAGAGTGACTGACTTGCTCCGGCCAGGAGAACTCGCAGGAAGAGATCTGGAGAGAAAAACAGATTAACATGATTTAGAAATATTACCAAATTCCATCGAAATCGCAGGCGAGTAGTACCACCACTTCACACTAAACTGAATAGAGTGAGTCCGTTACTTGGAGGCGAGAACAAATAGAATTTATACTAGTCCCGTGCAACTAAAAATGCGTGTGGCAGACACGATGTTCCACATCCGCTGCCAAGGTTTATGAGTGGGGGTGCGGGTTAACACACCCAATGTTAGTTCTAGTAGTAAAACATAAATACCTTAGAAAGTGAAGTGGATGGGAAAACGGCGCCGCGGTAGCTCAATTTGTTAGAACATCGCAAGCGTAAGGCGAAGTGGGATCGTTCGCCACCTGCGGCAAGTACTTTGTTCATCCAATTTCATTATCATTATTTATAATTTCGGTAATTTAATTAGTAAGTACAAGTAACTTCCCCTATATCGTCCATGGTGTCTTCGCTTGGTGGCTTCTCATAACATGATAATTAAAAATCGGGCACCTTGTTTAACCCATTTTTTTCTCGAAGCCTTACTGTAGTCAGGTATCTGTTTATTTTTGCAACCGAAGCGCCTATGAGGCACTCGGATAGTCAGCTGCAATAACTTCGGATCGCTGTAGTCTTCAAAATATGCAAAGTCGCTTATGGTATCTGGATCGCTGCTGGGAATTAGGTCAAGAGCCTACTGGTCACGTGTAGGATGGTTAACAGTTTGAGACAGGTTTATGCCCAAGGAAATATTTAGAAACTCACCGGATGGGATGTTAGCGCAAGATAAAGTAGGCCAATGAATATCTGGTAATTGGAAGTCACCAAAGAGATGCATGTGGTAGCATGGGTGTTGCAAGATTGCAGTTTTCATGCCATGGAGGGGGCGGGGGGCGGAGATTTTCAGCGACGCAATGACTGGGGCCCGCTGGTCGGTAACATACATCAATAAGTAACTTTGGTGAAGAAGAGACAAGGGCCGTCAAGACAATTCCAAGGGGTGAAACTGTGTCGTCTACAAATTATCTGAGATTTTTTATTTAAACGCTATGAAAACGCCTACGCCTTTGTTTCTTTAACAAGAATGACGATTGTGGTGAAACACAACGACGACGACGACAACAACGACAGTGACAACCTTCGCAGCGCTTCGCGGGCAAAAAGTGAGCGCGAGCTGGTGGCGGTAGGAAAAAAAAAGACAAAGAGGCGATAGTGGGCTCGAGCGCAGCGGGAGCACGAAGAGCAGAGAAGAAGTTATGCGCCACTGTTTAGGATAAAAGACAAGACAAGACAAGAAGCAGCGCAAAGATGGACGGCGGGTTGGTACAACTATCCTGCAGCCTCGGTTTTCTCAGCACGTCCTCGGCGTTCGTTCTTCAAAACCGTCTACTGAGAACGGTTCCAGAACGTTCCCTGATAGCCTCGACGGAGCAACCGTTTCGTTGACCTGCAGTGGTGTTTTGGCTGAGTATCGGGTGGTTTCAGGTGACTCTGTTACTCATTGACTGGCATTACTTGCGTCAGCCGTCTTGGGCTGATGTCGACCAATTCTCCTGGACAGACACGATCCGCCTGGTCAGCATCCCTCCCACCTAATGAATTGCCTCTTCATTTATTTTTTTGTAGTGACGTCAGCACCATTCCTGTTGCGCTTGTACCTACCAAAGGAGGTTCCATGAGGATCACGAATCCACAAGCTGCCCGAAGGCACTTAAGACCACGTCCAACCACTTCCAGACCATCACTGACGTGCGAGCGTTCGGACAGGGAGGTATAGTGTGCCAACCAGACCTGTGTTGAAGACATCTTGAAATGCACTTCATTTGCTTCCACCCCGGTGAGTACTTTTATTCCGCCTCACCTTGCGCGCACCAAGGGTCTCGTACGGGGCGTAGAGTCCCGATGAAGTCCAACTGAAACCCTCGACAACCTCTCCGCAGCAGGCCTCAGTGCTATGTACCGTTGCAATCGACTGGTAAATAACAAGAGCATTCCGACGGAATCTGTAATTGCAACAATTATGGGCACGTCATGTCCATCAGAAATAAAGGTGAGGTCTCTTGTGTTCCGTGTTGAACCACTCGCGTCAAGTCCAATGCAGTCTAAGAATGGTTGGGAAATTCGGGCACAGCGTACTAGGATGTAAGTCTAGTTTGCGTTGCCGCTACTGCGGAGATGATCATTCTTAAAGTGAATGCTCTCCACAATATCAAAAGGCTGCCTCTGCGGGGGAACACACCTAGCAGACTATTCGAAATGTTCACTTCGCGCTCAAGAAATACAAATTCTTAAAATAATCGTACGCCGTCGCTTCTCCCGAAGAGATGCAATTGCAGTTATTGAAGACAGGGCCCTCGGATACTCTGGTGTTACCACACGCAACACTCCAAGCATGGATGTTAATCTCTCCGAAGCAATTAACACTGCATTGGGAAAAGCAATAGCTAAAGCTAGGGATAACTTGATGTCCTGTCTGTCTGATTGCTCAGCGTAAATCATTTCCAGTCAGATGATGCAAATAATGCAGACCACTAAGACACCGATGCAGTCTCCAGTATCTAATGCCATGCCTCGAATGCCTAGCAACAAAGTAGAGACACCTTCTACATTTGCATAACATTGCACAGACGCTATTCCGCTAGTACAACCAGGTGAGGATGAGCCCTCTTATTCAGACACTGTGAGTGTCACAGATATGTAACTTGACACTCGACTCCGAAATGCTTGGGAGTCGAGTGTCAAAATTATGAAACCAAAATAAAAAAAAGACAACCATCTCCTTTAACTACAGAAAGTTTTCTAAAGGTGGCAGTTACCGCTGCTGGGCATTCAGACCACTGGACTGTTGAATGTACTGCAGTTGAACTGTCGCTCTATATTTTCAGCTTTAACGGATTTATCTTGTCTATGTATTCAACCTAATAAAGATATCTTACTTCTTGGAGAATATTGGCTTTCACCAAAGAAACATTTTCATTTAAAATTTTTCTATCTTTCCTATCAAATCGACACTCGCGAGGTGGATGATTACTGATATTTGTTTCTGGTAAATTTTGTCACAAGGCAAAAATTTCTTTTCAAATCATATAGTTTGACTTCAAAATTTTGGCTATAGATTGATGTATCCCAGGGTACCGTGCATTTTCAATTATAAATGCTTATTTTCCCTCTGGTGTGCAAAGTACCAATCAACTATTACGTCTTTACTGCCTTCAGAAAATAAATTTTGTTTGCAGGGGATTTTAATTCTCATCACGTTTCGTTGTGGCTATGCGTCTATGCGAGGGGACCATTCTTAGTCACTCTTCATGCCAGAAAACAGGACAAGTGACGTTTGCTAGAGGTCCCTTTCGTTCTGTGTTAGACTTAACGTTTTGTGTCGCTGACATCAAGGCTTCGTGGTGGGTAGCGGTTGACTCAGCAGCCAACAGTGAACATCTTCCTGTGTCATTCGAAGTCATTTGTCTAATAACAACTTTAGTGTACCAGGCATGTACATTTGTGAACCATACGAAAATTAAGACGTTTTGAAACATGCCAGTGACAATGATAAGCAAATCGCTTCAACCATTTACTCAATTCTAGAGGATTCCCGGAAGCAAGCTTAATTTGCCATCCATTCAGCTAAAGGCACCGCTTGCCGTTGGTGAATGATGACTGTACGCAGGACTATAAAAAAAGAAAAGCCGCTAGGAAAATACTTCTACATAATCAGTGCCCAACAAATCGGAAAAATTATCAGTTTCATGCTGGTGTATTTAGGTGTACTGTTAATCGAGCCAAAGTTTAATGTTATATTAGACATTACGATTGCCATGCAAATTCAAAAAAGAAGCGTGCTTTATTTGCATTTCTTCCTGCTAGGAATGTACTATCATCTCCCTTAGCATTAGACTCAATCGTTTTGACCCCGCTAGAATTGAGCGTCTCCTTAGAAGAGATAGCCAAAGGCTTAGAAAATATATTTACGGTGCGGCTTCCGGTTCTTCATTCCGCATTAGATAATTCGGTGGGGTTTACTCTAATTTCCATATCTGAGCTTATTGAGACTGCACTATGCTTGCTGAATACAGCCCCTGGCTCTAACGGTGTCAAAAATGCAATCTTAGAAACGTTACAGGAATCGCCTAACGTTCGTGTAGACCTGGTGAATTACTCAAATAAATATGCTTGGATTTCGTTGCAATAGAAGCTTGCCAAAGTAATATTGATGCTTATGAAACAAGAAAAAAGGTATGTATTGGAGAACATTCGGTCCATTGCGCTTACATCAAACGCACTAAAATTCATTGAGTCGCTTCTTCACCTTCGTATCATGAAAATTATTATTGCTAATTCCATTCTTAGTCCCTGTCAGATTTGTTTCCGCGCCCGCTGCTCCATGTGGCATGCCCACGTCGACACAGAAAGCCGAATACAACTCGCCGGACGTCATAAGCGATACGCTGGCTTAGTGAAGCTCGATATCGCTAAAGCATACGACACTGTGGATCACACTGTATGTATAAATCGGTTACCATGCTGTGGTGCTCCTGGGTATAGAGTAGTGCGGATTAAGTCATATTTAAGTGAAACGGAATTCTATTCCTAGAAAAGCAGCTTTTCTTCTAACTACAAACAAAAGAAAGGCGTACCGCAAGGCTCAGTCTTTTCCCCGGTGCTTTTTAATATTCACTTGAGCACACTACCTTGACATAAAGAAACATCTACTTATGTTTATGAAGACAATAGTGTGTTTCTCGCATCTGCCAAAGACATCCACACGCTATACCAACGACTGTAAACTTACCTTTGTGCTCTGGAGAGTTCTTAGAAGTTAATCAATTTAACTCAAGGCCAGCAAATGTGCTATTCTCGTTTTTCCGATACATGACACAGTGCACATTTCATTGTCTTACCACGTTCAAGATATAGCACAGGTAGAATCTGTTAAATTTGAATTAGGGAGGAACATCGCCAACTTCTTAATTCAGGTATGCACCATCTAGCCCAAATTAATGTTGTCCTGAACTAGAATCTGTTGAATACCTAGGAATTATTTATGACGCATCTCAAAACTGGCGCCCACACGTAGATCATGTGACTGGAAAAGGTACCCGTGCAAGTGGCATATTGCGTAGACTGTGCAGTCGTTGATAAGGATTGAGAAAAGATACACTCCTAATGATATATCGTATGTACGTTCGCCCTGTATTAGAATTTGGTTGCGTGCTCTTCTCTGGAGCTCCAGCCTACATGTCCCGTCCTCTAAGCCTCTTAGAAACGGAAGCATTACTATTTTTGTTGCAAATTCAATTTTGTATCTGGAATCCCGTGTTCCTCCTCTTTCATGCAGATTCCAGCTTTTGACAGTGCAGACGTTTTTAAGGATTGATCAATCACCGCTGTCGACATCCCAAAACAATCTTTATTTCTCAACCTGCGTTTTTTTTTTGGTGTCAACTGGCCGCGCCTACATACTCCCGATATTACATTCGTGCAAGAATTCTTTGAAACTTTGGGCGTGCGCATATGCGATATGTACTTCCTTTTCCCGACAGATCTCTTGCAGCGGATATTCAATTCGATGACATTTTGCTAATAATGCAAAATTACTTCCACATCGTATTCTAGATGGTATATTACAAGATCATCTGAAGAACCTTCAAACAAACATTGTAATTCCGACATACGCTTCGCAATCTGAAAGAAAGTCAGGTGTAGGAATATTTTCCCCGATTCTTGATTGGACATGTTCCCTTGGGCTGCTAGATTTCATACCGATCTTTGTAGCTAGAATTCATGGCAGTGGTGGTGGCATTACGCAAAATAGGACCTCCAATTACGTCAGCCATGATAATCACTGATTCGTTATCATTGTGCTCATCCTTTACTGCTTCTCGTGATTCTAGCACGTTTCAATCATTCATGCCTGGGTACTGGCGAAGCGTGCATTTGATTGATGTGCCTAGCCCTAATGGACTAAATATAAATCAAATATCAGACTCTATAGCCAATGCATCAATAAGTGGCCCGATTCGTCCTTATTCCCTTTGACTGCCCATGTTACTGCTGCTAGATTTCGCAGGAGTATCACTATGCAGGCAGTATCAGACACCGCAGTTACCAACTGTCAACCTCACCCCTCACCATTATGCTCATTCTGTGGCGAAGCGGAGACAATACACCATTTCTTGTTGTATTGTTGTGTTGATGTATTTCTATGATACGAAAACGACTACTCGAAATCCCGCTTCGAAATCCTGGCCTCAATTTATCAGGGCTTGTGATCCAATGTTTGGAGCCTCCATTGTTGGGTTCAGTCACAGAAATGTTTGCTTGGCAATCCAAAGTTACATAATTGAAACCAATAGATTGCCATCTTACACTGATCGTTCTCCCTCCCAACCATAGCTCTCTCACATCTTAGCTATTATTCAATTTTGATTACTTTTATCTATATCTGGATTTCGTCTGATTATATTTTTTCTTCACACACAAAACGTTTACGTTTTAAACTCCAACATTCAAATTGTGAACTCCCTTGCTTTTAGACACGTAATTCAACCACCCGATTCATGGCCAATCCCCCACTGCTGGTATGGACAACAACAACAGCAAGGAAATGCGTACCTTTTTATTTTAAAAAAAGGTGGGGTCTACAGCACTTCCGCGCAAGTGGACGCCTTTGATCTGGCCTCGTGAATGCAAGCTGAATCAAACGCCGTTTCGCCAAGGTTCTGACGTTTCGAAATCCACTGCCAGGCTTCCACGGCCGTGGCCACGGCCATGGGATTGGCCACACTATACCTGCTTGTAGTACTTGGTTTCTTATATAGCTTTTTTTTGTTTTTTTGCCAGGGACCATGAAAGCCGGTCTCCAGTCCCGGCCAGTGTTTGCCATTGTCGGCTAGTCGTCGCACTGTGTCGGTGCCCCTGGATTGTTTTCATCGCAACAGAGTCAACACCTTGCCCGTGGCCATCGTTCCCACATATGGTGGATTCATTCGGTTGACCACATCAGAAATTTTCCAGGAGGAGCTGCGCAGTATAACCGAACACATCACTGACATGTCGGAGGAGAGGCGTTTTGGCAAGAATGGCATTCTGTGTAAGTCATCAAATGTTCAGTGCCTGCATGATTTGCTTAACTGCACGAGATTCGCTAGCATTGCGGTTCGTGCTTCTGCCTCCCCATCTCGCATGTGTGACGGGCATTGTTCGGCGGGTCCCCACCTATAGGTCTTCTTTATTATGCTATCTGCGGCTGACGTTTTTTCGGTTTACAGATGCAATAGATCCGTAGGTGATGACCAAGTTCCAACTGAGAGTGTTATCTTCTTGTTCGCCGGTTTAGCGCGCCCGTATGAAGGGAAGGCTTGGCCGTACATGTTACGCATGGAGGCCTTGACTCGTTAACCATTTCAATGCCGAAACTGCTCGAGATTGGGGCACAGTGCTATGCCTGCCAATCTTCAATGAAATGGTGTAATTGGGGCGGCTCTTACTCCACCTCAGCCTGCGATGTAGATGTTTTGAGGTGTTGCTTATTGCGATGGCTCACAGGGTGCTACGGATGCCACCGGCCACGCGCGAGACCATTGAATGCAGGGGCTTAGGATCGCAGAAAAATGCCATTATTCACGCGCAGAAGCGACAGCCGCAATTAAGGTACGTGAAGTCGGTTACGCAGCGGCTGCATCCCGTCACTCCACCTACTAGAAGCCACAGTTTCGGCACCAGTAGCCGCAGCTATTCACAAGGTAATCTAATTAGTTGTTGAGCGGCTTAACACCTTTGCGAAGGTATAACCGAGATCGTGACTGCAAAATTCAGCTGCCTCCGGCAATCGAACTTTGCTCCTGCAGTCCCCACCCCTTCAGCTAGTATTCCTGCGCAGCATTCAAACAAAACAAACTGTGATAGTCAGGCACAAGTTGCGTCTGACACCTCCGATTGTTCGCCACTACCAGTATCCGCGGGACCTAGCCATTCATTTGGGCACATGAGGCTTGGGACCATCAGCAGTAGACGTAAGAGTTGACCACTTTCTTCCACTGATTCTATTATATCTAGGCAGAAAAAGGTAAAAAACAGTGATCATCACGATGAGGATGCATTGCGTTTTGCTGTGGAGTCTTCCTATTTAGGAACGCCATAGCTTCATCAATATTGATTCAAAGAAATTGCTGCTCTATATTCTCCGGTTAGGTTGACCTTCTTTATCTGGTTCACAAACTAATTGCAGATGTTTTTTTTTTACTTCAAGAATGCTGGTTTTCTTCATATCAAATATTTACTATAATTCGACTTCCGAACAATTCAATAGGTCGCCCAGGTTAAGGCGGTAGGCTGCTAATTAGTCTCTTCAATATTGTACCATAAATACCTGCCAGTTTTGAACATGTGTGTCCAGACTGCGAAATTTTAGATTTAGATTTCTTACTGCCTTGTTGTGCTGCGTTTACAGCCGCTAATGGGTATTTTCCGAACGGAGTCAAGTGCGCTGATCCCCTGGACTCGCTGTGCCGAAGCAGTTATAAAGATGTGCTCCTGGCAGGAGTCTTTCATTCGCATCATAGTTTTGGGGGCCTAAAAATGAATACTTGTGGAAAGAGGTTGTGGAATCGGATGCATGACTACAATTTTCAATGTGATAATTCAGGTAGAATTACTTTTATACGTTGGCGGTTTTCTCCTTCCTTAGACCAGACATTCTCTTCTGCTCATATGTCTAGTTCCATCTTGGGACAACTTTGACAATGGAACAAGTGGCGATCACTTACCCATTACTTTTGAAATTTTGCTTTCACGTCGCGTTCCTATTGTAAGGCAAAGACGGCTCAGTAACTATAAAACTTATAGGCCTTCTACAAGTGCAAATGTATGAGCGCTTACCACTTGTGATGAGTACCGGAGAGCTGACCATGGTATCGTTTTTAAAGTCTCCTATTCAGCCCGCTGAGTTTGACATCGAGCTGCCAGACATAAATACAATCACATCTTGGTGGTATGAAGCTTGCACATAGGATTGCAGACGAAGAAAAGCAGCGTCGAAAAGTCTTCAACACAACCATTCACCGAAAAACTGGATGCAATATAAATTATATGCAGCAGTGTTCAAAAGAACTGTGGCGATAGCCAAACACGAACAAAAAAAGCTCCACATTCCAGAAACCGAAAGAAGATCGGCAATATTTAGGTTTTAAGAAACAAAAAAAATCTGTTCAACAGTCCGTATAGTCCCACTCTGGTATGATATCCCCCAATGAAGCGGGAGGTTCACTAAATCAGATTGCGAAAGGGCTCGAAGCACATTTTTTTCACTTCGTCACAGGCATAGGAGGTTTAAAAGTTCTGCATCTGAGTTTGTAAAAGTGTCCATGTGTGAATTATCCGGTGTCATCTTAGGTACACATCAATCGGATCCTGGACCGGATGGTATCGTAACTGCTATGATTAAATTATTTTTAAGGTTCTCCAAAATGAACTCTTGAATATTGTTAAGGGTTCGCTACAGTATACATTGATCCTGACTTCTTGGAAAATTGCAAAAATCGTGCTATCACTTGAAAATCAAATCCTCGGATATATCTTGGACAACATTGAGCCAATTGTGCTTACTTTGAATATATACAAAATTGCAGAAAAAGTAATGCATGTCCGGCTCAATTACTTCACTTCTTCTCAGGGCATTCTGAGCTGGAGACTAGAATTTAGGCCTCAATGTCCCTTATGGTCAGCTCACGTTGAGTTAGAAAGCCGCATTCGACTTGCAGCACTATCAGGAGATTTGTCAGCGTTGGTAACTTTTAGATATTGCAAAATCATACAACAGCGTCGAACATGAAATTTTAATTTCTAGACCATTAAGATGTCTAGATTAAGATGTCTTGGATCCGGGCCACTATTTAGTTGCCCGGATCCAAGAGTTCCTTTCTAATAGACATTTTTTCTGTCCAGTTTGGGGTACCATCGGATACCTATGAGCCGACGAGAGGCGCAGCGCAGGGATCAGTTCTTTCCCCACTTTTGTTTAATATTTTGTTATCTTCTGTGCCAGTTCATCAGGATGTGCAACTCTATCTCTATGCTGATGACATCGCATTTTGTCCTCGTCACGCGATATCAATACGTCATATCTAATCTTGCGATAACCTTTGTCTGAACTAGTGTCTGGATAGAATGTCCTTTTCGCTTAACGTTAAGAAATGCTGATTACTTGTATTTCCATTGTGAAATACCGTTTTTATTTCTCTTAATTACCGGAATGAACCGAGACAGCAAGTCGCAGCCTTGAAGTACTTAGGGATAAGCTATGATGGTAAGCTAAACTGGCAGCAACAAATCGAATGAAATGCTAGAAAAGGGGGAGGTGCAATGGCATTGATATGTGGTGCCACGGACCTACTTCCCACGTTCTGAGGTCGCCGCACCCCACTTCCGCGCCTATATGTAATTTCTAGTGTACCACGCAAAGATGAGCGTACTTTTTAAACAGATCAGCAGATTGAATGACGCAAGCATCGCTAGGTGGCCCGGCTTTTCAATTTCTTCCTTCAATATATTTCGTCATATTGTTAGATTTCAAAGACAAATGATGCTCTTGATTTTCATTCCTATACTAATTCCAGGCAAACTATTGGCGTCGTCGCGATCAGCGACATTTGCTCTATAAAGACCAAGTGCGTTGAGATTCTCTCGCGCTCCGCACACCGCGTGCTGTGGGTGCAAGGGAAAGCATGTAAGGCTAAGCCGAGAAGAATGGCGTAAGATCCGTCGATAAAACGTTTCACACTATCGTAATTCTTACATCTAGCCGCCATCCTCGTCATTCTCGCGCACTCCCACCATCGCCAGTGCGTGGTTAGCTTATTGCGGTCACATGGCAGCTTCACGTGACCGTAGTGATCATTGGGGTCCCGAAAAGGTACGACAGGTTTTTTACATAATATAGTATACTAAGGATTTACTGCACGGAATACAGTTAAAGAACGAGTAGAGACAAGAAATGTCGTTCGATACAAACTAGACGCTATTTGCTTTTGCGTGCGTGTTCTGACGTTTGGAAGCTTTTGGGGACGCTAGCGCCACTCCATGTATGTGGAGGATTAGAAAAAGGGAGTGGCAAAGAGAGAAGTGTGCTACTTTGAAACTGATCTAATGACCTCAGAATGGTGGCTTGATGCACAGCGTCTTCCCGGGCACCCAATGTTGCAGGCCACATGATCAAGTTAGTTCTAGGGAAGGGGGGTCGGCAGAAGCGAGCGAAACGCTCGTAAACGTCATAAAGCATGCTTTAAGGGTGAGGAGTGCAGTTGAGCGAGCGTCTCCTCCTTTAGTCTGGCCGTGCCTTCGCATATCTCTCGGCGCTGGGGAGCGCCACGTGCAAAGGCGGGTCACGGCTGGCGAAGTCGTGCGCTCTGCGTTCTCGCGCGCTTAGCGTTCGACGTCGCATAATCTCCACCTTTAGAGGTGCAGCGAAGCGAGAGGTAGAACCAAGCGTTCGCCCTCCGCTGCCGGCGCTCACGATCACGCCAGCATTCTGAGAGCCAGTGTTCGTGGCGATCGAGTGAAACCTGTTGATGTTTGCCTGTATGCGCCTGACATCCTGCTTGTTAATTTACGTGTAAGCGAGCATTTACTGCACTTTATACCGCTGCTAGAACAACGAAGCATACTTTCGGTAGCTGTCGAATACTTTGCTGTGGCTATCAGTACTTCGCATTTCGAACATAACCGTAGATGTTATTCCCATTTCTAACAAACTATCGTATTTATATGAATAAAGGTCTACCTTTCCTTTCATTTTAGAAAATGTTGCCCAAGAATGAGCTATCGCCTTAATTTCCCGACCAATGCATATCGACCTATATTCGAGAACATAGCAAGCAGAAATACCGAGACAACGGAGTTCAATATTTGGTAATCCCAAGACGGACGAGCTCACACCCTATTCACGGTGGTCGCATTTCAATAGCAGTGAAATGCAAGAACGCTCTGGTACCATGCATTGGGTGCACGCTAAAGAATCAAAGGTAGTAAAAATAATCAGGAGTCCCCCCACTTCAACGTGCCACATAATCACATGATGGTTTTGGCCCGTAAAACCTAGAATAAGAATTTTCCGTTACGCTTACCGCTTGGACGGTCTGAAGAATATCAACACTGACTTTAGAAATGATGCATATCCCGCTCACTAGACGGAATTGAGGACGACGTCGCTTGGGGTGCTGAGGACGTCTGCAAAACTTCTGACGAGGACGACGTGTCTCAGTTCCGACGAAGATGCAGCTTGCGACAACGACTAGCGAGATTTAGTATGGGAGATTACGGTAAGTAAAGATGTTTCAGGTTGAAAGATTCTCATTCTTCCGAAAACAGTATTGATAGACCTACGTATTTTCTGAATATATATATATATATATATATTTTATTTCTTGCCGAGTTCAACATTTAGCGTCTTATCTACATCCGACTGAATATGCCATATATTATTTCAGCAACTCTTGAACACTACCTTCATTGATTACGACAAAGCGTTTGATTCAGTCGAAACCTCAGCAGTCATAAAGGCTTTACGGAATCAGGATGTAGACGAGTCGTATGTAAAAATACTGGAAGATATCTATACCGGCTCCTCAGCCACCATAGTCCTCCATAGAGAAAGCAACAAAACCCCTATAAAGAACGGCGTCAGGCAGGGAGATACGATCTCTCCAATGCTATTCACAGCGTGTTTACAGGAGGTATTCAGAGACCTGTATTGGGAAGAATTGGGGATGAAAGTTAATGGAGAATACCTTAGTAACTTGCGATTTGCTGATGATATTGCCTTGCTTAGTAACTCAGGCGACCAATTGCAGTGCATGCTCACTGACCTGGAGAGGCAAAACAGAAGGGTGGGTCTAAAAATTATTCTCTTGAAAACAAAACGAATTTTTAACAGTGTCGGAAGGAAGATAGCGAGGCACTGGAATTGATAAGGAAATAGATCTACTTAGGACAGGTAGTGACTGCGGATCCGGATCCTGAGACCGAAATAATCAGAAGAATAAGAATGGGCTGGGGTGCGTTTTGCAGGCATTCTCAAATCATGAACCGCAGGTGGCCATTATACCTCAAGAGAAAAGTCTATAACAGCTGTGTCTTACCATTACTCACGTACGGGGCAGAAACCTGGAGGCTTACGAAAAGAGTTCTATTTAAATTGAGCACGACGCAACGAGCTATGGAAAGAAGAATGATGGGTGTAACGATAAGATATAAGAGCAGATTGGGTGAGGGAAAAAACGCGAGTTAATGACATCTTTGTTGAAATCAAGAAAAGGAAATGAGTATGGGCAGGACATCTAATGAGGACGGAAGATAACCGATGGTCATTAAGAGTTACGCACTGGATTCCAAGACAAGGGAAGCGTAGCAGGCGGCGGTGGAAAGTTAGGTGGGTGGATGAGATTAAGAAGCTTGCAGGGACAACATGGCCACAATTAGCACAGAGCCGGGATAGTTGTAGGCGTATGGGAGAGGCCTCAGCCCTGCAGTGGGCGTAACCAGGCTGGTGAGGATGATGATGATGATGACAAAGACTTAAAGCTACCTTAATTAGGCAGTGCTGTTGCATAACATCTCTTATCTCCATTTAGACAGGTGTTGTCTGGCGCCATCACTACTTTAATCATTTCGCGGAGAACATCCATTTACCAAGTATTTTTTTTAATTTTCTTTGCATGTCGATGATTTTCTACTCTAGTAAAATCACCTTTATGACGTCGTGAGGCCATTCTAGTGCGACTTTCTGCCCCGGTGGATGCCGAGGGCAACATTAATACAGCACACTATAAAAACCAGGTTACTGAGCTACTCTCTTTAGCAGAATAAATATCAAGGTAGGAGGGGGGGGGGGGGCACTGGCTGCTACAGTGGCGTGAGCCGGAGTGCTTGTTGCGATGCTGCGCAGCAGCTTTGTTGTCACTGTAGTTTAGAGTTGCTTTAAAATTAATTGATGTTGCCGTGAAGCGCGAAAATCACGTATGCTTAACGCTGCCCACCCGCCGTGGTCGCTCAGTGGCTATGGTGTTAGGCTGCTGAGCACGAGGTCGCGGGATCGAATCCCGGCCGCGTTTCGATGGGGGCGAAATGCGAAAACACCCATGTGCTTAGATTTAGGTGCACGTTAACGAACCCCAGGTGGTCGGATTTTCCGGAGTGGTCGAATTTTCCTCCACTACGGCGTGCCTCCTAATCAGGAAGTGGTCTTGGCACGTAAAACCCCATAATTAAATTTTTTTTAACGCTGCCCACAATCTATAAAAATGAATTGCGTTTGATAACATAATACATCAACGCAATCAACCAAATATTTGTGCTAAAGCTGGAGGGGCCGAATTCACAAAGCTTCTTGTTAAGGGGTCGAATTCACAAAACTTCCTGTTTGTAAGTTATCTTTGTCGTTGGCAGACGGCCATCGCTGATAACCGGTCCAGCGTTAGGATGTGCTAGGTTTTGCTCTTAACTGCAATTTAAGCGTATTATAGCTTATTTGAAAATATTGGCACGTATCTGCACATTTCACCGAGCTTTAAGGGGTCGCTAAAGGCAAATATGAAGTAATGCTAAAGTGACAGAGGAGTGCTCCAAAATTTCTAAGCTGTCAATATTATAGCGAGCAGGGCCTTAATAATCGACAAAATTAGGTAAATGCCGGACATGGTTAGAGACTCTCTCGGTGCATTCAAGTACTTGCCCGATGACGAAAGCACTCGTCAGTCAAATTCTGTCAAAAGTACTCAACCACTCATTGAAAAAAAACAACCTTGTATTATAAGACGACTTGAAATTCTACTTGTCTAGTTCTATTTTATATTATGAAAGAAGAAGTAATTGAAGTTTCCCGCGACAACGGCGCGGGCAGTCCAAAGGTTTCGTTTTCGCTTGACTCCGCGCCGCCCACGCTTTCGCGTTTCAGTAGATTTCTCACCGCATAGTGCTGCGCTGGTCTTGCTGGCTCGCGAACTCGCACAACCGCCAGTAGAACAGAATTCAACTTCCATGAGATGTCGGGGGATGCCTGAATGGTCTACGCCACTTGCCCAAAAAGCAGCTGCAGTGGCGTATCCACTGCTCTCTCTTTGCTCGGTACCGCTGTCTGTAGGGCGCTGTTTTACTCACCGACGGAAGGAAAGGGTGCTGATCGCGCATGCAACGTAACTAACCGCTCCCTTGTTTGGGTAGCGGTAAACTTGAATGTCGAAAAAAGGTATTCGGACCCTTGAGATGCAAATTTGTCGTAAACCAAGTCTTTGATTGGCACGAAATGCGCGTTTCCGAACTTTAGGAATTGTATTTGACCTGTCCACGTAGCCTCCTCAGACCCGAGAAGAAAGTTAGGTTGGAAAGTGTTTATTTCATATATGATGTTTCCAGTTGTAACCCCCAGAACACAAATTAACAGCAATTTCAGTCATAGCGATCTCGAGCTGTGTGATAATGCATGTCCCCCTACAGGGACATCTGGGTCTATATATATATATTGGCTGTGCATTGCGACACCACTCAGAGGAGGAAGAAATTGCAAAACTTTATTGATATTTAGAAATGAGCAGTAAAATGCAACTCTGGAGCCAGTTGTGAAAATTCTAGAAGCAATTTCTCCCAACATCATTGGAGAGGTAGACGTTGCAGTGGGCGCATCAGTGGCGTGTTTTCATCCCGCAACCTGTGTTGCGGCATCTTTGTCTGCCTGCGAGATCATCTTTGAGTGGTAGGTGAAGAGCCCCTTGTTTTCGGAAGGTTTGCGAGGGAATAGCATTTGGTCGCTTTCTGGGTTGGATGTCCATTTCGTCTTCATCTGAATGTACTTGCTCCATGTTTCCACAAATCAGCGCCTCCGCAACATACATCTTGAAATCAACGTAGTCCAAGATATTCTTCCTCGGCAGCCCCATGGCGTTTTTGTCCGCTCTGTACTGAAGCCACCCGTTGACGCAAGCAAGGTCTGACATGTGTAAAATGGTACGAAGCGTCCACCGATTCCCTCGGCTTCTCTGCGCGTACAGAGCTAGCATTCTGCCAGCTAGGTCGACTCCTCCCATTTTGTCATTGTAATTTTTTATAAACAAGAATACTGACTTATATTTTAGCTTCCGGAAGTGTACTGAAAAGATCTTAGTACACGAAACCAATCAAGAACTGTCAGCACTGAGACCCAGCGTCCCTGTACAGGGACATTTCATTAGGTACGAAGCGCGGGACAGAAAACAATGTTTTTTCGCAAGGAAACCACTTAAAATGTTCTCTCAACCATAACAATTCTAAACACATAGCAAAAGGCTTCCATAAGGTGTGTTATCAATGATCAAAATTTTCTTAAGTCACCGTCATGAGTAAAACGTGCTCGTGCAGATTGCAGCCATGTTGTCTTCTCGACGAAGCAAACAAACTCTCCCCGCTCTTCACAGATGGCACTACAATGCTTGTCCTCCGACAGGGACACCAGTTCTCTATTCTATAAAAGCTCAGTCTTAAGTCAGAACCTGAGAACCAATGTCCCCGTACAGGGACGTGGGGTCTGAAGAGGGTAGACTTAGTATTTGCCTTTAGTGTCCCTTTAATGGAGCACGCCAGCCATACTCCTAACTTTATATTGTCACGTGGCAGGGACGGCGAAGGAAGCAGTCAGTCTGTGAGTGGTGAAACTAGCTTTCGATTGGGCGAACCTGTACCATCAGAAACAGGCTACACTCATGGAGCAACGACAGCTGCCAAGACCAGTCGGTGATCGTCGAAAATCTCATTTGCCGGTCGTATAAAATTGTAAACAGGCATAAGGTGCCTCGAAAAGGCTAGCCAACGTTTCGATAGGAAAACCTATCTTCACCTTTTGACGAAGATAGGCTCTCCTATCTAAACGTTGGCCAGCCTTTCTGAGGCACCTTATCCCTGTTTACAAACTTTATGTCATAGTGTGCTATTCCATCTGCCAGCCCCTTTCTTGATTTTGGACTTATTTGCCGGTCGTGCGCATCGGCTTTTATACATGAGCCATCGAAGATTGCAGATTAATTAGTGGTGCCCAGGTGTCTTGCTGAAAGTTCTACATATTTCCCGTCGACGTGCAATCAGATTACAGAAGCTTTAGTGACAACAGAACCATCGATAAGAGTCGAGAAACTTCCGATACATGCGTGCGCGCCCCGCGCTGAGCGATAACATTTGCTACACGGTGAAAAGCGCTCCCCCGAAACAAGTACGCGTGTCAATCAATGCCCTTCTCTCAAAAAGCATCTTCCCGATGGTACAAACTGCAGAATGTAATACAAAAGTGATATGACTGACGCCAGGCATGGACGACGAACGAAGAACGCTTGCAGCTGCCGTGGTCTTTCCTGTGGTGCCAGGTCTGTACTAACAGATGTCGGCACTACGTCATCCACTAGAAGAGGTTCAAGAGTTGTCGGACTCTGTTCTTCTGGTACTCGAGCTGATTAAGCCCTTTCATTCCGTAACGGACCGCTGAGTAGAGGCCGACAATTTGACGGTTCTATTGCAACTGGTCGCTCTGGGGCTGCTGCAGGATCAGCATGGTGCGGGCGTAGACGGTCGGCGTGGGTGAATCGAAGATGCCCGTGCACTTCCACAACGTATGTCACAGCACTCACAACTTGTTGAACCACAGCTGTGTCTCCTCAGGCATGTTCCCCTCGCACCGTCTTCACGTGCACGCGATCACCTTCGCGAAACACACGATCAACACCACGCAACACATCACGCTTGTTTTTCGTGTCAGCTTGCTTTTGCCGCATGTCACCGACAAAGCAGGGCTTGAGCAAAGAAAGCTTTGTGTGCGGTTGATGCCTTAGAAACAACTGTGCCGCGATTTGCCCCGTCACACCGCTTGGTGTATATCTGTAAGCGATAAGAAAATTATCCACATACTCCTGAAGCGATCGCACGCGAGTGACAGCACGCTCCATGACTTGCTTTAACAGCACCCGTTCTATCATCTTCACGGTGCGCTCTGCCGTACCATTGGACGCGGGGTGATATAGTGGGGCACGGACATGCTTCACACCATTGCGCTCTAAAAATTCCGAGAACTCAACAGACTTGAACTGAGGCCCGTTGTCACTGACTAACGTTTCAGGCAGCCCGTAGGCTGCAAGGGCATTTCTTAGTCTCTCAACCGTCTTCGTGGTAGACGTTGAGGACATCGGCCAAACTTCCACCCATTTAGAAAAAGAATCAACTAAATCAAGGAACATGTGAGAATTGTTGCATGCAAAATCCACGTGAACTTGTGCCCAACACTTCGACGGGTAGCTCCACGGATGGAGCGGCATGGGTTGGACTGCCTGGCAGACTTTGCATTTCCTGACGTACATCTCGATGGCTTGATCCAGACCCGGCCACCATACAGAGTTTCTGGCTAGCATTTTCATGCGAGTGCTGCCAGGGTGCTCGTCATGAAGCAAGTCTAACATGCGTTCTCTCAACTGATCCCGTATTACTACCCGAGTACCCCATGTTAGGCACCCTTGCTCAAGGGACAATTCATAACGGCGCACGTGATATGCCTTCATTTCTTCAGGGTATTGGTTTGGCCAACCATTCAGTATGTATTCAGACACACGACTCAAAGTGATGTTGCGTTTCGTGGCCTTAGCAACATCCGAAGCATATAACGGCAGGCTCTCGAGCACTGCCAAGCATTCCTCTGCAACATCAGTTTCCTTCTCAGCCTGCTGTAGTCTGGAGAGCGCATCCGCTACTTCCAGGTTCTCGCCTTTGCGGTACTTAGGCCCATAACTGTAGGCAGCAAGCATCATGGCCCAACGCTGCATGCGCACTACGTCCAAAGTAGGCGTTGGTTTGTCCTGGCTAAGGATTCCCAGCAATGGCTGATGGTCGGTGTAAAGTGTAAATTCCCGGCCGTATAAATACAGACGAAATTTCTTCAACCCAAAAACTAAAGCCAAGGCTTCGCGCTCAGATTGCAGGTGTTTCCTTACCGCAGCTGCCAGCGTTCGTGAGGCAAAAGCTATGGGACGTTCGCTGCCATATGGCGTCTCATAAAAGATAACAGTGCCCAGGCCATAAGATGAGGCGTCGCAAAGCATGCCGATAGGCTGATTGACATCTTATAAGGTTAACGCTTGGCTGCTTGTGAACAGCTTTTTGGTGGATCGGAACGAGTCGCGACATTCTGTAGACCATGACCACTCTTGAATTTTTTTTAGAAGCTGGTAAAGTGGCTGGGCTACAGTAGACACGTTATCCGAAAATTTTTAATAAAAATTCAAGATTCTCAGATACGCCTTCAGTTCGGAGACTGAACTTGGCTCCGGCGCTTCCAGAATTGCGTGTACTTTAGCGTCAGTAGGGTAAATGCCCTCCGCAGCCACTTTGTGACCCAAATGAGTTCCGGAGCTTTGAAATAAACGACACTTGTCGACATTGAGTGTTATGTTGAAGGCACACAATCTCTGCAAGACAGTCTCAAGCACCTTTTGACAGTCATCCATGTCTGACCCTGCTTCAATGACGTCATCAATGTAGCAGCCAACTCTCGGAATGCCCTTCAACACTTCATCCATCAGGGCTTGGAAAATGGTTGGAGCACTCGCCACACCGTACGGAAGGCGTTGAAATTCAAAAAGTTCCAAATTAGTGCTAATGGTCAAAAGTGGTGTGGCTTCTGGAGCGAGCGGCACTTGCTGGTATGCAGCAGAAAGATCGAGCACACAAAATATATTTACACCTGCTAGTGTTGAATAAAAGTCCTCTGGTCTTGGTAGCGAATAGTGTTCCGTTTTCAACACTGGGTTTACCATACCTTTATAATTCCCGCATAGCCGCAGGCTACCATCTTTCTTCTGCACCACTCCAACTGTTGTTGCCCAGTCACTGTGTGGAACTTGCCGAAGCATGCCCGTCGCTTCCATTTGGCCGAATTGTTTTTCTACTCTTTCCCGCAGCGCTAAGGGAACTGACCGTGCGCGACTGAAAACTGGCGCAGCATTCTGTTTTAGCACCTTCAGTGGCTATGGTGTTAAGCTGCTGAGCACGAGGTCTTGGGATTGAATCCCGGTCATGGCGGCCGCATTTCGATGGGGGCGAAATGCGAAAACACCCGTGTACTTAGATTTAGGTGCACGTTAAAGAACCCCAGGTGGTCAAAATTTCTGGAGTCCTCCACTACGGCGTGCCTCATAATCAGAAAGTGGCTTTGGCACGTAAAACCCCATAATTTAATTTTTTGTTTTAGCACCATTTTCGTCTCGAAAAACGTACTGCCCCAACGTGCCCAAGAACACCGAAGAAAATTTTTGACGCAGTGCTTGGACGCGGCTTCCTCCCGAAATGTGGCAGCAGATCGGCCACTCTAACTGAAGGCGTTCAAGCCAGTTGCGACCTGGCGTCTCTTGCCCCCAGCTCCCGGGCCAATGCAATTTTGCACGCCCTTGAAACGTTAATTTATCTGCGGTAAACAATGCGCGCTGGCTTTCCTCATTCCGCAAGCCTGCAACCAATCTGTTCCGTAACGCATCTTCCAAGAATGTGCCAAAGTCGCTCTTCCTGGCCAAGTGTTTCAGTTTAACAATAACCTCTTCCACACCTTCATGCTCTAGTTGTAAGCGGTGATTTAACTTGCAACGTTCATCACTCACAGAGCTTTTAGGGCAGTAATGGGTTTTAAGCAACCGCTGTAATTCAGCATGCGTTTGTTCGGCGGGCGTTTTCGGAACACTCAGATATTTTAGCACCTCATAAGCTTCTGCGTCAATAACTGTCAAAAATAGAGACAGTTTTCTTTCCCTTAGTGATTTCGTTCACGCGGAAAAAGTAAGTTCAAAACGTTCCACATATGATTCGATGTTCTGAGTTTTAGCATCAAACTCTGCTATTTTTCCGTAAGAAGGCATTTGGACAGTACTCATCACACATTGCGTCCGAAGTAGTCACTTCCTCCCGTCAGCTCTTCCACTGGACTTCTGTCGACACCTCCGTTGGCTGTCGTGCTCGTTCAGCATGTACAGCTCAGTTAAGGATCGACGAACATTTCGGTCGCTCTGGCTGGTCTTCCCGTGCAGAACGTTGCTTCTTCAATGACGCACCAGCTCCGCGCGTGGGAGAAGTGCCTCGTCTCCAGACGCTATGACTGACGCCAGACATGGACGACGAACGAAGAACCTTTATTCAATAGTACGCAGGAATATATATAGGCCCGAGAGGCGTGATAACGCAGCACGGTATCACGGTTCTTTCAAGAACCCGCTGACGTCACCCCACAGCGTCGCGCTATCACAAAAAGGACGCTTATTAAGCAAAGTAACAAAGCAACAAAGAAACAAAGTTGAAGGTAACACACTCGAAAAAATAAAGTCCAAATTTCTGCTATGCAAAGTCCCAAAGTTCGTTAGTGCGGGTAGAACGGATTAAGTAACACAACGTGAACTATTTCAGGTCGTGAGCGGCGCCGCTGTGATGCTGAAATGCCGTCTGGCACGACCTATAGTCGTGTGCGCCAATCTGTCGCATGAACTTGTAGGGTCCAAAATAGCGTCGAGAAAGCTTCTCTTTAAGCCTTCGTAGGCTTATTGGGTCCAAACCTAAACACGGTCGCCGGGCTGGCACTCGACGTAGCGTCGTCGGAGGTTGTAGTGTCGGCTGTCGGTCTTCTGCTGGTTCTTGATCCGCAGGCAGGCGAGTTGTCCGGTTTCCTCGGCTGCTGGGAATTGGTGGCGAGGCCAAGCTTCTCTTCGTCGTTGACGTGCGGCAGCGTAGCGTCGAGCGTCGTCGTGTGATTGCAGCCGTAAACCAGCTTGAACGGCGTGATCTGTGTTGTTTTTTGCACCACTATGTTGTAAGCGAAGATTCCATAAGGCAGGACGGCATGCGAGGTCTTCTGCTCGACGTGAACGTACGTACATTGCTAGCATGTTGGCGAGGGTCTTATTCAGGCGCTCTGTCCATTCCTCTGTGCATGGTAGGCAGTTGTCCTACTGGGGTTTGTCTGGCTGGATTGCAGAATTGCTTGGGGGCACTCCAGTGTAAAGGCCGTTCATCTGTCGGTGATGAGGACTTCTTGCGCACCATGTCCCAGGAGGATGTTCTCGACGAACGAATTTCGACATTTCAGCTACGCTACCTTTCGGCAGAGGTTTTGTTACAGCGAACCGGGTGAAGTAGTCAGTCACCAAGACGATCCACTTATTTCCGGATGTTGAGGTCAGAAAGGTTCGGAACAAATTCAGCCCGATCTGCTGAAATGGTCGGCAAGGAGGCTCGACCAGCTGTAGTAATGCCGCTGGTCTTGTTCGTGGTGTCTTGCGTCACTGAGAGTCTCGGCATGTCTTGACTTAACGGGCGACATCAGCGGTCACGCGGGGCCAGCAAAAGCTTTTCTGTACACTTGATATAGCGCCTGGGAGAATCCGAGGTGACCAGCGGGCGCATCGACATGTAGGGCGTGCAGTACTTCTGAACACAGCGCTGAAGGAACAACAAGGTAGTTGGCGCGGACTTCTGAGAAGTTCTGGTTTACGAGTAGTTTATTTTGAGGCGAGAACGAACACAATCGTCGCTTAACTGCCGTAGGAACAACGCCGGCGTTTCCTTCCAAGTACTCGACCTGGCTTTTAAGCTACTGGTCGGTTCGTTGCTGTTTAGCTAAATTTTCCGCTCTTATTATTCCAAGGAAGGTGTCGTCGTCCTCGTCATTTTGCGGCGGCGGGTCCACGGGAGCGTGAGACAGGCAGTCTCCATCAGAGTGTTTTCGTCCTGACTTGTAGATTACAGGGATATTATATTCTTGCAGTCTCAAACCTTCTCTTCGAGTTATATTTGCCAGTAGACAGTCTTGAGATCCATCGAAGAGAAATATTTAACGTTGCAGAGCCCATCCCATGCGTCGTCTATCTGTATCAGGGAATAGACGTGCTTCTTCGTGATATTGTTCAGTTGACGATAATCGGCGCAGAAACGCAGAGTTCCGTCCTTTTTCTTCCACAAGACTACAGGAGACGCCCATAGGCTTTTCGACGGCGGGATGATGTCGCCGCGCAGCATTACGTCGACGTGTTGCCTTATAGCTTCACGTTTTCGCGTAAAAACGTGGTAAGGGCTCCGGCGGAGTGGTCGAGCACACTCTTCGGTTATTTGCGATGCTTTTCAACTGGTGTTTGCGGAATCCGCGATGACGTCGAAAAGCAGTCTTTGTATCGTCCATAAAGACTTCTGAGCTGGTGCTGCTTACTCATGCGGAGATTTAGATTAATGTTGAAGTCTGGTATGATAACTATGGCCGTGGGGGTAGATGCGGCAGAATCCGAGAGGACAAACGCATTGCTGGCTTTCACAACTTCTTCTATGTAAGTGATCACCGTGCCCTTGTTAATGTTTTTGAACTCCTTGTTGAAGTTGGTCAGTATCACTTTTTCTCTCTCTCCGTGAAGTCGTGCGATCCTTGCGTAGACAATTTCTCGGTCTAGCTTTGCGCGTTCGTCACCCTCGAAGACGCCTTCTACGTCGGCTGGTGTTTCGCTGCTAACGGAAATGTCAATGCTGGAGTGAGGCGGGATGCTCACTTGATCTTCGAGCAAATTCAAAGCATGGTAACTCGGAGCACTCCGGCTGTGTAGCTTGATCTTTGGAATGCATTATTGACAATTACTTCAGGTCTAGGATTTTTGACGTGTGGCTGGTACATCGTGTCGACTGGTCCTTTGTCGATGCATTCTTTGATTCCAGGCTTTGTCGGGATGCCGGCGTGTCGTTATGTCGTCTAAATTGTGTCTTCGGCGTATTTGCCGGCGGCGGTGGATCATCGTCATTTCGACGAACAGCAACCGCACCTCCATCGGTTGCTAGTTTTAGTTTTCCGGATATGAGCTCATGGGCCGCCCCCAGTCTGGGCCAATGTATGGTCCGCGTTGCGGCGAAAAGTAGCGGCCTGGTGACGGCGAACGGGAGGGTCATCGGGGGCTCCATATGGCGGCGAAGTAGTCGGCGATATGCGAGGGCGTTCACCTTGCTGCGAGCGCGGAGCGTTGACGGCGAACCCGCGTAGTCCCATTTAGCGGTATGGGCATCGGTGGTAGACATTTCCGGCTTCCCCACAGTGATTACCGAGCGGGTGGTGACCGGGGGCTCGCCAAATGTCTCCCCCAGGTAGTAGCGCTGGCCGATGGGTGGGCGTGCTTGCGTGCTGGCGGCGGCGGCGGTGGACGACGGAACTTCCTCATTAGGGGGCCCTGGAGCGGTCGCTGAAGGGGACCTTGACGGTGGGCGACGGCAGCATAGGCCATCGCTTCCGGCTGGGGTGTCGGCGATGCCGCAACTTCAGGGACTTCCAATGACCGCTGAAGCCCTTCTTTAACTATGCCCGCGATTCAGGCCACGTGGGGCTGCTACATGGCACACCATTTCTGCAGCTCTTCCCGTACGACCACTCTTGTCTTCTAGCTCAGGTTATCGGCGCCTAGCGCTTGAGCTTCGGCGCAGTTTGTTGCCAGCGCATGGCGGTTGTATTGCCTGGTGCGCATTTTAAGCGTCTTATCGATCGCTGTGACCTTCGAAAGAAATTCAGCGACAGTCGAGGGCGTGTTGTTTATCAATACGGCGAATAGCTGTTCTTTCACAGCCCGCATCAAGAACGATCCTTTCTCTCCCTCAGACATGTCAGGGTAGGCTAGGCGGTAGAGACGAGTCATTTCCACCGCGAAGATTTCGATGTTCTCGTTCGGCAGCTGCATGCGGGTGACCATTATAGCTTGCGCTTGTTGTTTGGGCAGGACGCTCGTGTAGCTGTGTAGGAAGCCGTTTCGGAACAGGTCCCATGTAGGCAAGGCCAATTTCCGGCTCTGAAACGACGTCCTGGCGGCGTTTTCTAAGGCGAAGTACACATGCCGCACCTTGTCGTCGGAGTTCTACTTGTTGTAAGCAATGGCCTTTTCGTATTTTTTGATCCAGTTTACCGGTTCCTCAAAAGATGGTCGGCGGGAGGAAGGTAGCTCACTGGGCAGTTTCAGAACGATGGGGGACGCTGCGGCTGCCATTCGGGCTGTCTTGGCCAAGATCTTCTTGTTTGTCTCAGTCATAAATCTGTGCTTCGGTAGCAGCTGTTTTAGGCGGCCGCTTACTCGATTTTCCGGAACGTTGTTGGTGTTACCTTTGCGGTTCAGGCTTGCATCCCGGCTTGTCAGGGGCGTCCGGTACATGAATGAAAAACAGCTCCACAAGATGTCACGCGATATGGAGGGTGAAGAAAGAAGCAAAACTTTGGGTGGCGAAACTAGCATTTTACAGAGTGAACCTGTGCCCTCAAAAACAGGATACACCAAACTTAACAACGACAGCAATGAACACAGTAGGCGATCGTCGAAAATCTCATCGTCCGGTCAAGCGCGACTGCTTTTTAGAGGAGTCATGTAGGGTTCTAGATTAAGCAGTGGTGCCCGCGTGTCTTCTGGAAAGTTCTACACAATTTGCGTCGCCCGTAGAATCAGAATACACAAGCTTCGGTGACAACAGAGACACTGATAACCTTCGAGAAACTCCCGATACGTGTGGGTGCATCCCGCTGTGAGCGATAACATTTGAGATAAGGTGAAAAACGCTCACCCGAAACAAGTATGCGTGTCAATATGGAAAACGTTATAGCTTTTACGTTCCAAAACCACAATATGATTACGATACACGCCGTAGTGGGGGATTTTTTAACGTGCACCTTAAACTAAGTACACGGGTGTTTTCGCATTTCGGTTCCATCGTAATGTAGTGGGGCTACAATCAGTGCCAAAACGCGGTATCTAGTTATTCTCGACCTTCCACAAGTTGTATTAACAGCAGAGCTCTATTATTCAATTATATCACTCATCGTAATCAACCATGACATAGTTAGGTTGGTGGAGTGGCTTATCATGATGCAAGCATAAAAAACGGCAGAACTGTAAAACTGCCTGCGGACATATGCCGGCTGTTTCAGCGACCACTTTCAAATTTTAAAAAATTGTCTGTAGCAGATAGTGCAATTCTAGTCCATGAGTCGGTCTATACTCAAAGAGGCGGGCATAGGTTGCACGAAAAATTGAAATGCTAATCGACTAATTAACCAATTTTCACTAATTGAGTTCCATCTAAATATCTTATGGCACATATTGCAATTTAAATATTCCAGTCGGGGAGTGCGCAAGGCTGATTCACTTAAAACAAATTCACTGGATGACTCCAGTTTCGAAACAAAATTCCCGAACTTTGCGGAGAAATATGTTGGCATTCCAGTTGCATTAGTGCTTCAATGCATAAAACGACGTTCTCTTATGAAAGTAAGTGGAAGGACAGTGCACATTTAGTGAAAGCTTCGCGGCGCATATCTTGTAAATGGTGTCATCCACACCATTCGTTTCAAATGAATATGCCTTACAGTCTCAGCCACATAGGCTTCTGTACAATTTTTTACCAGAAGTTCAGGCAGTGAGCCTCCAAAGAAGTATGAGAGGGTGCAACGGCACCGCTCTGCCAGCTCGAAGGGACCAGGTTGACTTCTAGTACGAGCCGAAGTGCAGTGGAGCTTATGCGAAAGCTGGTGCCATCTATCGGTAGCCTTGCGCCATTCCGCAACGTTTAAGGGGTGGCGCAGCAATGAGTACAGCGGTAACAGTGGGCAAAGGGTGCCAGCGCATTAACTAAGCACCTCAATCAAGCTCAGTGTTTTATATTGCAAAGGAAATCGATAAAAAATTGCTATATTTCAAATAAGCAGAGGAGACCATCATGTATACTTTTCATGTCTTGTCACCTGTAGCTTGAGAAGGTAGAAAACACTGCTTCGGTTGCTCGGTTCTACACGCGTTGTTATCGTTGGGCTAAGCGGATTATAAATTTCCTGAGGGTGCGCACAAGTTCCTCTTTCTCCATTTTTTGAAGCCTGGGAAAGTTCTTGCAGTATGCCATATGCTAGCCAATAGTTTGAGAGTGCAATATTATTTTTTGTTTTCCACTTGGCATCTTACTAGCCACCTTTTCCTATGTTTTGCTTGTGTTGGTCTTCGTGTTGTTGGCTTGTGTTGGGGCTTGTGTTGTGTTGGTATCATTCATAAATCAAGTGACCAGAATTCATTTTAACAGCCGATCTCTCGTTCACTTGCGACGTGAGCGCAATTCGTCTTACCAGGCAACCAAAAAAAAGAAAAAACTTCAACGTCCACTGTAGTGTCAATGCTAAGTTACCGGCACGTAAGCAAACTCCGTCTTCCATGCAATATGTATTAGAAAACACCTGCACTTCCAGAAATGAAGAGAACACGCTGTGATTTCGCTTCATTTGGCTGTTTGAAACGGCAACGAAATCACCTAGTAATTTTTATGCTTCAATCCAACGCGCTGACACACTCCATGCCATCACATATGGATTGCAGCTGTAGCAACAAGGAATCTGACGTTTCCGTGGAATAGGTCCGTATATACTTAATTTCAGGATGAATAAGACTTGCGAAGGAGGCCCGTCCTCCTAGTGGAATGACCACTGCATCCGTGTACATAACGCAATGGCCCTGAGGTATGGTAGTCAGCATTTTACAAGCTAACAAACGTTATCGGTGAGCATTAATTGACTTGTTAGCACTATTAGGAGACGTGTAAGTACCATGGAGGTGGTCATAGGGAGTCATAGTCAGAGCGGGGCTCCCTTGTTAAATGGTGGTTAAGAGCAGCGGCCGCCGTAATGTGCTATATTTTAATGGTTCTGGCATTTTCTCCCTGAGTCACAAGTTCTGAGACAGTGCTAAGGACAGCGTACAGTTGCAAGATTTAAATATGCATAAGATGAGGGAGTACAGTGATAGTTCATATGGCGTCTTTGATTATTACTTTCAGACTTCCCTGCTGCTGAGTCAGTGGAAGTGCACCTTGTATGCAATGCTCAGTTGAAAGCCTTGGCGAACGAGGCAACACAGTCTAAGAACAGTTGCACCCTTTGGGGTGTATATCTGCCACAAAACAATAATCGTCATCTGTCTTGCGCGCATTTCCTTTCTTTACCGCTGCGAGCCCGGTATTTCCCAGTCACGAAACGGCATGTGCATTAAGAGCATGACAGAACATTCTCGACAGGAAACTAGCGAGCGCAGCGTTTTCAAGAAAGAAAACGCAAGTAACACAGATGACAATTACGATGTGTGCCAAATACACACTCCAAAGAGTGAATTTTGCTTAAGAGTGTAGTCCATGTACCCACACTTAATCCGTTTCCGGTATAATTGTTTGGCGAATCTTAAGGTGAAAGTCTGCCTAAGTCGCCGCCATCCCGCTAGACGTAGTAGCGACCTTTGTGTAGCAGGGCTTTTCTGCCCATACTTCGAGGCTGGAATTCTACAGGGTGTTTCATTTAACTTGAGCCAAACGTTAAAGATACGCAAATGCTACGTAGCTAAACAGAACCAAGGTAACGTTGTTTGCTGTCAGTTCAAGATATCCAGATTATGTTTTTGGTTCAGCCTAGTTAGAGAATTCGTCCTAATTAATTAATCAAATTCTAAATTATTACAATTAGATGAAAAGAAGCAATTATAAAATTGTAGAGCAACATGCGAAACTCCAGATGCAGCTTTCTGTTGCTCAATATATGCCACGCAGATTTTTTGTCAATCGCGAAAGAAGTCCGCAAAAGTCTCTCGAGCAGCCAGACACACAATAATTTTGCATGCATTCGCGGGCTCCTTTCACGCTTGGAAACACTTTTATGCAGCACGTAGGGAGCAACAGAAAGCTGTACCGTGAGTTTGTCATGTGGCTCTACAATTTTCTCCTTGACGCTTTTCTTTTAATTGAAGCGTTGAAGCGAGAGGCAGCACTGAGAGAGAGAAGTGGTTAGGGGAAGAAGGGAAATGTTGGCGCTATCTTCTGCAACCCTTGTGGGGGCACGGCTCAGCGCCAACAGCATGGAAGTCAATTCGCTCGATACTGCTGCCGCTTTTCCTGATGCCAGTGCTTTAACAGCGAGTGTCCGCGCTCAAGAGTGACATGGTTGTTATTCCGTCCTTTCGCCACTGCGTCAGATCTACCCATTCTTTGCCTCCTCTCACCCCTCCTCTCTACCATTCTATATAGATTCTTTGTGGACTTTGACTTTAGTAGAAAGATAAGCGCTGCAATTTCTGCAATGCTTTTGCGGGGGGTTACGGATAATTACAGCTGTCAAGAGGCTAATGTGGCGATGCCCAGGGGGCTTTAAAGGGCATTGTGCACATTCGACGTGGTGCACACGTCCAAACGAGTTTCTCGCGTCGCCTTTGCTTTCTGCCACGCTCCTGTCATTTATACACACGCTCTGAACCATCCCATACGCAGTATGCAGGCAGCAGCAGCAGCGGCCGCAGCAGTGGGAAAGTCCAAATAAGAGGCAATGAAAGCTTCGCTTTAATACTGAATGAAATCAGGGGGTCTGTAATCGGACTAACACTCAATAACTTTCACACATCATAGGCAAACTAGTAACTTGCCACATCAAACGCTAAGCTATGGCACATCTCGGAAAGCCTCCAATACATTCATGCGGCCTTCGCCAAGACGTGTGCGAACGTGATTGTCCAGGAGAGAGAGAGCAAATGATAAATGAAAGGTAGGGAGGTTAACCAGGACTGAGCCCGGTTGGCTACCCTACACTGGGGAAAGGGAAAACGGGGACGGAAAGATTAAAGAAAGAAGAGAAAGTCCACCGGGGATTTCGTTCGGTCACTCAGTCCGGATTACACACGCCGACTCAATCCTGTATCTTTCAAATAGTGATTGTACAGGAAACCCTGTTGTGACAACGTAGCTGGACACGTTGTCATTGATACGGCTTCTCGCACCTGTATGCCCAGGTGTGAGTATAATTCTGCACCTCCTTACAGAACCTCGCTGCATCATAGAAGCCTGATCCGACAGCTTTCCGTTTGCGCCCGTATTTGGCGAATGGAGCGGTGTGGAATTCACACTCGTATGACTTCCGCACGTGTGTGTGTCGTTGTCACACGCGAGGTTGATATTGTGAATGGGTGGAGACATTTAGCCAATGCCTATACACATGGAAATTTGTCTTCATTCGCATCAGCTTTGGTTGACATTTTTCTTTCTTTTTTTGACAGAGAGACGGGGTGGGCCGATACCGGAGATAGTGCGGTCTATAGCCAGATCCCACGTACACCAAACACGTGTGAAGTCGCCTGATAGACCTTGTCTTCATAATGCACATATGATAAGGCACATATGTCCTGACAATATCAGAGCGCTTGATCCCTGCGCTAAAACCAAGGAAATGGCCCCTTGAGTCAGTGTGTACGCAATTGTGTTCACGACTTTTTTTCTTGACCGTTAGGACCTCTAACAAAAATTAACCATGGATGTTAACACAGGTTACATACAACATTACTAAAGGAGCCACCATGTTTTAAGGTTTGTTCGAACTACCACGTTCCATCAGCAATGGTTATTACCTCCGTGTTAAGGCTGCAGCCAACATTAACGTGTAGGCATGCGTTTAGCAGATGTTTCAGTTGAAGTGAATTATGGGGTTTTACGTGCCGAAACCACTTTCTGAGGCACGCCATAGTGGAGGACTCCGGAAATTTTGACCTCCTGGGGTGCATTATTGTGCTCTAAATCTAAGTACATGGGTGTTTTCGCATTTCGCCCCGATCGACATGCGGCCGCCATGGCCGGGATTTGATCCCGCGACCTCGTGCTCAGCAGCCTAACACCGTAGCCACTGAGCAACCACAGCGAGTGTTTCGATTGAAAAAAACGACACATGACTGATTGGATAATAAATCAAAAGTTAATTACTCTATAGTTGCGAGTGCTTATTTCCAATTGCACGTGAACCACCTATGATTTTTTTGTCGATGTTGTCAGAAGTTTGAATAAAATTTGAATCTGCGCATATTAACCGACAGTCCGTCATTAGCAAAACAGCTAAGTTTCATGAAACCGCGCTCAATTATGTGCAACTTAAGTCCAGGTGGCTGCCGTTGCTCGAAAACATCTTCTTTCAGACAAAAATGTGACACAACATTATCGCAGTGTTCACCTCCCAGCGCACTTCTAAAGCCCTCTAGGTGAGTGTGTGAATAATTGTACACGAGCTGGTTTGGTATCGTCACAGATATAAATTGTCTATATCCCCACAACATAACATAAATGCTCTCGCTACCAGATATAGTTGCCAAACCACCAATGCACAGAGCTTTAGCTTTTGTATGCGTGGTGCTGGTACTCGGCCATTTCGTGGAAAAAAGTGTTAAAGGGACCGATGCAAAACGGCTGCGCCAAGCGTACCATGTCTTCAGGCTCGAAGAAGGCCTCCCGGTTAGGACATCACGGATAACCGAAGGAGTGGCTGCATGGTACTCGAAACCACTCGGGAGAGTCAGTTGTCCGGGTTCAATAATTGCACACTATTTACATCTCATTATCTTCAAGAAATAGATTTTCTTCGTTACGGTTATGTGATGAACCTGACCAATTCAATATACGACTTCATAAAATGAAATGAACCAATCGGCTACATATATATGTTCAAAAATGCACAAAGCACCACCAAGTTCTTCAAGCTCCCTTTCCAGTCCCAGGATCGCACGTGCATGCCAGCGGGCTTCGTTCTTTCGTAGTGTGCTCCTCCTCCCCCCTACCCCTTTTTTTTTCAGTCACTCATACACGCTTTGGTGCTTGTGTTTGGCCTCGCAGTACGCAATAATGGCTACTAAGAGACGACGACATCTCGCATCGATGATTGGACAGACGATCAAGTTGGAATCAAAATAGTTCATGTCGCATAAAAAAGCAATCCAGTGTCTCATTGTTCACAACGCCAGTGAGTTGCACACCGAGGGTGTTCTACGAACCTGGAACCAAACTTGTGGAGTTGTGCGCCTTAGACGAATTCATGATCATCATCAGCCTGGTTACGCGCACTGCAGGACAAAGGCATCTCGAGACCATACTTCTCTAATTACCCCGGTCATGTACTCATTGTGACCATGTTGTCCCTGCAAACTTCTTAATGTCATCCACCCACCTAACCTTCTGCCATCCCCCGCTACGCTTCCCTTCCCTTGGAATCCACTCTGTAACCCTTAATGACCACCGGTTGCCGACGACACCGGCTTTTCTGCGACACAAGCTCCTTAACGCTGTCGCATTAAAATAAAGGCTAGTATGCTTCGCATCCTGGGCTTAACCTTAGCTAAGCCACAGCCATTTTTTTTTCGTGATTTCAACTAAGATGTCAATAACTCGTGTTTGTTCTCTCGCCCAATCTGCTCTTTTCTTATCCCTTAACGTTACATCTATCATTCTTCTTTCCATAGCTCGTTGCGTCGTCCTCAATTTAAGTAGAGCCATTTTCGTAAGCCTCCAGGTTTCTGCCCCGTAGACGAATTAGACCAACATTATATACTTAGTATTTGTCTACAGTTAAAGAGACTATTTTTTGAAGGAAGATAATAGCTATTCAGTTATGTTTGTTGAAGCCAAATTTTAAATGCATTTAAGACATAAGCCGCTTCTGAAAAGTTGGAAACTGTGCCCCAAAACTTGTAATGAATTTATGTACGTGTCCTTACTTTTTACCTTATATTATTCCATGTGCTTTGTATAAAGCCCATATAATCTAAAATAGTGTTACGCGGACGAAGGTTTAAAGCTGGAGGCTATTTACAAAATATATTTACAAGGAATAATGCAGCGCTTGCTAGTTCAGCCGACAGCTCGAGAGACAGAGAGCGTTCTTCCTCCTCTTTTCTCGAGTGATGGAGCCCACGCGCCTCGTTCAAACAATGAAATACCACACGCGTGTAGCCTAATCCCCCGGTGGCCGAAGCGATGTCCCGGAGCATCTAAATGTCAACACTGGGAGGGTGATACTGCCTCAGTCGTGTAACGTGCACGATATCACTGGACTGGGAAGCAGATGGGGCGTGAGGAGCGATCTCGTAGATGACGGAAGTCACCGCACGAAGCACTCTCTACGGGCCTGTGTAACGAGGCAGCAGTTTCTTTTTTTTTTTTTTTGACAGGCCGACCTGATGCGACGAAGACCATAGAAGCACCAAAGAAACAGGTGGGAAGTGCACGACTCGGTGTCGCCGGTCGTACAAACACCTTTGACTCTCTTCGAATTTCAGAAGGCGGTCACGGGCAATTTCCCTTGCGTGGGCACAGCGGGCGATGGCGTCAAGTGCATATTCACTGGTCGGTGCCGCGTGAACAGGCAGGGTTGTGTCGTAGGGCAGTACCGGTTCTCGGCCGAACAGACGGAAAAATGGGGAGTAACCGGCCTTGTCACGGCGCGAAGAATTATAAGCAAATGTGGCAAACGGTAGAGCGAGGTCCCAGTCAGTGTGGTCTGAAGAGACATATTTCGCGAGCATGTCTGTAAGAGTGCGATTGAGACTCCGTGAGGCCGTTTGTTTGCGGATGGTATGACGTGAATAGCTTGTAACCCGTGGCACAGGACTGCAGAATGTCCGCGATAACTTTTGATAGGAATGTCCGCCCACGGTTCGTGAGAAGTCAAGGAGATCCATGTAATAAAATCACGTCGCGTAGAAGAAAATCGGCGACATCTGTGGCGCAGCTTTTAAGAAGCCCTTGGGTGATGGCGTAGCGCGTGGCGTAATCCATGGCCGAAGCGATCCACCTGTTCCCAGATGTAGAAAAAGGAAAAGGGCCAAGTAAGTCCACACCAACTCGAAAGAATGGTTCCTCCGAAATGTCGAGTGCTTGAAGGTATCCAGCATGGAGCGTCGATGGTGTCTTGCGTCGCTGGCATTTCTCGCACACAGCTACGTATCTTCGAACGGAGCGAGCAAGCCCTGGCCAAAAGAAGTGCCAGTGGATCCGGTCGTAGGTACGTTACATATCCAGGTGACCGGCAGTGGGGAGGTCGTGAGGTTCCTGGAGAACAGCCGAGCGAACTTTTTTATTGATCACAAGGAGTAATAGGGGGCCGTCGGGTTGAACGTTGCGGCGGTAGAGTACACCATCTTGAAGTGTGAATAAGTGAAGGGAACTGTCGGCAAGTGACCACTCCAGGCGGTCAATGATGATACGCAAGGACTGTCTCTGCGCTGCTCACCGGCGACATTGAGCAGTGCAGAAAGAGAGAACACAGGCGTCGGTGTCGGTATCAGACGTAGAGGTCGCGTCTTCGACTGGGCAGCGAGAGAGGCAATCTGCGCCCTCGTGTTGGCGTCCCGACTTGTAAGTCACTGTGTAGGGGTGTTCTTGTAGTCGGAGGGCCCAACGACCGAGCCGGCCAGTAGGATCCTTGAGCAACGAAACCCAACAGAGCGCATGATTGGCTGTGGTTACTCAGAAGGGCTTGTCATATAAATATGGGCGGAACTTTGAAACTGCCCAGATGAGAGGAAGACATTCGCGCTCGGCACTCAAATAGTTGAGCTCTGCAGTTGTCAGGAGCCAGCTAGCGTAGGTTATTAAGCGGGCGTGTCCGCGTTGTTGTTGCGATAAGAGGGCGCCGATCCCATATCCACTGGCATCGGTTCGAACCTCTGTAGGTGCGGAGAGATCAAAGTGGGCCAAAACCGGTGGATTGGTGAGAATCGTGATAAGTCGTGTAAATGCGGCAGCCTGCGGGGAACCCCGCGTAAAAGGCCCGTCTTTCTTCAGAAGTTCAGTTAGTGTTCGAGTGACCTGTGGTTGCTAGGAAATACAGTTCTGCTCAGAATTTTCATACGTGAAACTTGGTTCTGTGTGCTAGCATGTTTGTGTTAGCATGACTTTCATAGAGTTGAGGCTCCATGAAAGTACATTCTGTCATTGAATGTCTTTGATATGGTTAAGTAGGTTGACCACATCTAATTAGAACTTCCTATCTTCTGGGGCACTTATTTGCAACTTAAGATTGTGTGGTTTGGTGCTGTCAGTGTAAGCCTAACGTCTTTTTTGGTTCTCCCAGGAAGGACGCAAGCATTGCTGAGGAGCCATTTGACCTACCGCCACAGTAATATTTTATTTGGTAAGTTCTATTACAGGTTTTATTTTGTGTTGTATGTGCTATAATTGTTTACAATGTGTTCAAAACTTCAGTGATTAGGCTGTTCGACGACAGGTGTTTACAAATTGATAATTATAAAAGATGTTCAAGGTCATTAGTGATACAATTGCTGCTCACTGCTGACTTTTATTCCAAATTAAATGAGCCATCCTGCAAGTGCAGCTCTCCTGCCTAATTATACAAACCTTCAAATACGGTTAATTCTTTATCACAAGTGTACAGCAGTCGAGGACAACTGCTCACAGCGACAAATTCATAATATTTACTTACATGCAAAAGTTAGTCAAAGGTCAGGTATACTTATGAAGTTTTATGAAACAAGCTCATCATCATATTGCATACTTCATTGAAAAGTTTGTCGCTGAATTCTCACTTTTATGAACAGATCAACAGTTGTCGAATGATGGCTGTCTCTAGAGCCAATGTTTGAGCAAGCGGCTTGTCTTTAGAGCACTAACAAGAGACCTCTTCGCTATGAAGCTTGAGCTGATCAGTACGAAAACATTACGTAGGATAGGAACACAAAGCATCAGTGGGCCTCTTCGATTATCAGACCCTGACAGTCCGGGACTACTTAGGACTGCTGTCCCACATTCAATTTTCTCAATCAGCTCCCGAAGCCCCGCCCACCAGTCCGAGAGCTGCCAGCGTCGCATTCATTTTACGAGAAGTTACAGACTCTCTGCGGACTCTCAGAGCAGTCAACAGATATTTGCTCGGACATATGCAAGTAGCTAGGACATGACAACTGTCTTAAAAAGACGCGTGCGGGATTGACGCCATGTTTTAAAAGAGGCTGTGTGTTTCTGTGTACTTTATGCGTTCCAGGTGGCAAATATTTTGCACTCAGCTATTGCTTCCGTTAAAGCGGTGCTTCGTGTGCCCTAATGGGAGGTTTTCACGAGTGGTCTAATTGCTCCAGCCTTGGTCCTTGTGATTTTTAAGAGCAAAGCACAGTGATCAGGTGCAAATGCTTGCTTTTCTTGATGCGTTTCGTGAAATCTGTCGTGCTCATTACTGTATGCATAGTACACAGGTAGATTTCGCTTTTCGAATGAGTGAAACTGGTGTGCGAGGAACCATACCATATTCTGCGTAGATATTTAATGCTGGTAACTTGGGTGGCATACTGGGATGGGTGGCAGCCAAATAATGAAGCTATGCAAATGTCACGTGCCTGTACAGAACCAAGGTAATGTTGTTTGCCATCGCTTGGAGATACTCGTATTTTGTTTTAATTTCGCCAGATTTAATAATTAGTATTTGTTATTTATTCACTTAAATTGAGGACGACGCAACGAGCTATGAAAGAAGAATGATGAGTGTAACATTAAGGGATAAGAAAAGAGCAGACTGGGTGAGGGAACAAACGCGAGTTAATGACATCTTAGTTGAATTGAAGAAAAAGAAATGGACATGGGTAGGACATGTAATGAGGAGGGAAGATAACCGATCGTCATTAAGGGTCACGGACTAGATTCCAAGGGAAGGGAAGCGTAGCAGGGGACGGCAGAAAGTTAGGTGGGCGGATAAGATTAAGAAGTTTGCAGAGGCCACATGGCCACAATTAGTACATGACCGGGGTAGGTGAGAAGTGTGGGAGAGGCCTTTGCCCTGCAGTAGGCGTAACCAGGCTGATGATGATGATGAAATCAAAGTACACGAGTGTTTTTGCCCCCATCGAAATGCGGCCGCTGTGACTGGTATTCGAACACGCGACCTAAAGTTTAGCAGCCCAACAACACAGCCTCAAAGCAACCGCGGCGGGTACCCATGTGACAATAGGCATGTGTACACAAATACGTGCACCTAATGCAATCACTATCATGCAAAAAGACTTTCTTTTTCTGATAACGCATGAGAGGGCGCGCGTACACAGCTATCACCGGCCTTTCTAATACGAAATCCATACATTATTCATCTCTCCGTCTTAGTTTTTCCTTTCACTAGGAACTTAGTCTTCTCAAACTTGACTAATGGCTTTCATACCCATTTATTATTGAAGTGTTATTAATGGCCTCCACACCCATTTAACGTTATTGCAGTGCTGATGGGCTCGATCATTAAAACACTGCCCCGTTTGTCCTATATATACTTTACCACAGGTTAGAGGTATCTGGTAAATGCCCTTGCGCATGCGCATGCAGTCTGTGAACGTCGTCTTATGATTATTGGCGCACTGGGGCCTATTATGCTTTTTCATTCGCTCGCACACCGTCATTGATCGACTACTGGCTTCCGCTTCCCGACAGCGGCCGATGAGGTGAGTAAATGCTGAATAAACTCTACTTTCACTTTCTAAGTGAACCATCATTTGCAGGAAGGAGGAGGAGGAAATAACTTTATTGAGTCCTGAGGAACCCCTCCCCACCCACTCTAGGTTTAGTGGTCGGCAGGAGTCGCGGGCCGCACCCACGTTGGGACGGGAGACTCGTGAGCCCTCTGAACGGCCCGGAGCTGGGTCTGGTGGTCGTCGCTTCGCAGTGCGTCCACCCAGTCTTCTTCTTTACTGAACACGGTGCCGCTTAACGTGCAGCATTGCCGGAGCATGTGCGCGAGCTAGCAGTACTATTCGCCACAGTCCGGACATTGCGGCTCTACTTTGGTGAATAAAGGCTCAGTCTGCCTCTCGAGGGGAACGACCCTGTCTGAAGCATTCTGAATATCGATGACGGGTCTAGTGAGTTTAGCGTGGCAGAGCGGGAAGGTCCTCCTCGACAGCTGATAGTGCGTTCTTATTTCGTTGAAGGTGAGCAGCGGGTGTAGGTGCTCCCCTCCCTCCCCGCCACTTCGCTCGCCACGATTGCCGCAGTGCGTGAGTCCTCGCGCACCTCCGTGCGCCAGCTCGTTGGCGTTGGGAAAGTCGGGGTGCACGACGGTCCCCATGTGGGCAGGAAACCATTTGACGATGTGATAACCCGCGGCTCCCTCATTGTGCAGGACGGCCACCGCTTCCCACGGTATCGAGCCCGAGGCGAATGCTGTGGCCGCCGATCGCGAATCGGTGTACACGTAAGGACGTTATGGGTCCCTCATTTGCCTGGCTATTGCCACCTGTTCGACCACTTCCGACGTTACCCCCTTGACCAATGCTGCATTAATGATCGTACCATCCCGGCGTATCGAGACGGCCGTGTACCAGTCGCTGCGCCAGAAATGGCGCGCGTCTACAAATGCCGCCAATCCCGGGCAGTTGGCGGTCGATTTCAGCAGTGCTCTGGCCCTCCCCTTTCGCCGCCCTTCGTTGAATTGCGGGTGGAAGTTTCTCGGATGCGGTTCTACCTTGAAAGCGCCCCTCACCGCCGCGCTGAGCGCGACCTTGCGTGCGTTGCATTCTGCCTCTGCATTTATCCCTGCTTCTTCTAGGATGAGTCTGCCGACCCCGGTGGTCAACAGCAGCACGACCTATGGCTTGGTCTGTGCTTCGATAATTTCTGCTAGTGAATTGTGGACGCCTAACCGATTCAGCCGCTCCGTGCTTGTAGTGATTGGAAGACCTAGCACCCATTTGATGCTCACATGCATCAGTGTCTCTATTTTGGCCGCGTCTCTCTTGGTCCATTTTAGCGCCGAGGCTACGTAATTTACGTGACTCATGAGGAAGGCGTGGTAAAGTCTGATGAGATTGCTCTCGCTGAGTCCTCCCCTGCGGTTCGTCACCCTGAGGGTCAGCTGGAGCATGCTCTCCGTTTTGGACGTGAGTTTCATGACCGTTTGCGTGTCACCACCTTTAGCCCCAGTTAGCAGCCCCAGGATTCTTATAGTGTCCGCTCTGGGGATCGGAATGCAGGAATGCGAAGCCTTTAACCAAAGGCACAAACGAAACTTCAGTGCTTGTGATAATTTACACAGGGCCTTATTCAAGCCTGATGTGAGTGAGGGAAGTGGAACCTACACGACCTCCCATGAAGCAATTTATCTGAATGCGCCCATTTCTTTTTCTTTTGCATATATTTCGCGGAACAGCAGATAGCTCTTATCGCGTCAGTAGTAATTCATCCGCCATGGCATTCATTATGTGCCAGCAACTTGTCGCTAGCATTCTTTAGTGCCGTTAAATGTATGTGTTGTTTTTGCTGCTTCTCGCGACCATTGGTTCGTCTGAAAACGCACGAGATTGATAGCTTCCGAAGATGCATGAGCAGTGGCAACACTCAGAGCAATACGACGGGATAATTTTTAAGGTTCCCGGTTTTTAAAAAACCGCCTGTAGCATAGAGCGTGATTCTTGCCTTTGTGCTGGATTATACGAAGAGGCACACATTACCAGCAAGAAAAATCGAAACACGTACTCCCGTAAATAAAAAAAAATATCTATAAGTAACTTCTTAACAAATTATTCTCTGGCACACCTTGCAATTTACGAATTGCAGCCAGTGAGTTTGTAAGACGTGTCCTCTAGAAATTTCAAGGATGACACCAGTTAAGAAATAGTAATTCCGATAGCTCGGGATGAAATAAATGTGCCTTCTAGTTACTTTTGGGCTTGAGTGCATTCCAAGTAGATACGCCTTGCAACTAACCGGCTACAATTCCTAAATTACAATATGTGCACTAAAATAATTAGAAGGCTAATTAATTATTTTAATTGGTTGAATGTGTTTCGATTTCTAATGCAGTTGTCCGCCTCTTTTTCGATTTCTAATGCAGTCTAATGTCCGCCTCTCTATGTACTACAGCTCAAGGACGAGAAATATGTTACCTGCAAAGGCGAGTTTTAAAATTCCGCAGAACTTTCATATGGTCATCCCGTTATTCATGAAGGTCTGCCCACTTTGCTATGCTATTCTTATATTAGCCTATTTGTCATTGAGTTAGTCATTCTGGTAGAAAAAACCGGATAAAAACAGGTAAAATTATTTATCTTGATGTTCTGTGCTTCAACAAAACTGCAGTCTGTAAAGGACATGTCGTTGTGCTTTATGCATAGCTCAGAACAAAATTTGCAGTGAAACGAAACCATTTTAATCACTGCACTTGCAAAAACGCAGGAAAAGATGCTTGTATGTTAGGCGTTCTCGGTTTACTATCATAACTCTCTGCGCTATCCACTGCGATTGCACGTACGTACGAGCCCTGAGTAGTCATCTCCTCCTGATAACAAGATGCGCATTACCAGACGTGAAGTCTTTTTTTACAAGTAAGACAGTGGAGTGATATAAAAAATGTACGAAACGACACTTAAATGTTTCTTCCTCACTCACGCTCGTAGCTGTTCATATCGTGTGTGTCATAGTCAGATGGTGGTTTTGTCGCACAAAGCCCAAGAATTTGATTTGTCTTGCTCGTATCAATGTCACATCGGAGCTAAAGATATTTGTTTTTCAGAGTTCAGTAGCCTGATTTTTGCTAAATATTCATTTATCTATAAGAAACAATTATCGATTTGCTAAAAGCCCTTGTACCAGCCACATGCAAACTCGCGTTTACCCTTATTTTTACTCCAGGATAAAGTGATGCCACATGTTTTCCGAGGATTAATTTCAGGTGTACCAAGCCACACTTTGCTTCATCTGTGCATTATTATATCATATACAGTAAAACGATTTACCACAGACCCACCCACTTAACTTTCTGGCGATCGGTCTTTGCTGACCATGGGTGCTGCTGCCACGCACAATAGGTTCACACACAAAGTAGTCTTTATATAATGAATCGGCTAATATGTTGTCCCGTCTGCACTGCACCCATAGACAGTTTCATAGAAGGCACTGCCATTTTGCGGTCACAGCGCCGTGTATCACCCGGCGCCATGCTGGTATGTGGGATCGCGCTGGACGGTCCACGGCGAACGTGCTGTTGACAACGAGGGGCAAGGTTTTGCGCTTTCCCGAGAAGTATCAACAAGCTGTTTGGATCGGGAAACTTCTTAGCGTGTCATCACCAACGCTTTAGCTTTGATATAGCCGCAATATCGAACTGCGACGTGCCTAGAGGCTCTCCCGCAACTCTGCCCACGACCGAAATAGGAGGATAGTCAAGTCTGAACATTGTCGATACTTAACGTATACATGTAACGTGTTATCATTGTATGTCTAGCCTTGCGCTCTATTAAGGCCCGTTTATAGTCCGACGTAACGCGCGCTCGCTCGCGCACGCTACGTTTCGTTGGCGAAAACAACTCCTTCTATTGTCCTACGCACTGCAGCGCCGACGTAACCGGCGGCTGCCAGCGAGCCCCGACGGGCCCGGCGCAAATTTGGCTCCTGCTCTATTCGCACGCCGGCGCCGCTGACTGCGTCGACCCACAATGCATTGCGCACGAAGAAAAAGGCGCCAACACGCCAACACAACTCCGCAGACGGCTTTTGCGGACGGCGCGCGACTTGGCGAACCTTCTGCGCATGCTCCGAAGAAAACAGCCTACGGCGCGCGCGTTGAAGCATAGAGAAAGAAATTTCAACAAGAGCGGACACTCCCATAGAGCCCAGCGGCCAAATTGACTGTAGCGCACCAAGCGGATGTTGTTGACTACTTCCGGTTTCGGTTTTGGGCGCGCGCGTTTTGAACACCAGTTGGTACACGCCGCGCCGGCTCCGCTGCTCGGCATTTTTTTTTCCCCACTTCTGCTGAACCTCGCGTGGCCTTGGCGTGGAATCGTTTCATTATTAAGTAGAAATGATTGCGATTGACCTTTACAAGACTGCGCCGAATCTGTCAGCTGCAATTTCATAAAGAAAATGAAAGACGTCTGCTGAAATGATGAAATGTTTATTTTGCTCTATATAAATGCTCCTTCCGGGCTTCTTCTGCATTCATCCAAAGTTATGGCACCAGGTAAGCCGCAGTCGTTGCCGTACGATGCTCCACCGGATTCCATCAGCTGAAAGAAAGTAAATTACAAGCATGTATCATTTCGGTATATTGACCTAACAGGAGTATTGCGTGTAGAGGCGAAACGTTCGTAAGTGGTGAATGAGCGGCATTACCGATAAACTCACTTTTAGGTACATTTCGCAGCAAAGACTCCTCCCAAACAATGCCATAAAATCAGAACATCCGATTTTCAAGCACCCCTCCTCTCCCGGGCATTATTTCCTGCACTTTAAGTGCACAAATACACGGGTGACTGCGCGTTTCCAAAACAACTTGGCCTCAGTCGACACGATGGTACGCCAAGTACACAAAGGTGGCTACAACACAGGCTCCGGCAGACCATGTTACATGCTCGCAGAATGCCTTGTAATCGCACTCAAGTCAGACTCGTGGGTGCAAAGCCTGTTTTCGGTCGCTCAGAACACTTAAATATCATGTTCTTGAGCTCCTCCTTGTTATCTTTTACGCGTCCTGCCAGCGCACGCAACACTCCCGTGTTATCCCTCTCGGCAATCGCTCGTCGCGTTTTCGAGAAGCGTGAGTACCGAAATAAGGTATATGTTGTTGCAGGGCTACACAATGCGTCACAAACTTGTCCCACTAAAATTCAGTACACGCAAAACTAACTCGCATATGGCCGGCTTGCTTTTTGCTAACAGCTTCACAACCCCAGGCGCGGCGAGCAACCCTCAAGATATCCCAAAAAGTTACCAAATAAATTACAATACTTCTTCGGGTCACAGAATGCTTCACGAACTTCTACTAGTAAGATTCAGTACACGCGAAACTAACTGCGGCACACAGCCGAGCTGCTTTTCGCTAACTGCGTCAATAAGCCGGGCGCGGCAACCGTGCTTCTAAACTACCACAAATATAACGACGTTAGTTACAATAATGTTGGGGGCCACAGAATGCGCGAAACCTTGTCTTAGGCGCTACGACGTAGTACACGCAAGCACACGCGCAAATGCGTCACACGGCCGAGCCGGTATTCGCTTACTGCGTCAATAAGCCGGGCGCGGCAAGCGTGCCCAAAAACTACCGAAATAAGTTACAGTAATGTTGGGGCTCATAAAAAGCGTCGCAAACATCTTCCAGGACGAGGCATTAGCTCAAATTAACCGCGCCAGGACGGCGGTGCTGTTTTTCGCTAACTGCGCCACTCGAACTAAGCCTAATTGTGATTAAAATGAGCCGCACACTGTCAAACACAATTTCTCACCTTGCCGTAGTCCAGTAGTGCAGTGGTGCCATGTCGAAATGCAGACGACACGCAAGAGAAGCCTATAGAGAAGGCTGGGAGCCCAATAAAATGGGCTATATCCAAAACAGACGTGTCGCCGAGCACGCGAGCTTCGCACGTAGTACGACCATCCACGTTCACTCCTGCGGCTTGTCTGGCGCATGACGTATGCACGCGCGTTTGGCGTGCCGCTAGCTTGTTGCTAGGCAACGCAACACAAAGTTGCAAAGTATAAGTTCATTCGCACGCAAAACTTTTTCACTTTTAGTGGGAAGGAATAAAAAAAATAAAACGTCGTCTGGAAGTTTATTTCACATTCTTTTTTTCTGATGCTCGCGTGAACTAACGGATGTTGTTGAAACTAGGCGAGACGTGTTTCCTGTTGCCAGTTTTGGAAGAGTGTCCCCTCTTGTTGAATTTCTCTATCGTTGAAGTATAGAGGGGATGGCATCTCGGCTGGCGCAGCGAAACCGACGTAGCGTGACTGACCGCGAACGACGCTCGCCCGCGCGCCGATAACGTCGGACTATAAACGGGCCTTAAGGTATCACTCAGGCGAAGACAATAAGACGTGTTTCCATGTGTCATGCGATGTGCCGCACCAGCGTACATCGCAATCCAAATAACTTCGGAGCTCCGACTAAACACGTTTTGCTAGCTTTCGTATTAACCAAATTTTCGCAGTGCGATTTTCTAAACATTGTTTATCCTGCAAACGGACATCAAGCTTTACAAAATAAAGAACTAATATAACTCGATCGAAAGGACTGTGAACATGAATAAAATCAGCTGATAATAGCGGCCACGAATATGCTACGATCAACCAGACGCACGCGACGCGTTAAAAGATTATGCGCGCTGTTATAGGTCTCGAATGGTGCCTGTGCGTGCAGGGGTCCCTCACCTTCTCGAGAGAGCCGAAAAACGAACAACCACTCTTTGCAACAGCAACTTAATTTTCTTCAGTAATACAGCGCGCGGTGAGGGGCGTCTACAGCTTGCCGGCGAGATTCGGAAGCACAGGAGAGACCATGGGAACTATGGTTGGCCGGCACACAGCAAGCATTGCTTTGGTTACAGAATAAAAAGTGACATACCTTCATTTCTTTTTGTCGGCACGTACTGTTTTCCTAACACACCCTCGGTGAACTTCCGCCAGAACGTTGGTTGCCAAGTATTATTATCTTAGAACACGTTTGAACAGAATAAGTTAAACGTGCGTGCGCGAAGAAATAGTTAACTTCATCCATTCGCAATAGTTGGCCGGCTCGAATACGCTTTTTTTTTTCATATCGCATTTTTTGATCATGGGTGCCGAGTTCGTCGCCGAGCGCTCATTGGGAACAAAACCTTCTGAACATACAGGCGATGGCATCAAGTCTATTCTGTTTCATCGACCTTGAGTCATCTGACATCGCAGAAATCCCAGACAGAACACGTTAGAATAGCATTAATTCGCAATTAATCTGCTGCTTTTCCCAGCTGCCACTGGGAGGGAACGGAATCCGCACATACCAGTGCGAGGAGGAGAGCGTCGCGGCACGCTGGTGCGAGGCTACGTTCCTGCTCACCGATAAAACGGTCTATAGATGTTCTAGTGCCCACCTCTGTTATCTGCGGAAGTAAGCCTTGGTTTCCTAGTGATTGCCTTCTTGAGCTGTATCAGATAAGCACCTGGGAAAAAGATCGGTAAAGGAGAACACCGGAAAATGAAGAAAGCGTGTTACAACCGAGCAGATTACAGTCAAGAACAGCCTTTTGCATCAGCTCTGTTAACAGTACAAACGCATGTGATAAGTTAGTATGCACAAACGCCCTCATAATATTTGGGGTTTTACGTGCCAAAACCACTTTCTGATTATGAGGCACGCCGTAGTGGAGGACTCCGGAAATTTTGACCACCTGGGGTTCTTTAACGTGCACCTAAATCTAAGCACACGGGTGTTTTCGCATTTCGCCCCCATCGAAATGCGGCCGCCGTGGCCGGGATTCGATCCCGCGACCTCGTGCTCAGCAGCCCAACACCATAGCCACTGAGCAACCACGGCGGGTAAACGCCCTCATAATTCAGCTGGAAAATAGAGTAAATTAAATTTGTGCCATTTAAGAAAGAATAGCCCATAGGCAGTTCAGCAGCATTCGAAAAAAAGCTTGCCTTTGTTGATGCACCAACACTCATAAAAGGCACAGTTCTCGCACGTTGTTGATGAAAAGAAGCTGGGTTATGAGAATGGGTGATGGCGGGCATGGTGTGGCTCACATTACATGGGAGGTTATTAACAAAAGGCGATTAGGTTGAACAGATGCTTCAATTTCTGGATTACTTAAAATGAAAGCACCAACACAGAGACAACATAGTACCAAGTGGAGGCAAGAAAGAAATATTGATGGCCATTTAGCTAAACAGTGTGTTAAAAGAAGGAACAGAAAAAGTCGCTGGCATTTGCAAGCAGTTGAGGGGAAATCACGGATGGAGATAGAGCAAGGGCCAGTAACATGAAGCGAGAGTGAGAAAGAAAACAAAAAAAAATCTGCGACACTTTTCGGATAGAAAGAACATCGATATGCTGTTTCTTCTGTGACAACTGCCTCAACAAAATCTTTTTTAAAAGCAAGGTTCATCGCAGTGGCAGATAACACATTTGTTCAAGAATCAGCAATATGAATATTCATAAACTGATTCTGAGTAACTTTTTAACTAGTGAATTGATCGACATGTAACGAGAATTGATGCCAGCAAGAACTCAAAGCACTTGTTCTAAAGATGTAGTACCAATTTCGAGAAATAGTCAATTTGTACAGTGAAATGCATCCCAGTTCCACTTAACATTTCCTTCATAGTGCGGCAACAAACTAGAACAGCAAAGTACTCTGCTACAACACCATTCTCAATTGACATGTCCTATCCAGCCCTCTCTTACTCAATTAGAATGATGATTAAACGCTTTTCACCGGGATCCCCTGGGTAGCGCCATTGCTTGTCTGAGCATGCTTCTGCTGCCTCTATTTATTTCAACAGCGCATAATGCCAGCATGGCGCAGCAAGTTGCAGTTTGTGAGTTATTATCGATTTTGTGTTTGAAGGGCAGTCCGACGTAATAAAGGCAGTCGTTCTCGGTCTTTCTTGCTGACTTCAATTTGCCAGTAGGCAGTCTTAAAGGGCCCCTCAAACGATTTTGAAGATTTGTTCAAGAACCTACTGAGTCTTAGGGTAGGTCCTTCTGGCACATCTAAGTGGTCCGCGTAAAGTGGGCTATTTAATATGAAGTTTTAAAAGTGTACAGCGCTACCGAAAGCAGTACGCCACTCGGCTGAGTTTTTAGCCGTCCCTGACCAGGTGACGCGAGGTGACCATATGGCGCCACCAGGATAAGTTATTACCAGGATATTACCCAGGGCGCGTCATCCATGATTTTTCAAACTTTATGAAGAACAAATGTTGTTCGTAATATTTGCAGTGTTTATTAACTTGTTTCCATGACAAAAGGAACAGAAAGTGAATGCACAAGGACAGCTTATCATACACTGACGACTTCCAACACACTAATGGCGTTTTTCACTGGTCGATTCGGAGCAGGATTTTTTGCTCCGCGGCAACGAATCCGAATTTCACTGGTCGATCTGGAGCGGGTTCGCGCGTTCCACTGGGCGTTTCGGATCAACGCGCTCCGCGCCGGATCGCTCTCACTTGCTCCGCCGCCGAGACGCGGATTCGGGCGGAAATAGGACGCGTCACATGGCGTCACTTCCGTCTTCAAGCGAAATCGGTACCCGGTCGGTACGCACAACATTGTGCTGGGCATAGTTTGCGGAACCGGTTTGTGTCACGTGCACGCAGACTTCCTGTGTGATCTCCCGCGGAGCGTTCGTGCGCTCCACTGGCAGACTCGGATTGGTGAAAGCCGAGCGCTCGCTCGAGGATTCAGGCGGCTGCTCCAGATCGACCAGTGAAAAACGCCATAAGTCTCGTCTTGTTATGTTAGAACGTGCTCCGCGTTGACGAGAGCTCCGCAGTCAGTGTTGGTCTCGATCTTTCTCTTCGCGAGCACCATAGTTCGCCCTTGTTACGTTGTTGGCTGCAAGCGTAGCGCATGGCATTATGTTAGGGTGCGACATGGTGTGCCTCTGCAAGGCAGTAGACAAGTGGAGTGGCTGCAGCGCACCGAGCTGGGCCTCTTCGATTATTAGTCCCTGCCAGTGTCGGACTGCTTAGGGCTGCTGTCCCGCATTCGATTTTCTCGAACAGCTGCGGAAGCTCCGCCCACCAGTCCTAGAGCTGCCAGAATCGCGTGCGTTTTTCACGGACCGAAAGTCGTGGACTCTCGGAGCGGTCAGCAGATTTTTGCTGGCACGAGCTCAAGCAGTTGTCAGGTGACGGTTCTCTTAAAAAGATCCGCGCGGCGTCTGACGCCATGTTGTGAAAGAAGCGGGGTGCTTCCGCGTACTTTGCGCATTCTAGAAGGCAAATGCTGTGTACTCAGCTATGGCTTCTGTTACATGAGTGCGTTGCGTGCCATCCTGTGAGTTTTTAACGAGCGGTCTAATTGCTGCAGCTTCAGTCTTCGTGTTTGTGTAAGAGAGAAAGAAAGAGAAGCACAGCGATCAGGCACACATGATTGCTTTCATTGATGCGTTTTGCGAAATACGTCGTGCTCATTGCTATATGCGTGGTAAGCAGGTGAATTTCACTTTTCAGGTAAGTCAAACTTGTGTGCGAGGAAGCATCTGATATTGCTTAAGGCTATTCCACGCCATTAGCTGGGGCGGTATACAATCGAAGCTTTGCCTATTGCCGTTGACATGTATGTTGATCCTTTTGTTGCCAAGCTCGAGCGTTTGCTTTTCGACGTGCCGGATTAGGAGACAGTGTACACGCGCTCTGTCCTAGACGCGCGTCGGGCCTTTAATTAGTAAATGAACGTCACGAGCTTTGAGGATATCGGCGGGTGTTTTCTCCATGAACAGCGATGTGGCACGACCACGATTTTGTTTATGTCCGTGTGGGAATTACGCTTAAATTTCGCTGGCAATGAGCTAGCTTAATTAAAGCGGTTAAGTGCCCTGAAGAGTGACAGTGCGACCTAAACTGTGTTTTCCGAGCACGTTCTATGCGCTCAGGCTGCGATTTCACTATGCAAGCGTTATGGTTGTTTCAGCGACGTGCCCTCCGAGCCTGCACCATCTCGGAGGCCACGATAATGAATCCGCTAAGTATTGGTACTATCTACGAATAGCTACGAGCAGACGACGGCAGCCAGGAATATGACTTCCGGTCACGGTGCTTTCCAGCGATACCTCGGAGAGTTGTCAACAGCTGATCACGTGATTGTGACGTGTCCTTCTCTCAGGGCTAGTCTGACCAGAAACCACGGACGGTTTTCAGACAGTCTGGGACTGCATAATCGAAGAGGCCCACTGTCGGCATCCGATCGGTGCCAGGATTTGCGAGTTTGCGGCCGTCGCTTTACACCGAAGGATTGCTACCTCAACAGTGTTTCGCGTGCGCGGTATTCAGGTAAACGCAAGCGCAAGCGAACTGGGCCTGGGCGTTTCACGTGATGAGCGGCGGCGAGAACGTGAGCAGTCTCCACAGTGCCGCCACTTGGTGCCCCAGCGCTCAACCAAACACAGAACTAATATAGCTGTAACGAAGTCCATTCTACTTTGCCGCTGGTGTAAATTTTTGGTAGGAGCGTAATCCTAACATGGTGTTTTTATAACTGTTTAAAATGTTTTATAGTTGGTTAGAGCAATAGTAGCTCTTTGACTGCTTAGGCTCTGCGCAACAAGCGAAATTGCAAAGCCACAAGCGAAATAGTAAAGTTGCGTCACGTAGAGAGACCAGCTGGCGTAGTCAAAGGGCGGAATGAAGGGTCAAAGGATTGCAGTCTCGAGTTGGAACATTTCGTTGAATTTCAGTGTTCCAATGCTTCACAACGAGCATGCATAAAACGTCGCCGCGCAGTATCAGGCCTTTACCTTGGCATAGGTAGCGCGTAACTTGTTTGTGACCGGATCGCACTGCTTTGTCGGCATTTTTGTTATCGATGATGGTGCAATGCATCGCTAATCACTTCAGTTTGAATGTGTGCCCATTTTCACCAGCGTGGCGATAAGATTTTCACATGTGAGATGCCACTTGTTCACGAAAACTGTGATGGAGGATTGATTGTAGAATTTGGGTGGCCTTGGAGTGAAAAAAGTATGTCCCACCGGTTAGTTGTTTGTTGATTAGCTCAAAGAAACCCGAAGTGGACTACTTACTTATGCTCCTCTATTGTCTGACGTAAACGTTTGGCGTATTTCTAGCCTGTGTTCACCTCACTGCAGTATTGTTAGACTCGGCAGTTGGCGAAATGCCTCTCTGAACATTGTAAAAAATATAGAGAAAGATCAAAGAATTGGGATGAAACATCGGCGCAGGATTAATTACAGAATGTTTATATTTTGTTAGCCCGATCACGTACGGGCGTACAGATGCTTAGCTTGGCAAAATGATAATATCAATTTGTTTATAAAATTGCGCAGAGATGCACTTGTACTAGAAAGGTTTCCTGTTCTCTCGGTGTTAACTTGTCGAAACATATCAAACCACTGCGGACATGCATTTAGCAGCAGCTTCGTTGCGTTCTTGGGTGAGCTCACTGATATCTTATTTTGTGCTAATTGGAAAGGTGTCTCGGGCTCTGAGTGCACATTGCGTTTATTATAGACTTCATTTTCAGAATCCGTCCTCTATGTGTTTCCAGCGCCATTAATAGGAAAACGTACCAGATGCAGGAGGCTTTGCTGCAGCGCCAGCTGTGAGATGCACTGCCTTTTTGTTTCCTGCTTTTGTTTTCTTTTTTAGCAGTGGTAGTAAAAGTTATCTCTCTCTCTCGGGTTTTTAAATGATTAATGTCATTTAAGTCGTGACTCGCGACTTCAAACGCGGTATCGATACAGCGGCCGCCGTATGCTGTATACGATGCCACCAAGGTGCACATTGAATACAACAGGATGTAGCGGTTGATTGAAGCTGACCAAATTCAGCAGCGCACACCCTTCGAAATGTCTCCGGGAGAGGATTAAGTATAGAAAAAATGGCCATGGCATATACTCAATATCAAATCACGCTGATGCAAGCTTCCTTATTTTTTAAACTTCTCAGATCTTCAATTTCCACGCGCCTTCATTGATCGAAGCGTGAGCCTAGCTTACAGATGTGGTTTCCCTGCAACGTGGGCTTCACCACGTTGAATCAGTTGAATCAGCGGAGGCAGGCAGTTGAATCAGCGGAGAACCGCTGTTTGGCAACTCCAGGAGTAAAGACACTAAATATTTCGTCTTCGGTTCAGGTGCAGTGCGTTCAGGCAAACATAAGACAAGCTTAAGCGAGAACAATAAGAGGATCTGAGGGGCTGAAGTTTTAGTTATTCCCAACCAAGCAGAGAATGAAGCCTGAGAAAGCATGGCTGATATTAATTGTTACATTTATTGAAATGCTTGCGTGAGGCTCTGCTCGTTCTTCGCAAAAGCTTCCGCAATTACGCTCATACCTGGACATCAACATTTTCTGGGCATTTTTGATAGATAGATAGATAGATAGATAGATAGATAGATAGATAGATAGATAGATAGATAGATAGATAGATAGATAGATAGATAGATAGATAGATAGATAGATAGATAGATAGATAGATAGATAGATAGATAGATAGATAGATAGATAGATAGATAGATAGATAGATAGATAGATAGATAGATAGATAGATAGATAGATAGATAGATAGATAGATAGATAGATAGATAGATAGATAGATAGATAGATAGATAGATAGATAGATAGATAGATAGATAGATAGATAGATAGATAGATAGATAGATAGATAGATAGATAGATAGATAGATAGATAGATAGATAGATAGATAGATAGATAGATAGATAGATAGATAGATAGATAGATAGATAGATAGATAGATAGATAGATAGATAGAAGGACGTATAGAAAGGCCGGGAGGTTAACAAGAGGTAGTTCCGGTTGGCTACTTTGCACGGGAGAAGGAGTAGGCGGATAGAAAGAGAAAAACAGTGGAACGGGGGAGAGAGAGAGAGAAAAAGAGAGACGAACACAAACAAACCGCGCACACTATGGAGTGGTAGGGGGCCGGCGCTCTTAAAGTCTACCGTGAAGGCCCGTAGACCGCACGAACAATAATAGTGCGAGTAAGACCTTCAACGCGGTTGTTCTTTGGGAGCACTAACCTAACGCTTTTAGTTCTGATAGTGGACGATTGTGCAACTGTCCAGCTCTCTGCATATGTCTCTGGACATTATATCACGGGCATATACATGTGATGTGCGCGAGCGTCTCATCGCTGCTGCATGTATCGCACGTGGGACTCTTGTCCATTGCAATAAAGAAGCCATATGAGTTCGTAAATGCAACGCCTAACCACATACGGTACAGCACGGTCTCTTCTCGCCATAATCACCGACGCGGTAGATGCATCCGTATATCCTGAGACAACGAACGCAAACGACACATGGCGGAAACGTCCGAGTCCCACAGGGGCAAAGTACGTTCACTGAACATCGATCGCAGCCCAGCCGCAGTGTCGGTTCGCGAAAGCAGAATCAAGACACGTTTACCACTTTCATGTGCAGATCGGGTGGCTTTGCTGGCGTGGTCATTTCCGCTTATGCTGCAATGTCCTGGCACTCATTGAAAGATTATGTTGTGTCCCTTGTAGTGGCTGCGATACTATATTGCCGCCAGCATTGCGAGAACACAAGACGACCGCCACATCCCAACTGCGTTTAAAACAGCCGCCACACCGCAAGCGTCAAGAAAAGCACCGCAAGGCAACGCTGCGCCGGTGCTGACAGACCGGCGGCTCGTGCGCGAGAATCGGACTGGCACGCGACAGGAGGCCACAAAAAGAAGAGAACGACGTTCGGAGGAGCGTAGCTCGAGGAACGTTTTGTGGTTGCTGTTGAGTATTCAGTCGGGTTCTTTTGACGGGCACAGGTTCGCCCAGAATAAATCAGTTTTCCTAGAAACGGCTGTTGTAACTGTTGGTTACATATCTGGTGGAGGTGCGGGGTATGATTCCAAGCCCTACACACGCCAGGGAAGGTAGCCCGGATCCCCGAAGTTTGGAGCCAACGGAATTAACGCCCGTCCACCAACGCACGAGCCGCCGCATACGAGGTGAGGCCCCCGAGTTTGGTCCTCTCGCCGATTCACCAAGGGCAGCGGCGGCAGTCAGCCTAGGTACCAGTGCGATGGCGACCCAAGTAATCCCTCCTCACGTCGTCGTTGACTCGCCTCGGACGCCAGAATCTTTTCACGGAGACACATTCGAGGATGCCGAGGACTGGCTCGAAAACTTCGAGCGTGTCGCCAGGTGTAATGGTTGGGACGAGACAAAGAAACTGCGGTATGTGTACTTCGCGCTAGAGGAATCTGCACGCACGTGGTTTCAAAACCACGAAGCGTCGTTATCATCATGGAATGACTTCCGACGAGAGCTGTTAGCTACGTACCCGAGCACGGACCGCAGAGAGAGGGCAGAAGCCACTCTTCAGGCGAGGAACCAGCGGAACAATGAAAGTGTGACCATGTACATTGAAGACATGACCCACCTCTTCCGCCGAGCCGACCCAAACATGGCTGAGGACAAGAAATTGCGGCACCTAATGCGCGGTGTGAAACAGGAACTCTTTGCCGGCCTGGTTCGTAATCCGCCCCGCACTGTAGCCGAATTTCGATCAGAGGCGACGACGATGGAGAAGACGCTGCAGCAGCGTGCGAGGCAGTACAACAGAGATGTATGCGTCGCATCATTTGACGTTGGGCCAGGAGCCCTCCCCAACAACATGGACGTCCTACGCGAAATGGTGAGGTCCGTCGTCAGGGAAGAGCTGCAGAAACTGCAGCTGGCCCAAAGCCCTCCTACGGTGTCCTCACTTGCTGACGTCATACGCGAAGAAGTCCGGCAAGTAATTTGTGAGCCAGAGCCTCAGGTACGGCCCCATGCACAGCCAGAGCGTCAGCCGCGGATGTCGTACGCCCAAGCTTTACGTCAGGACCTAGGACGCGCCAACTTTGGGAGAACGGCCACAATACCCCAGGTACTCCCTCGCAATGTGCAGCCCTTGCCAGAAGGAAGCCCACGTAAAAGTGATGTATGGCGCACTGCAGACCGGCGTCCCCTCTGCTACCACTGTGGAGAGGCTGGTCACCTATACCGGGAATGCCAGTATCGCCGAGTAGGACTGCGTGGCTTCTCTATGAATGCGCCTTGCCCTCGAAACGGTGAGCGCCCATATGAGATTGAGGCATTTTTATCTACGCGCCAAACTGTTCGGAACCCCCAGCAACACGAACCTCGATCAGCAGCGCCTATGCGTTATAGGTCGCCCAGTCCGCGTCCCGCTTCGATTTCACCGAGGCGTCGCTCCCAAAGTCCGCGACGGGAAAACTAGAGCCAGCGACCTGTGGAGGCAAGGCCGCTGACACCCAGAACACTGAAGGCCCTCCATCGGCAATCCGACAAGACGACGGCAGTGACGAAACGACGGACAAGTGCAGCGATGACGCCGTTACTTCCGAGTTGCGCGTCATCATCGACGACTTCGAAGTGACTGCGTTGATAGACACTGGTGCGGACTTTTCAGTTATTAGCAGTGGACTCGCCAGAAAATTGAAAAAGGTATTGACCCATTGGACCGGATCTCTAATACGTACAGCGGGGGGACACTTAGTCGACCCCGTAGGAATGTGCACAGCAAGAATCGGAATTAGAGGCTTTACATACGTCAGCAGCTTTATTGTTCTCCCTGAGTGTTCCCGTGATCTGATACTGGGCATGGACTTTTTGCGAACGAATGGCGCAATTATCGACTTGCAAGAATCACGCGTGTTGTTTTCCACAGAAAATGCTGTTACCGTTTCTGATACAGAACAGCCACATATTTCCTCTCTCCGTATTGTGGATGAAGACGTGACGGTGCCGGCACGGTGCAGTATGACTGTCGTTGTAAGGAGCGACGTATTTCGTGACTATGAGGGTCTAGCAAACGGAAATATCGGGCTGCTACTGGAAAAGCAAATATGCGTGGCAAGAGGCCTAGTTCACCTGCGTAACGGATATGCGGACGTCCTTTTGACTAACTTTGGCAATGAGGCACAACAAGTGGCGAAGGGAACAGCCATAGCGTCTCTTCAGGACTATGCACAATTTGCGGATGTGTCCACCCTCGATGCAGCATCACCAGCTTCTGCCACTTTAGACAGTGTCCTTACTTCTATCGACATCGACCGAGAGCTGTCATCACTACAAAGAGATGAGATTGTGAACCTGGTCACAGAGTTTGCAGAATGCTTTTCGACTTCATCGAAAGTCCGTCGTACTCCCGTCGCAAAACACCGCATTGTGGTCGAAGAACCTGCAAGACCAGTTCGCCAACACCCGTACCGAGTAGCTCCAAAGGAAAGAGAAGCGATAAGAAGTCAAGTACAAGAAATGCTCAAGGACGATGTAATACAGCCATCCAATAGTCCGTGGGCATCTCCAGTAGTCCTAGTCAAAAAGAAGGATAACACCCTACGATTTTGTGTTGACTACAGGAAACTCAACCTCGTCACGAAGCGGGATGTTTATCCACTCACCCGCATCGACGACACCTTGGACAAACTACGCAATGCTTACTTCTTCTCTTCTCTGGATCTCAAAAGCGGGTACTGGCAGATTGAAGTGGACGAGCGAGATCGCGAAAAAACTGCGTTTGTGACACCGGATGGTTTATACGAGTTTAAGGTGCTTCCATTTGGTCTGTGTTCTGCGCCAGCCACATTCCAACGGATGATGGACACTGTTCTCTCCGGACTGAAATGGCAGTCGTGCCTCGTCTACCTTGATGATGTGGTGGTCTTCTCCACTACATTCGAGCAGCACGTGCAGCGACTGAGAGCAGTTCTGGATGCTATTCGCATGGCGGGATTGACCATAAAACCCGAAAAATGCCACTTCGGCTTTCGTGAGCTCCGCTTTCTCGGACACATTGTCAGTGCTGAAGGCGTCCGCCCCGATCCTGAGAAAATCACTGCAGTAGAACTGTTTCCGAAGCCAAGAGACAAAAAAGCTATTCGACGTTTCCTGGGACTGTGTGCCTACTACAGGCGTTTCGTAGAAAATTTTTCTAAAATTGCCGAACCACTCACGCGGCTGACAAAAGAAGATGTCCCTTTTGTGTGGGAGAAAGAACAAGAAGACGCCTTCTCTGAACTACGACGGCGTTTGCAGAGTCCTCCCATACTTGCCCATTTTGATGAAAATGCCGAAACGGACATCCACACCGACGCGAGTAACGTTGGTCTCGGTGCCATACTTATTCAGTGGCAGAATGGAGAAGAAAAAGTCATTGCGTACGCAAGCCGTACCTTATCGAAAGCCGAGACAAATTACTCAGCTACAGAAAAGGAATGCCTGGCAGTTATATGGGCCATCAGTAAGTTCCGGCCATACTTATATGGCAGACCGTTTCGAGCCATCAGCGACCATCACTCATTGTGCTGGCTGGCGAACCTCAAGGACCCTTCTGGAAGACTCGCTCGATGGAGTTTGCGTCTACAGGAGTATGACATCACGGTCATTTACAAGTCCGGTCGCAAGCACAATGATGCTGATTGCTTATCACGCGCACCAATCGAGGCTACGTCACCTGAATACGAACAAGAATTCCCATTTCTTGGGGCTGTGAATACGACGGAAATGGCTCATCATCAGCGTACTGATCCGGAATTACTCCTGCTCATCGAGTACCTGGAGGGTCTACAAGTGAAAGTGCCTCGAGTTTTCGTTCGCGGATTGGGTTCGTATGTCCTCCGGAACAACGTCCTCTACAAACGAAACTTCGAGCACAGTGGTGAGACGTTTCTACTTCTCGTACCATCATCGCTGCGAGCTGAGATCTTAGAAGCTTGCCATGATGATCCTGCAGCTGGCCACTTGGGCGTTAGTAGGACTCTGGCGAGAATCCGCCAGAAATACTACTGGCCGAAGTTGATGAATTCAGTGCAGCACTATGTCAAATCGTGCCGAGATTGTCAAAGACGAAAAAGACCGCCACTCAAACCAGCAGGTTTTCTGCAGCCGATACAGCCACCAACAGCGCCATTTGAACAAATAGGAGTGGATTTACTTGGACCATTTCCCGTTTCAACCTCAGGAAAGCGGTGGATTGTGGTAGCAACCGATTATCTGACCCGGTATGCTGAGACCTCTTCTCTTACAAAAGGAACCGCCATTGAAGTGGCTCACTTTTTTGTCACACACATAGTGTTACGACATGGAGCACCTAAAGTACTCATAACAGACAAGGGAACAGCTTTTGTTGCCCGTTTGATGCAGTCTGTTATGAAACTAACACATACTGCTCATAGAAAAACCACAGCGTACCATCCGCAAACAAACGGCCTGACTGAACGGCTCAATAGAACGCTCGCTGACATGATCTCAATGTACGTGGACATCGAGCATCGGACATGGGACAGTATTCTACCATATGCTACCTTTGCGTATAATACTGCAGTACAAGAGACGACACATTTCACGCCATTTGAACTTGTTTACGGTCGGACAGTAACAACGACACTAGACGCGATGTTACCTGTAAACAACAGCAGTGAAGACGACCCTAACGCTAGTGAGTACGTAGAAAGGGCAGAAGAAGCACGGCAGTTGGCAAGGCACCGTATCATACAACAGCAAAACGTCGACGCAAACCGGTACAACCTAGGGCGAAGAGAGGTACAGTACAACCCTGGAGACAAAGTGTGGGTATGGACGCCAATACGTACGCCCGGTCTTTCGGAGAAGCTACTGCGCCGTTACTTTGGCCCCTACAGAGTACTTCGCCGGCTAAGTCCCGTAAATTACGAGGTAACTCCTGAAGGCCAAGTCTGCTCCACACGACGCAGGACTCGCCCAGAGGTCGTACACGTAGTACGAATGAAGCCTTACCATGAAAGGCATTGACAACCGGAATTTACACGAACTATCAAGCCTAGCACCAGCCATCCCCTGACCACTGCCCTTTTCAAGCAGTTGGCTTCTCTATAGGCCTTTTCTACGCATCGGGACGATGCTTCTTCGGAGGGGGCTAATGCCGCCAGCATTGCGAGAACACAAGACGACCGCCACATCCCAACTGCGTTTAAAACAGCCGCCACACCGCAAGCGTCAAGAAAAGCACCGCAAGGCAACGCTGCGCCGGTGCTGACAGACCGGCGGCTCGTGCGCGAGAATCGGACTGGCACGCGACAGGAGGCCACAAAAAGAAGAGAACGACGTTCGGAGGAGCGTAGCTCGAGGAACGTTTTGTGGTTGCTGTTGAGTATTCAGTCGGGTTCTTTTGACGGGCACAGGTTCGCCCAGAATAAATCAGTTTTCCTAGAAACGGCTGTTGTAACTGTTGGTTACAATATATATGTCGAATTTCAGATGCCAGTTTTTCATTGGGTCCGTATGCACTGAAGAGCTGCCTTGGAGTCGCTAAAGAGTGTCCATTTTTGCGGTGGCTCCTGATTAATGAAATCAAGTGCAGCACAGAGTGCCGCAAGTTCTGCACCCGTCGATGTATGTGCCTTAGTGATGCGATATGAATGCACAATGATTCACTGCCCGTACACAATACACGCGTGGCTCATCCCACTGTATGCGTGTACACATTCTTTCTTATTCTATACTTCTCTTATTCTTACGTGAGGATTGATCGGCTGTTGGTTTGCACCAAAGCCCTTTCTTATCGTTTATTGTTCCCAATGCAATACCTGACTATACTTTGAGTCTTGCAAATATTCCGTACTCAAATGTTGGCAACAAGCAGAGAAACATTGAACCTCAGCGCTTTCACTATCTTTTAAGGCATATTTATTCTACACGCCGTTCGATTTATTGCTATTGCATATAAAGTTTACATTTGAGCGTGACACTAAGAGGGTTCCGTCAAACAGTACAGAAACTCCTTGTCGCGGAGGTATCGCGACGCGGAATAGTCCTATTGACACAGTGGTAAAGTCTAAAGCTACTGTTTTCTACCTCCTTTGCTATACGATATTTATAGCGGAAATAAATCTGCAGCGACACATTTTTTGCTTCACAAATGTTTGCGTGGTTCTAACAAACATACCAGGAAGCATGTACAGTCGCGGACAGAATATTACGGACCATGAAATCTAAGGAAAAGCTGAATATCTCCGCAACCTCACAACGCAATCTGGTATTCTCATTTTGGACCTCGACTAGAATATGCTAACAGCGTTGTTGTAGGCAGTTTTACTGGTTACTGCTACAGGCTGCTCGGGAATTGAACGTTTTCGGAGATCCCGTGGTCCATTTTATTCTGTCCGCGACTGTACATTGGTTTCTCGCAAGAACGTAACGCAGTACCTTACGGCGGGACTACGAATGACTATAATTCGAGTCTCCCGGGAGTCTCAAGCCGGCGCGAAGGAACATATCACTGCACCGTCACCTTCACATTTGCCGAGCGCAGAAACAAAGCGGCTGGACGGAGGAGATTCAACCACGTGCCTCCAAGCAGAGCCGCGACAGTGCCCGAAGGTGTTTCGCCACATCTTCTGCCAGCCTATCATATTCTCAGCCGCTTTATTCACTGGCGAAAGTGTTCGCGCTCTTTTGTGGTGGCATGCACGGACAGTCAGAAAAATAATGGAGATGGCAACCACCAAGGAAAGAACACGCCGCTCGCAGCAGTCGTATACCCACCGGCGTCTGAGGTACCAATCAGCTGGGAGAATGGGTAATTAGACGGAAGAACTCAGGCACGAAGACATCTCCCTGCGGTGCCGTCCCAGAGGCACGTGCGTTATAGCGGCGGGGTTCGGGGGCGGAGCACTGAGCCGCGTGGCAGAACGACCGCCGCAGCCTTGCACGCGTGCCGCAGTATAGCGTCGTCGAGGCTGGCCGACGAGACAAATGCGCGCGCAGCTATAGCTCAGGCTCCTGCGCTACGCGCGTCTTGGGACGCTTCTCTCGCTCGTCGGGCGTATGCGCTCTGCCCCCATCGACTCCGCGGAGGGGATGCACGATGCTTTGCACTCTGGCGCGAACGAACGAATATTTGTGAACTCTTCCAAGTTTCGCTTCGCCGGTCTCGCAATACTGAGTTAATTTAAAGGGACCCTCAACCACTATTTAGCGAATATGAGAAATGGATTTGAAGTTAAAATCGGCTATTTCAGAAATACTTTGCCTCAAAAAGTACTAAAATGCGTTCAGCAGAAGCGGAGTTATCGGCAATCCAACATGGCCTTTGTGGTGCTTCCGCTCCTTATTCAATGCCTTGCAGTGCGAAGGCTACGGCGAAACGGGGCGTAGCCACAACGCTCCACCTTCTAAATGTCAACAGGGCGCGCGGTTCAAATTTCATTTTGGGTGTTAACGTAGACTCCACTACTTCCGATTTTAGTGCCTACGACACGCCAAACGCTAGCTAAGCGCGGTTGACCTCAGCGAACCGCAGTGCACACAGCCGGCGGACTCATCGCGGCACCCCATGGCGGCCGTAGTATCTACGTTACGTAACAGACCGCATCTATATACCACTGCAGTGCGTATGCGCAGCGTTTGCTTTGTGCGTGATAGGGCTTCAGTGCGTGCTGGTGCTCATACGCTACAGTCTGACAATGCTACCTGGCACCGACAGGCTTTGTCCTTCGCCAGCTTGGCGGACGGAAAGTAGCCAGATCCAACTTGCGCATATTTACGCATTTTTACGCATTTTTGAAGCGCTATCAATTAGTCTGCCAAGGAGTCTAACCAGAAGCAGCCAGGATTGAGCACGCGTTGGCGATCATATGTGTGGTCTGTCGTTAAGTTTCGCGTGGTTCGAGGCTAGTTGAGTGTTCAAAGCTATAGTTGAAATTAGCGAGACATGCCGGCTATAACCAGGCTGGCCAAAGTTTAATTCTTACGCGGGCGGCCGTGGCCGAACGTGAGCAGATGATAGTCGGCATCGCCCGGAAGTTCGTAGGTATTATAAAAATTCGAAAGGGCCCATTTTCGATTAGTTCAGCCTGTGTCTTGAACTTCTTCAAGAAATATACACAGTAACAGTAGGAACAAGCATACTCATCCAAACACCCTTCTTGATTAACGTTAACTTGTGGCCAATAGCAGCCGCGTGTGGGAATCGGCTTTATTATGAACTAAAGCATCCAGAAGAGAATGACGGGCAGGGTTCTGTTAGAAGAGAGCGTTTGAGAGAAAGGCGACTTCCCGCTCCGCTAGCGAGCCCTACACGCCACCTATGACAGCAAAACTTGGCTGAGATGTTCCCAGCAGCGTATGCTATCCGCGGACGATGTTTTTTCCACCAAACCCGAGAGGGGGTTAAGGACACCTTTAACTAAACTGATGGTTCATGTTTGAAGCGGCAGCTTTCATTCCAGCAGTAAGTTACGAGACCGGGAGCGTTAGTGATCCATATGGTTAAACAGCGCTAAGCGAGACTAAGGACGATGAGAAAAGCAGGATGAACAATTTTGAAAAACGAACGACTAGTTGGAAGTCAGCGCTTGTCTTCGCCCCACCGTTCTCTCGGTCCTTTATCTCGTTTTTCGGTGTTGAAAAAGAAGATACAGAGAAATGCAGAGGGAAAGAAGCGTTCATTACAGCTCTAGCCAAAAGTGACTTCATTTGTTATATTGTATCATCGTTGAATACATATGCCGGGCTATTGCACCTGCACCTGCACCTACAGCACCCACATGAGAACTGCTGCTATGCAATGTTTAACTTGACGCAGAATTTTAGAAAAATACATATCAACTAATACGGCGCTTCCATATTATTTCATGGTGGAGCTTGGGGGCCTTCGCTGTGATCACGTTTCAAAGGAGCTGCTCGTAATATCCAGCCGATTATCGATCCATACTTTTCTTTTTAGCTTTTGTTGGAGGAAACAATGAACACTCCACAAGCAACGTAGATGTTGAGCTAGTTGGTTTCTATATGTGAATATACTGGGCTGCATAGCTACAAGAACGAAGGAACGCTAAAGACACAACCTCTCGTCTTTCGAGTTCTGCTCTTTCAGCTAGACCATGCAATAGTGTAACTTTGCATGCTCAACAAGGCAAATCACAGAGCACCCACCTGGGCGGAGTCGCTCTCGCTATAAATTCGCGAAGTGCACCTTGTTATACCTTGGTGCCATTATTGGTACAGTGAAGTCAAATTGAGATGAGTGAAGGGGTATTTGACTAGAGCGCTGCGGCTGCAACATTCTCGCAGATTCCGTGAATAAGAAATCACTTTAAATCAACCAATTGCGTGCGCAAAAGATTTATATGAAATGCGAGCAGCCACCAACACCTTGATTCTGCTTCATTCATGTGAACTGTATGTTTTAAACAGCAAAAACTTAAATTATCACTTGTTAAGGAATCCCGCCCGCACATGATCGAATTGTGTAATGTCAGCATATCGAAGTTAAGTCGTCGGCAGGTGAACTTGTTGCTCACGGCTACTAATAAAAGACGTGCGTAACAAAGCAGTTCTACGAAACAAAAGACGCGGCATGCCATCTCAAGAAATTTATATATATACATGTATTGCTCAAACAGCAAGAGATATTGACTGTAGCCGAGTTACGCAGTATTTACAACTCCAAGGAAAGCGAGCTGTACGGAATACAAGGTTCATAATCCCGGTGTACACCGTAGCGTGAACGCGTGCACTTATTCTATAGGAGGCTTGCATAGTACCGGCGTACAACGTGTGGGATCTAGCCGCAGTTCCACCTCGTGAATTCCCAACACCAGATTTGTTTGGTTATTGTTAACAGCGTGACGGGTCGTTTTACATATGAACAATCGTGGCATCGGTATGCTTCACCGTTTCGGCACACAAGCAGCAGTTATATGCTGATATTCGCTGCAGACTAATGCTATGTTCAGACTACGTTCGTAAGGCGCCGATTTTTCGTAACATACGTAAGCGGACACGCAACAAGCGTATGCGTCTAGTTCAGACTGCGAACGTAAAGGTACCAACGTACGCAATTCTCGCAAAAATCGTGGGTGAGAGTGTTAAAGGGTCGGCAACATTTACGACTGTTATGTTACGACCGTTGCGACACAGCCAATGACCGATAAGCTTTCGGCTTTCAACAACCGGTGACAACAGTTCCGTCCTCCCGTCTGCAGACAGCTCCGGGCGCGGGAAGTGCCATTCCGCCATTCCGTGCGCACGATTGGCTGTGTTCGTGAAAATGTTTGCAGTGCGCCTTGCGAGACTGTTTTCAGTTCATCTGGTTTATCCGCCGAGGAAATCGATGGCCGCAGATGCGTGCTCCGAACTTCGATGAGTGGTCTCATTAGGTTTTCAAGGAAGCGGAACTGCTGGGGCGACATGCGCATGATGTTATGAAACATCGAAGCGTCACCAACTCGGAGCTTGGCGAAAAGGTTGTGAAAATCACCGTCCACGGCCCTGTCGAGAAATACTTGCCGCACCCAAACCCTTCTACGTCGCCTTCGTCGTCTTTACCCGCCGTGGTTGCTCAGTGGCTATGGTGTTAGGCTGCTGAGCACGAGGTCGCGGGATCGAATCCCGGCCACGGCGGCCGCATTTCGATGGGGGCGAAATGTGAAAACACCCGTGTACTTAGATTTAGGTGCACGTTAAAGAACCCCAGGTGGTCGAAATTTCCGGAGTCCTCCACTACGGCGTGCCTCATAATCAGAAAGTGGTTTTGGCACGTGTAAAACCCCATAATTTAATTTTTTTTTCGTCGTCTTTGGGCGATTGAATACATGACTATAAGTTTGTTTTGAGCGTGAATTTCTTCGATCTCGGCCAGCGCTCGCATGTTGGCAGGAGCAATATTGGACCGCTGGTGACGTCGATTCTGCAGCTCCAAATTTGATTGGCCTGTTGTAAAAGCCGTAATTTAAGCAGCAGTAAATGTGAACAAAGGTGCCGGCTTAACTGCCGTAACGTTTTTTACAGCCGTTACGTTCGATACGCCAAAAGACCTGTTACGCGCGTTACGACCGTAGTGTGAACATAGCATAAGAGTCGAACTTTCATGAAAGGAAGATGTGCTCTTGCTTTTATGAGCTTTGTAATTAAAGGCGCATTTCAAACATAAATAAAATTCCAGGTCATGGCTTCGTATTCACATTTGTGCTATATATATATAAACGAGAAGAGAGGGGGTTAACCGAGGGGCCTGATTTTTATTAGTCACATCATAAGAAGCCAACAAACACTGACACCAAGGACAACATAGGTGAAATTACTTGTGCTTAACAAATGAAATGAAGAAACGATAAATTAACAGAAATTAAAGTGGATGAAAAAACAACTTGCCGCAAGTGGGAACCGAACCCACAACCTTCGCATTTCGCGTGCGATGCTCTACCAATTGAGCTACCAGGGCGTCGCTTCCCAATCCACTTTCTTGGGTATTTATGTGTCCTCGTAGAATCCTGGGAGTGCTAGCCAGCGTCACCACTCACAGACCTGCGTGGCCGACGTGGAACGTCCTTTTTGCCAGAGGCGTCACGAGAACGTGATCGTTTTGGGTGAAGGCAAGTGTTCAATAAACCCACATATGCTACCTGAAGGCATCAATGTGTCTGGCTTCTGGTGTGAAATGACGCACTTGATAATAGAAGCCAGACACATAGCAACATTCGGCGATGCATGCGTCAGTAAAACTTCCATTTCATTATCATCAAAAGAGCTGAATTATCTTTGTTCGCGTTGAACGTGTACATGTCTTTGAATATGTGAATCAAAAAACTGCCTACGTGTGGTTCCCAGTTTCTATCTTTTGTTTATTTTTCCAAAAATGTTACACGTGGTGTATGACGGGTCGAGGGTATATATATAGCGACGAGAACGAGAAATAAACCTGTTGTTGAAAGTAGCGCTGTGTGTGTCTGATGTGCCTTCTTTTGTCCTTGTCAAGCTTGCGCTATAACAAAATAAGTTAAACCCTGGATCCATAGTGACGGACCCAGAGATTTCCATACAACAATTACAGGAGAGAGCTGTGGCACTCGTGTCTACGGGAACTGCAAGAAAGCCAGTTAGGCCAGTGTGGGAATGATGGTTAGTGCATGGATTTGCCTGAACTTCGTCCTTCCGGCTTTAAATGGCTTCTTGACTGTGCAGACTGATCATTCTCAACAAACTATTGCGTTCTAAGTAATGACATAAAGAATTAAAATTGAACAATAAAATTTGTCCTCGAGCTGGATGCATTCACTTGATTACCCTGAGCCTGGCACGTCAGCGCATCTGCAAAAGCTGTAGTCATCCGTTCGAAGTGCTCCGCGATGAAGAGATTCTTCAGTGATGTGGCGGTGCCGCCTCCACCATTACGGCATCGTGGTTCACTACCGAGATTCTGCGGGAGCACTTCGAGCCACTTCCGCGACGCATCATATGCAGTGCCGGTGTTGCTAAATGTGGTATTCGCGTCGCTGTTCTTTAGAACTCAAAGCTTTCTCGTAACGGCAAGGTATGCGGCGGCTGTTCATGAGGCAACGAAATCCAGTATTGTGCGCCGCGTCACACGTTGCTTTGAAAAGGTGAGGAACTTGGTCAGTTCATCGGGTCTGTGCTTTTCACCTCGCGTGCATGAGAGGCTTAACTGCAGCCTTGCTGAAATGTTTGGGAAAAGCTTGGATTTATTTAGGTGTTTGCGCTGAGCCCGCCAGCACAGGTATTTCACAAAAATATTCACGACTGTTAAATCAACGATGGAAATTAAGGGTTTTGCTTACATTCGTCACAAGTGATGTGCGCCTGCGCATGCACACACATTGTAGATACGCAGGCACACGAACGCACGCACGTCAATCCCCCTCCCCCATATATATATTTAATTAAACACAGGGCGCCCCAGCTAATTTTAGCCAAGGTTAAAAAATGCCGAAAAGTTGTTGGCGGATGCAACTAAATACTCGTTCTTCGCTATTACATGGAGTAAGGCACTCGTTTTTTTTGCATTTTGCTCAATTGCAAAGATAGCCGAGATTAATTAACAAACTTCGCAAGTATTAAATTTAGAGAAATACATTTTAATGGGAAAGTTGTAGAGCATTCTATGTAATATCTAATTCAGCGTCTAGCTTTCTCCTTGTTATGTAATCATTTGTTTATCAGCTACGCATGTAGTATCAATCTTATTGCATCAAACCCCGATGATGGAAATAATTCTGATTTATGAGCTCCTGCACTGGGTACTCACGTCATAGCGTTAAATCGCACTTCTAGCGCTGCGCTTGTGGTGGGTATCCCACCGCGTCAGGCTGGTCCTTTCACCACCTTCGTTCACCACAAAGACACCCGCTGAACCCGAGACCATGTGATACGGCGCTTCTCGAGTGCGGTCTACACCATGGGTCACTTTCTACGCTAAGCAGGTCATCTGTGTATGATTGGCTCAATCACTGCACATAGCATAGGAAATCGTAGATGCGCAAAGAACCTCTCAACTCGAACGCATGTCTCTGACAGCCACGGGCCCGTACATCCTGCAGAAACTCGGCTTCAACTACCGCGTCCAACACGGTCAGAAACAGGTCATTCCAGCTCACCTCAGCGACACGCTGATTGTCGCCCCTATACCTCGAATCATGCACCCCGCATTTAATCGGGGCCGACGCCAGGCCCGTGCCAAGGCACTGCTGCTGCGCTCCTTGGGTGGAAAGAGGACTACGCGCTTTGTAGACGCCGCAGAATACACACGAGAACACCGGTTCATGGCGGTAGTCGTAGACGTTAGCTGCCGGCTTACGCACGCGTGTAGTGTCGCAACGGAATACCTCAAAACAGCAGAACAGGTAGCGATTGCGCTTGCGCTTACCGACCCCCTCTGCGAAGTAGTTTTTAGCGACTCACAATCCGCAGTTCGCAACTACGCGCGGGGGCGCATTTCCTCCGAAGCTCTCCAGATTCTAAGGAAAGCTGGTCGACAGCACTTCGATAACACCGCCATCATATGGTTTCCAGCGCACGTCGCCATCCCCACCGATTTGGGCCTTATTAACTTGAACGAGGTAGCACACCGCTCTGCGCGAGAACTGACCCGCCGCGCAGAATCGGAGACCGCCTCTTCGAGTTCGGAACTGCTGGCTCAAAACACGCGAGAACGCCTGGTCAGGTACAATGACATCACCAAGCACTACCAGCTAGGCAGGCGGTTACTGCCCCCACCTCACCCCATGCTGAAACGTCGCCAGGCAGTCTTCTGGCGACAACTGCAAACACACACATTCCCCAGACCGGTGCGATTGCAGCACATTTTCCCCGCGCAATACCCGACTGCTTTTTGGAAATTATGTCAGGAAACTAGAGCGACGCTGTCACACATGTTGTGGGAGTGTCGGGTTACATCAGCTACAATGGCAGTAGCTCCGGAGGCTCTTGCATCGAAGTGGGCCGCCGCTCTGCGCAGCTCCAACCTCAAGACACAAGAGTGGGCTATCCAGCAAGCCCGAGAGGCGGCGAAGAGTCAAGGCCTCGAAGTCCCCTCATGGGAGACCTGAGCCCGGGTCGTCAAATTTGCCGGATTCAAAATAAAGTTGTTTCCATGCATCCAGGCACACCATACTACAATATGTTACTGTTCCAAACCAGGGAGACCCTCCCCGGTGGCTTAGCGGCTATGGTGTAGCGCTGCTAAAGAAGAAGTCGGGGATCAAATCCTGGCCGCGTCGTCCACATTTCGGTTGAGGTGAAATGCAAAAACGCCCATGGCCTGTGCATTGGGGGGCATGTTAAAGATTCCTTGGTCATTAAAATTAATTCGGGGACCCCAACTACGACATGCCTCATAATCAAAACGTTGTTTCGCACGTAACACCTCATAATTTCGTAAGTAGGGACAGTTGGGCAAGTTGATGTGGTAACATTAGGAAACAGCACGAAAGAGCAACACAACGAACATAAACGACAGGACAGCGCACTGTGTTTTTTTTTCTATTTGTGATTTTCTTCGGCGCTGTTTTATCACTTTCGATTAACCGTGCACGCGACCAACAGAAGCATCCCACTACACAACACCTATACCTTTGTGAAGGACAAATGAGACTTGAAGATAGTTGCTTGTACAGAAACGCTGACAGCTAGAAATAAAGAAATGCCTCATGTCTCCAGCGAAAGTGACCGCTAAATTAGGTGAGCACCGGAACTACACTTGACGGTGTTGCCACTTAGCACAAGTTAGGGAGCCTGCATGCAACCACCGTCATGCAGACTCTTTAGCTTGGGTTGAAATGTGGGCATAGCGTTTAAAATCAAGCAAAATTTTTCAAAAGTAATGCCCATGTGAAGCACACGATGGTATCTATGGGAAGCGGTTCAATATTTGGTATAAACACAAAAATTAAATTATTAGCGTTTACCTCATAAAATCACTATCTGATTACGAGGCACGTCGTAGTGGGGGACTCCGGAAAACTTGACCACCTAGGGTTCTTTAACGTGCACCTAAATATAAGTACACGGGTGTTTTCGCATTTAACCCTCATCGAAACGCGACCGCCGTGGACGGGATCCGATCCCAAATATTTTATATAAAGGAAATGCGATGCGTACAATTTCGTTTATTTTCATTTCATCCTACGCGTAATCCCATTAATGCTTATGCACCATACAAGTTGCAACATTAGTATCATGCAACGTTGATGTTTATACAGTAAACGAGGGGTGTCCAAACTTTTTGGTCAGAGGGCCGGATTCGCGACAAGTAATCGTGTAGAGAGCCGAAAAAAAGAAAATTTTGAAAATAAAATCCTAGGCAAATGACTTGGAAACGGCACTGGGATTAGACTCAACACTTATGTCAAATAATCTACGTACTTTCTCAAAACATTTGTTACTTCAATTAGTTCCCATGACGCAGCGGCCCTAAAAGGAGCGAAATAAGTATTTTAGGATTAGAAACTCACTTTTACCGGCAAGTTTCTGTGGGTATATTGATTTGAAATGTTATTAAACATTCTTGGTGGCAAAAAAACTTGTTCACATTTCGTGGCAGCGCGCAGTTTTTTTTTTTGCTGTTGTTGTTGTTCACGCTCATTCAAACAGCACCAATCCAATATCTACAGTATGTTGACGTAGTCTAAGAAGCGTCACCATTCTTTACAGATCGCTCTTTGTTTTGCTGCGATGCGGTTACCACAACTCCGCTATTTCTTACGAATCCGTATTCACGATCCTGCATGTTTTCAGTAGTGTAAGTTCGTAGGCCAGTTAACGTCGCATTGACAAGAATAAAATCACGCAATACACAGGACACAGAGCGATCGTGTGGCTGCCATGGAAGACTACTCACATAAGCTAGAGTACGGGTTCATTTAAGTAAAATGAGTCTGAATGAGGTGAATGAATGAGATGGCATGCGATAACGAAATTTCTTGTTCCTTTGTTGTTCCGCCTTCCTCGCATCAAGATGGAAGAATCGTTCTTAAATTTTTGTATGCAGATGACCGAGAGATCTTGTCACAAAAGGGAAAATAAACGTGGTCTTAGCCTTTCGCCTAGTTCATGAATAGCAGCTGAAATGCTCCCACTTGAAACTTTGCACCTGCTTATAAAAAAACTGCAGCGCTGCCCGGAAGTCGTTTACGATCACGTACATGTCATGAATGAAGTCTGTTACAGCTTTACCTTCCGCTCATTCTTGAGGTTCGTCAGGTCGTCGCAAAATGCCAATTTTCAGAGCCACTTGTAACTGAAAAGTAGTGTCTCGAGACTCGGGGCTATCCTTCTGTTCAAGGAACTCTGTATTTCTGCCCTAAGGTTAAAAAAGGAGAGAAAACATTTCCGTACCTCGGCTATCTAACTTCCATGTGGTAACGTCTACGAACACAAATTCTGTTGTCTTCAGAAATTTACGGAAGTGGCAGTGATTCAGCTAATCCTAACTCGTAAGATTACCAGCTGAAAGAAGCCTTCAGAATGCAGGACATACCCAAGTATATCCAGAAGCTACCGAGGCGCGCTCGTGTATCAGGCAGAGCTAAAGCTTTGGCTTTCAAAATCTGCCAAATTCAGCCAATTTTTCGAATTGTCGTACCAGTCCATTATCAACTGCGGGTATGTCTTTCCGCGCTTCATCTGCGACAAACTTGTAGTGTGTCCCACAGAAGCTGTACGCGGGCACCGCATTTTTTCATTCTTTAGAGATGTCCACACTGAAGTTACAAGGTCATGCTACCACGCTACCTCGGACGAGGTGGCGTCGTTACCTTGTAACTTCAGTGAAGTTGACTAGCAGAAAAAAAAAACGCAATAGCGGAATGTTTTGCGAAGAAGTCCGGTTTGCTGGTGGAAGCGCACAGGAGGCTTCACGAGGAAAAACGGCTCGCAGGCCGACCATCATCGGATGTCCCACCGCCGGCAGCCGGCCAGTCCGGACACCTCCGCGGGCCTGATGCAGCCCGTGGAGGTGTGTTTGGAGGCCCCTGCACTTTACCATTCACAAGCGCTGCGCAAATGCAAACACCAGTTAAGACGGATGCACGCTGTGAGCCGTCAACACAGCGATGTCACGAGGACCAAGGCGATGTTTGATCCTTGTCGGGGGAGAATGGTCAGGAAAGCTGTATGCAGGAATAGAGAGAAAAAGTTTATCGTTCAAACTTTTCCGAGCCATCACCGCTTGTAACACATGAGCTGTTGCTTTGAGGTACTTGAATTCCCTGAATGTGCTGCACGAGAAGTTGCCAGAGCATGGGGCGGAGGTATTCTGGTGGAGAGGTCCAGCTTGCCCACGAGTGGGGAAGGGGGCAGACGAGAGGGGTGGAGGCAATACACTGTTTTAGCACTAGGACAGGTGAAGTAGGTGACAAGGACGTGTGAGTTGTTCCGCACACCTGGCAGGACGGGTGTACCCGGCTGCGCTCTATAAAGGTATGTCATGGAAGAATTAATAACGTCATATAGTGATGTACCACCTTCGTCACAGCACAAACATGTAAGTGCATATGACGATTCTACACTCCTCGTGTCACAGTGGCACATACCCACTCTGAAGATGCACTGCTTAGCACGAATTTGTGGGTTCGAACCCAACAGTAGCAGCCCTATCCAGATGGCGGCAAAATAAAAAAAACGTTCGTGTAGCATGCATTGGGTGCTGTTGCAATAGGAGAGGTGGATCAGGGGGAGTCGTTGGACTGCTGACAAGCTCAGAATTAAAGCGGAACAGCGCATCTGCTTTGCGCAGCACTCAAGAGGCTCGATTCAAGCAACCCGACGTTGCTGTCATTATGGAACTCATCTGCGAAAGCCCATGCGTTTGTCATGCAGCTGTCATCTGGCGATGATAGTGTGAAACCGCAATCGCTGCAAGCAGCCAAAATTTACTGTCAGGGAAAGCCAGCAAATTGCCGCAATGAGACAGCATCCGATGGCTTCCATGAAATTGGCGCCGACTCCTGCGTCGCCTTTGCCTGGTGATGGCATCATACGCTGTAGCGAACGCGCTACATCAGAGGCGTAGTTAGGTGAGGCGGAGTGATGAAATGGGCCGAGTGCTGCAAACAGTTGAGCCTTGTAATTCGCCGAGACAAGGTCATTGAATTCCCTCGTATGTGGACCTAGGGAGAAGAATACGCAGTTCAGTGGAGCTTTGAGGATCGCGGTAACGGTATTTAATTTTCAATTAGCTCCTGTCCGTCAGCCACCTTCCTATTGCACAAGGAACCGAGCAGTGCCTGCAACATTGATCACTGTGCTACCAGGCGACAAGGTCGTGAACACGAGCGCCAGGGAGGGTGACGATGACGGTCACGGGATATGCCGGCTACAAAACAATTAGCAACGGTTTACATCTGGCCAAGCGCGAACTAGTGTGCGTCGGCACCGTTAACCCAAGTTTTGCATAGTTTCTCTTGGCTGATCATGGATATGTGCCAGTCGATATGCCCTAGTTTCCAAAGAATCTCTTTGATGCCAACTTGGTCTATTGGGTAAGTGCAGCAGGTGTGTGCCACTCTTCAATGAACGTATTTGAACAAGCCCGCGGCATAATATTCGGCAGTCTCCTTCGCCCGTCGAGTACTCAAAGCTTGAGCGTTGGCGTCTACGCGGTGTTGTCACTGTTCGGGAGTTCGGTTAGCCCACGCGTTTATCGTAGCCGGGGCATCAGCTTCGAGACGGTGTTTCTTCTGTGCAGGAATTCCATTTGCCCGTTCACGGCATTTTCGCAAACTGTCTGCTTCCAACTCCTCTCGTTTAACTACAGTGCCAGGATCAGTCGATGAACGCTCATGTTGTCGTTTCAGTCATATCTGTGCGTTCCATTTAGCGCGCTGCTCCACGTCAGCCAATTCAGATGGACCAGCCGCCTCATCCATGGCCAATCTCCGAAGAACTGCGACACGACTTGTTCTCACGCGCTACTAAACGTTCTGTGAGACGAGGAGAATCGCGCGTGGCGCTTGACTTCACCATCCAGAACTGCAGCCGAGCGCGGCTTCCTATTGGCTGCAGCTGTCGTGGCGCCGTGCGAGGCGGGAACATGTCATTGGCTGCTTGTAGTTACTCTCTTTAACGCGTGACGTACCTACTCCTGGCCTCCTATCCACCACGCGGCGCTGCTTTTGGCTCTGCATGGTCGTGCAGCACACGGAATGGCACACAACACCTTTTCGCTTATTGGAAGCCCTAGCGCAAAAGCATTAAAACTCGGAGTCCTGAGCACCACGCCTGCAATGCGGCGGAGCACTGAAGACAGCGCTAACCACGTTTGTTTACCGTTTAGGTAAGACTTGTGCGCATATGGTATTAGGACGCACTTTTGTGCTGTGATCATTGATCCACTGGACTACAGCGTTTTGATTAATGTTTAGACTAACGTAACCATGTCTGCACGAAACTGTTTTCCCTGTGAGAAAATTACTGAAAAGGATCCAGGGCTGTCCTGTGTGCGATGTAGAAACAGGTACTACTCAGAGAGCTGTTTTCGTAGCTCTAAGCGAGAAATCAAGAAAATGCGACCAGCCGATATCGCTTCATGGAAATTCCATTCTTGTAAACAAGTTGCTGAGAGCCTCATCTGCTTTAGTTCGGGTAGCAGCGATGCAGAGGAGCCCAAACAAACAAAGGTTACTCAGCAGAATGCTACCCTTGGAACAAAGATTGATCATCCCGGTCAGAAATTTGCAGCTGTGTTGTGCAAGCTAGACAGTCCTGAAAAAAAGAAAGTCGGACACCCAGTCGACAAAAAACACAAGCAATGTGTTTTTTATCGATGGATATGTTAGCAGCCAATAAGATTAACTTTTACCAAGGGCCAGCGCACAGGAAATAGAAACAGGCAAGCTCAAGGAAAAGACACGATGGTACAAGCAGCATCTCATTGAAAAAAATACTAAGAAATTACCGAAGAGACAGTGAAGAAAGCAATGAACAGTACTCAAGACGAAAAACATATTGAAAGTGAAGGAATACCCGGATCGATACCTATTTGAAGTACGGACAAGCGTGGGCTACAAACTCCAGGCGCCAGAACGGCAATCATTGGAAGCATTACATAGGCTCAAAACTAGACAACATTGCTCCCGCTGTCATCAGATTCAAGAAGCAGACTAGAGATTAGTGGCTGTCCAATAAAAGTGTGCTTACAAGTGACAAAAAAATTATGTTGATAAAAACTTCATGAAAACTCGAAAACAACTATTTTTCCAATATTGACAGCCTAGCAAAGAAAAAGGATACAGGTTTGTTTTGATTCTTAACTGCAAGATTTTGGATCAAAAATGTGAAGGTGGATAAGGAATTAGCTTGACTACGGCTGATAATTTGGGAAAAGTAATATAAATTGCTGCTTTCAAAGATTTCTTCAAAGGAATACCCATTTAAATGCTAATGCGAAAAATGAAGAGCTCACTCCAGATGTAAGCGTGATGCATGTAAGTATATCAAGCTTGAGAAAAAATTGAGGTGTGCGTCTTTTAGAGATAAAAAATCCTTACAGTGACGTTACTGTGTTAACTAAAATGAATCATCAACAAAGACGGACGAAACCTGTATATCCGCCACAGTTATTCTCAATACATGTGCCGTGAAAATTGGAGAGGACTGGGAGTTAGTGTTTGTTAAAAATTGAAAGGTTGCCATAAAGGATTGATGTCTTTCTCAACGTCGAACTTGTTCTCTCAATTGCCCCAACTAATGTGTCACATACTTCATGTGCAACCTACAGGCTACCAAACCTAAGTATAAAACAGTTTATGCATGAACTTCAAGTACTTTTGAACAAGTTCTTGAATAAAAAAAGACTACGAAGGCACCTAAGCAATTCTTATGATGTGTAAATGGGAGAGCGTTACTTGTCGCTGGCTGTCCCGGTGAGTTTGGTGTTACTGCGAATTCTTGCTGAGGTCAGTGCTGCTGCGTTGTTTCCGATTGTAATGTTGCTGCTTATGAGGTCGCAACAACGCACGCTGACGAGCCGGCCATATTGCGATCATTGAGCTGAGTTTTCTTTGCGGAGTTCTTATTACATTAGTGCTTCACGCACAATGCGTTGAGCGTTCCTTATCGATGGCACCACGTTTCAGCTTGAAACCCCTTTGCCGAGGGATAACAGTACTTTTCCTAGTGACACCATGGTATTCACACTACATTTCTTCATCAGGCTCGTGGGCTAACTCCACCTCATACTCTGGTAGAATGTCGTAGTCATCGTCAGACGGGTACCTGAAGCGCGTAGAATCTTATTCGTCGTCGTCGTCGTCATCCATGGGCTCTTGCGATGGGGTCTGCGAGTCCAAGTTGATCGACAGAAGCATGACCTTGTGATCAGAGTAGTATTTCTGCGTTCCAACGGTCTCGTACGTTGTTGACAATGAGCTGGTGTCTCGGGCCACCCTTTGCTGTGTCGCATGGTGATGTAGACGCCAGGGATTAATCTTTGGATGACGAAGACTCCATAGCGCCGACAGTGGCGCCACTCCTATCATGCGCCATCTAGTGAAACACCCGCCAGGCAGAGCCCAACCATGTGCACAGCCCCGAAGATATTCAACATTGTCGCCTATTACAACAATGAACCAATACAACGGTGGCGCAGTGGTAAGCGCGCTCGGATATGGAGCGTTAGCAGTGGTGGAGGTGATAAGGATCGAATACTCAACGTGGTTACTTTTCTTTTTAATTAGATGAAGATGACATAATCTCTGTGCCATTTTTCTACCAAGGCTGTTGTGCAACAGCTTTCTGATGACGGTGGGGTCGCACAATGAGCAAAGTAGTGCTCGCGCATTAAAACACCCCATCCTAATTGGTGATATAAACATTTACATAATGGATCTATCGAAGAGAGTTTTAACTACAGTAACTGACTTGCTGAATGTGCCTTGTACAACGCAAATGAAAGGTAGACTATAGATAAGCACTTGCCCTCAAAGGTTACGAAAGCATGCATAGATCATATTGTTATGCATATGCCGAAGCAGCACTACATATCTGGTGCAATCAAACAGAATTTAGCAGATCATTGCTATATGGCACTAGTGGTCATGGCGGATGACAATAACAAGCTGCGAAGCGCGCTCACTAGGAGAATGATTCACAACACTCATACTGACGAACTAATAAAGGATATAAACTGGAATGAACTTTGGCATTTCGACCATCTATCCTTGTACAACAAGATTATGGAAAGCATGCGATATATATATGAACGATCATTGAGGAGTGTGAAAGTAAGAAAGAAACCCTCATCACAAATGGATCGCGAACGAAATACTAGAATTGTGTGATTTAAAAGACAAAGCATGGCAGCCTGAAGGCACTAGGAAAAGGGTTTAATACTGGTAGATCAAAAATTCCGTGATACCAAAATGAGGTTAGCAAGAAGGCAGATTCTATAACGTTAGTTTTCATTTAATAAGAACGACCCACAGAAAGCCTGGACACTAGCAAATAATTTAATGGGTAGGTCGAAACACGCGAGAATTAAAGATACTCAATGGGGGCGAAATGCGAAATGCGAAGAAACCCGTGTACTTAGATTAAGGTGCACGTTAACGAAACCCAGGTGGTCAAAATTTTCCGGAGTCCCCCACTGCAGCGTGCCTCATAATAAGATCGTGTTTTTTGGGACGTACAACCCAAAAACTTAACTTGAGAATTAAGGATGTGATAAGAGGTTCCCAAACGAGATCGTGCAATCACTTAACGATAAGTTTAACGACGCATTTTTGAATGCGCGTGTGAATGTAAGGAAAGAAAAAAGCGATAATGAACATACATGCGCGAACTTCGCCTACCTACCGGACATGCAGCTGTGGAATATAATCAGCACGATGGAACTATGGAAGCCTGCTGGCTATGTCAGAATTTGTATTCACAATCTTCACAAGTTTACTGAGTTGTAAAATGCTCTTTTAATTATATGAAGTGAGGTAATACATACGGAAGAGAAAGCAAAAAAAATGAAAATTTTGGTTGTTAGTCCAGTTTACAAAAGCGGAAAAATGAGTGAATCTGGCAATTATAGGCCAGTAGCAATAAAATCAGCACTTGCTCACTTGATGAAAAATCACGTTGCATCAACTGTACAATCCTGTTTTGAATCAGGCCATGCCGGCCGCATCTCGATGGGAGAGAAATGCGAAACCACTCATGTACTTAGATTTAGCTGCAGGTTAAAGGACCCCAGGGGGTCAAAAATCCCGGAGTTCCTCACTACGGCACGCTTCATAATGAGATCGTGGTTCTGGCACGCTAAAACCACATAATTTATTTTTTATAGTCCTGCTCAGTTTGGGTTTACAGAGAGCAAAACCCATATTTGTAAAGCTATATATTTCCCTTCAGGATAAATTTTCCGATCTTGTAGGTAGCTCGCTTGAGAACAATCGGTGGTATTAGCGTTGTTTTTAGATCTAACAAGTTCGTTCAACACGAATAATCCCCATACAATGGTAAAAAAGTTATACGTATTAGGCTTCCGAGAAGAATTCAACGAATTCCTCATGAAATATTTTTAGGACAGTACAATACAGCGATTTAAAGGGCGCCTCACCAGGCCACATCGCTAATTGCGGTTATACAGCGTAAATTGCTACATGCCCTGTAGGGAGTGCTCTACCGCACGAATTTTTCAAATTGGCTCTTTAGCAGCCGATATAGAAAAATTTCAGTGACACGAACTCATGATTTCAGGAGGCGAGGGCCACTGCCAAGACAGGCACTGTCTCTGCTTGCCCCGTCTAGCCTCCGCAAGCGAAATTCCTTCCCTGCGTTCTGTCATACAGAAGCTCGAGACTCGCGTGACGCATACGTCACGGGCCCTGCCTTCTTTTTTTTTCTCACTCTTTTTTTGCTGCGCGGCGCACTTCCGCTGACGGCATCGCCTGCGAGCTGTTGCGTTTGTCTCGTTTCGCGCAGCACGCGATTTCGCGCGCGCTGCACGAGAACACCTGGCTAGCGGCGTAAGTCAGTGCTACACGAATACTGAGGCTCACACAAGCTATTCATAGAGCATGATCGCGCGCTGGAACATGGCAGAAAATGACATACTTGCGCTGTCTGTGCGTGCTACTGCACGACGTGGGAACAAGCAGATCAAACAGAAGTTACATCTCTCTTGCTGTGGTGCGAAGTAAAACAAAAACATGCAGACATTCGGTTTGTGTTTTTTATTATTTCTCTCAGCTTAAATTCGTTTACTGAAGCAACAGATTGCACAAATAGTAGATGTTGCCTTGTAAATTTCTAGGAATCACGTGTCACTACGAGCAACAGCACAGCAGTGCGATGTACATATAGACGCACTTGTGCGATGTACGTCGACTCTCCGGGTAGGAGCGTGGCCCCCGCGAGAAGAAGGGCAAACGGCGTTCAGTTTCAAATTTCAGCTCTTTCCGCGGCGTGTAGCGGTGTAATTGCAGACACAGTCGTTAGCGCGCATTGTGTGCACGGAGCTTGTCAGCTAAAAAAATAGGCAGAACTGCGGACGGGCCCTTCAAAGAATATACAATATTCTCACAACGTCAGTCGTAGCGCACTAATCGGAACGCAGAGCAGCAGTTGGCCTTGTTGATACCGAGATGATGATGATGATGATGATGATGATGATAATGACGACGACGACGACGGCCTCATGTTATGGCTCATACCCACACTGGGGGATCGGCCAAGAATTGCGTGCTGAAACGATTCCCTATTCTTTTGAAGTGCTACTTATTCGATGAGAAAAAAAATCAAGAAAGAGAGATAAGGAAACACAAAAATATACAAATTACAAGACAAAAATAAAAAAAGTTATTCGTTTTGCTGACTGTATGTAACTGCAAACGGCATTAAATACGTACCTGCGGCTGACCCGTATAACTGACGCACCGAAAGATAGTATGATTTCTGGTGATAACATTAACCCTAATTTAGCGAGCGGAAGTCCTAGATGTCTTTTTCTTAACAATTTGTATCGTCGACATACCAAAAATTGATGATTTAATGATTCTGTTTCTTGGCAGTATCGACACAGCGGCGATAGCTTCAGACGAGTTCTGTGAAAATATAGATTTAATAGAGGGACAGGGCAGCGTAATCTCGTAATCGCTACTTCTGATTATTTTGATGGACACCACTGGATTTTCCACGGAAATTGGAGGTGCTGATATTATGTCCATGTTGTTATTGAGTCACTGAAATCTCTATGAATTCAGTATTTTCTATATCTGACTGCTGTTATGTGCGCCTCCAAAGGAAGAACAGGCATTATAGGTCTCCTCGGGGTTACTCGCGCTAGTGAGTCTGCCATTTCATTTGAATGTAAGCCACAATGGCCAGGTACCCATAATAGTTTTAGAGAATTCAACTGTGGAGGAACTAATGTTAGAAACATCTTTAGAGGTGGTGAATTGGATGAAGCTGTAAGCGAAGTACAGACCGAAAGGAAATCTGTTATAATAACCGCACTTATTCAGTTCGACGGGAGTTCCCGAAGCGCTAAAATTATTGCTAAAAGCTCTGCTTCAAAAACAGGTGTGAAATCTGGCAGTCTCAAGGAGAATGACCAGCCAAGAGGAAGCGAGAAAATGCCTACGCCCGCCTTCTCGTTGTTCACTGAAGCGTCTGTAGACATTATGTTAATTGTTTGCACGTGTGCTAGGTAATCTTGCAACAGGTTATTTAAGAAAGTGGCTGATTGAAAGTTGGAGTTTGGGGGGAAAATGTCACCAAACCTATCTTAATATTCTGATGTGATTCGGTTGAAGGAATTCCCTCTCAAATGTTCATATTCAGGCTATCTAATTGTTTTTGTACAAATATAATTTGGGGAGTGTGAAAGTGAGGTCAATGAGCAAGGAAGAAGGAATTTGGATCAATAATGAATGCGTATTGAGATCGTCTAAGCGGTAAGCTGTAAAATTTCAAAATGCTTGAATTGTTAAGGTGCGAAATCTGCAGGGCAATGTAGGACGGCACGCTTTTTGGTAGATAACATTAATAGCCACAAACCTGGGGAGTCCCAGACACAGGCGTAGGGCCTCACGCTCCAAAAGAACCAGAGGCTTTATTTGATAAGCAGGGCCGCCTGAGAACAAGACACACCCAAATTCCAATATGGGGCGCATATACATATTATAGATCATCAACAGTGAGTCCGTACGTAGTCCATATTGGCGGTTACTCATTCTGTGCAGAATACCTAAAGCACCTTGTGCCTTACCTGCTACACCCTCTATGTGGGGACTCCAGTTGCGTTTTCTGTTATATGGGATTCCCAAATATTTTAGAGACTCAACCTGTGGAATGGGTTCTTGCTTATAAGGCATAGAAATTGAAACCGGATCCATGACCGAGAACACTAAAATGGTGATTTTGGTTACATTTAATGACATACAAATTGTCTGAAGCCATACTTCTGGCATAGTCATGTATCTTTGTAATTTTTAGTATAAAGTGTTAATGTCAGTGTCGGCCGCAAAGAATGCAATGTCATCTGCATACACGTAAACGTGCACGTCCTGACAAGTGGGGATGGAGCTCATCAATATATTAAATAATATTAGGGATAGGACTCCTCCTTGGGGAACTCAGCGAGTATATCTAAATCTAGACGAAGAACATCCGTCCTTGAAGCAATAAAATTCTCTTGATCGCAAAAATTATGTCACCCACAGGGTAATATAATTGGGGAAATTACGACGCTGCAGAATATCCAGTAAAATTGAATGTTCGACGCTGGCACAAGCTTTAGCTATATCTAATTTCATCAAAGCAGGATATTCTCTCCTTTTCTGGGCAAGCTAGACGCGGCTCTCTAAATCAGCATGGGCCCACCATATTGAGCAATTAGCTCTAAAGCCTATTTGATTTGGGCTAAATATTAAGTTATCCGACATCCAGATATTAATTTGGCAGTGTAATGTCCTCTCTATGAGTTTTACCATATTAGAAATAAGAGATATAAGTCTGATGTTTTCTATGTTATAACCTAGTCCTTGTTTTGTAAGTATCGGGATTACATTAGCTACTTTCCAATCGTAAGGTATCCAGGCTTAGCGTAAGGAATACTTTATAACGTTTAGAAGGTCTCCAGGAGATAGATCAAATAAAATTTTTATCATGTGAACGGTACTTCCATCAGGACCAGGGGCTTACAAAGGTAAGTTTCATATCACTTGAGCTAATTCAGGTAATGTAACTTCAGTATACACTAATGATGGGGCTAATTATTGCAAATTATACGACATCGATGACGTCAATCTACTCTCCAAACCTTTAGCAAGGAGTTCAAGAGATTTTCTCATTTCATCGGGAGACAGATTGACATCATCAATATTAGTTGGCGATGGCAGAATTTTCCGATATGTCATATATCTAAAAGATTTTTTGTTTTTAGAGTCAGAAAGGAAATCATGTTTCCTATCATAATCCTCTTTAACTTTGGCAACTGTACGTTTAAAGACAACAGCGTGAAACTTGTAATGCGACCAATTTTTGGGGCATTAATTGTAGAGGAGCTGCTTCCAAGCTGCCTGTCGACGTCCGTGGTCTCGCGTACAGTCTGTATTCCACCAAGGGTTATAAGATGTTTGCTTTGCAGATGTTACACTGAATTCAGCCTTTGTGTATGTTCTTTTAATTACGGCACAAAGTTTCATAGCCTTGGTGTCTTCATGCTCTTCAGAATGAGAAGTCAAATGTACCCTAATATCGGATTTAAATTTAATATAATCTACGAATACACGTACCTGGGAGCATGATGGCGTAATAGGGCAAGCAATTTCAACCATTATTGGAAAGTGGTCACTGTTGGTGGCACAGTCTAAGGCTGTCCATGATGAGCAGGTGAGGGACGAGCTTACGAAACTGAAACCCAATGCGGAGCGGCACTGCTTACAAATATATGTAGGAATTCTAGAGTTCAGACAAGACAGATTATTATCTACTGTCCAACCCCACAAGCGTTTGCCCCATTGGTCAGTTCGAAAGCTCCAGCACGTGTGATGGGAGTTAAAATCTCCAACAAGAATTTTTCCTTACACCATGAAGTCACTGCTGAATTTAAACATCGAGAGCTCTGCACACCCGCCGGAATGTATAAATTTACTAACGAGAAAGGTAGACACGCTGGTATGGTTATATCTAATGCAAAAATTTCACTTTCGGGAGACATATGTTTATATAATATCTTTGCCGCAAGGCTAATCCTGTTGATAAAGAAAGCTAAACCTCCGCCCTTCGATGGACAGTTCAGTCGGAAAGATCGATAGTTATTCAAGTGAAAATATTGATGTCCTGAAAGCCATGTTTCTTGCAAAGCAAGAATATCCGGGGAGATTTTCGATGATCAATACAATAAATATGTTGCTGCAGTGTAAATTGATCGGCAATTCCAATGAAGAATGTTGAGGAGACCTATGGTTGCCTAAGTATGGACTCAGTAACTGCCTTACCTAAAATGTTTTCCTTTAAGAAATCTTCCTTTGTAAGGCTGTCTTTCTGATACTTTTTTGTCTTTGGCTGAGTTAGAGTCGTAGCTTTTTGAGACAAAGGGGACCTACATCGTCTTAATGATCGAGGATGCATGCCCATTTCATCTGCGCCCTGTGTGTTATCGTTGAAGCCTGTGCATTGGCTCTGGTTAACATCGACGGATGGGCTTACAATTTGGGCATCTTGAGACGTGCAATTGGCGGGTACTTCTTCATTTGAAGGACGTGGACACTCATTTGTTTGAGAAGTTATACCAACTGCTGTTGTTTCGAATATCTGCGCCATCTGGCTGGTTAGAGTTTGTGTCAAGGACTCACAAATGTTTCCAGCTAGGCGCTCCATAGATTTTGCCATTGCCCTTTCGATGGCATCAGCAATAGAAAGTGAAAGAGACGCATCCGTTGCTGTTGCCTGGCGGGCTGTGACGCCGCCCCCTCCCCCTCCGTATCCCTGTGTCCTAGAATGAATTTCAGCTACGGCTTCTCTACGGGAACAACGTCTTCATTCAATGATTTCCAGAATTTGAACTCCCCGTGCCTTTGCTGAGCAATTAGAATAATCAGCACAGTGCGCTTCATCGCAGAGGCAGCACCTTTCTTCCATGCTTTTGCACTCGCTAGAATTGTGCTCTTCACCACAAATTCAGCACTTGGGAGCAGATCTACATCCTTTTAAGGTGTGTCCGTAGCGCCAGCATTGCACACATTGGAGGGGACGAGGGGACAGAGGTTCCACTCTGTAGATTAGAGGCCATGCCTTTATCTCTGATGGTCGAATTGTCCCTGCAAATGTGGCTATGATCGACTCAATAGCGACCCTGTTTTTCTCGACTACACGTCCACACCGATAAAATGAGATTACACTCGACGGTGAAAGTATCTCTAATATTTCTGCCGGTGTCATATTCACGTCGACGCCGTGGACAAGCCTTTTCATACATCACAAGTGGGGAGGAATAAATGCGCCAACCGGATTGGCGGCAAACAGCGAACACTTTAAAAAGTCTTGTACACAGGACTGGTCTGCCGAAAAGTAGAGGACACCCCCTCTGCCAAACTGGCGGACCTCAGTGATGTTCTTGAAATGGGCCGTCGCCGATCGCAATTCCGCCTGAATCGCTTTTGGATTCTTCATCCATATGACTCCGTTATTGGTTGGAACAAGAGCCACAGGAACTGACATGACGCCACTGCGTAGAAACAGATCCACAGGTAATTCCTGAGGAGGAATAGAAGCCGACCTGGGGAAGGCCCCTGGTCCTGGTGAAGAAAAGCGTATCTGCGTGGTCTGATTAGCTAAATAATAATGAGACTAGCAAAACAGTTGACAGTCGATAAAAGAAAAAAAAACAGCTACTCAATCCTTGTCCAAAACACTGCGACGCAAGGTATGGTATGGTATGGTATTCTTTATGCGATGGCGCACACCCACTGTGGGGGATTGGCCAAGATTTGGATGAAAGTAGGCTATCTTTATTAAAAACTACAATTGGTAAAGCTAACTAGGAGGAAATGAACAAAAATAAAATGTTTAAGAATTTAAGACAATGTCTTTGTAGCAACTATAAAATCCTCCACGGTTGAGCAAACATCCCTGTGGCACTTTCCAAGAGAGGAGGCTCCTAGAGAAAGGATATTTATAATTGAAAAGCTCAAACCAAGCTGTGTAAATCTTGATTCTAGATTTTTTCTTAAAGGAGTGAAACGGTGGCAGAATATGAAAAAATGATCGATTGTTTCATCTGCTCCACAGACTGGGCACAGAGGGGAGGGCACCAGACCAGCCCTGTGACGATAGAAGTTTAATTTTGGTGTTCGACAACGTAATCGGGTAAAGATGACTTCGGTTTTTCTGGTGTGAAAGGAATTTTTGGGCCAAGGGAATAGGAGGTGTCGATATTCTGAAAACTTAGTTACAGCTGGGTTCAAAAAGTCTTGAATAATTGTATATCTCCCGAATCTAGTAGTCGTCAGGTAAGCTATTGTAGGAAGTAATGGTAATACAGGGCCACTGAGGGCCGCTCTCGCGAGACTGTCGGCCATTTCATTCATGACTAATCCTTTATGTCCAGGCACCCAAAGCAATCTAGTTAAATTTATGTGGGCAGGCACTAGAAAATGAAGTGTACGTAAAGGTTAGTGACACCATTTCCTGTGAGCGAGGAACATAAGGATAAAGAATCTGTTATTATTACTACCGCCGATATTGACAAATTTAGTTTGCGTAAGGCTAGGACTACTGCTAGAAATTCAGCCAAAAACACGGAATAGAAGTCCGGAATCCTGATTGCAAATGACCAGTCTAGAGTGGGGGAGAAAATGCCAATTCCGGATTTTTCTTCATGCTGTGAGGCGTCTGTCGCAATGACCGTACTTATATATAAACTCAATAAATGGTCCTGTATTAAGCCGTTTAATATATTATAAGAGAGATGTTTCGCATTATTTAGGTAGATGTCATCATATATAATTTGTAGGTTCTCTCGCACATCACAAATAGGCGGTACCTCCCAGAGACGTACATTTAAGGGATTTATCAATGTTTGTACGAAGACCACTTGTGGTGTATGAAAACGATTCCAGTGTACTCCGAAGAAAAGTGCAGGCTGGGAAATGAATATGTATTTCAATCTTGTAATAGGGGATTTATACAATTTTAGGACTGTTTGCACCGTCAGTAACCGAAATCCACACAATATTGAGGGCAACCTGACTTCTTGGTGTAATATGTTATTGGCAACATATTTCAGTAATCCGCAACACAGTCGTAGGGCTTCCCGCTGAAGTAGAACAGGGGGACGTAATTTATAAGCTGGAGCACCAGAAAATAAAACACATCCAAATTCTAAAATGGGCCGCACATACATTTTGTATATCATTAAATGTGGATCTCTCCGCATTCCGGACCGACTGTTGCACAGCTTACGTAGCATAGCAACTGCTCGCACTCCTTCTTTAACTATATGGTAAATATGGCCGAGCCAGTTGAGGGAACCGTCATATAGTACACCTAAGTATTTCACCGACTCCACTTGAGGTATAGACTCGAGGCGATAGGATATCGATATATTAACGGGATTGTTAAGAGGGAAAACCAATATCGAGCATTTTCCAACGTTAAGTGAAAGGCGAATTTTGTTTAACCAGGTTTCTAGGGCGTTGATGTAGTTTTGCAGTCGATAATATAGAAAGTGAATATCACTGTCTGATGCGAAGAAAATAATGTCATCCGCTTATACGTATGTTTGTACATCTTCATTAAGAGGAATGGAACACATCAGAATAATAAATAGTAATGGTGAAGTGACAGCTCCTTGAGGAACACCTCGTGATTGATTATATATACTCGAGGAAACGCCTTTTAGACAGCAGTAAAATGTTCTTCCATTTAAGAATTCACCAATCCAGTTTGAAGAATAATTTGGAATCTCTAGATTTCGCAGTATGTCTGATAAAACTAAGTGTTCTACACTGTCGTGGGCTTTGGAAATGTCTAATGTCACAAGAGCGCCTATTTGCCTCTGTCGTCGTGCTAATTTTATTCTTCTTTCTAAGTCCACGTGAGCATGCCAAATTGAACATGATGGTCAGAATCCAATTTGCCAGGGGCTAAGCAAGTTTGTGTTTATATAAATTTAATCATGCGGGCATATAGAATTCTTTCAATTTTTTAACCAAATTTGAAGTTACCGCAATCGACCTAATGTTATCTATTGTATATCCTTCCCCATGATTTTTAAGAATAGGCATGACATTAGCAATTTTCCACGCAGACGGAATCCATGAGAACCGAATCGAGTAATTTAGAATAGCTAAAAGGTCATCAGAAGTTTTCTTAAATATAATTCTGATCATAGTAGATGTTACACCATCCACACCGGGAGCTCAATCTGGAAGTCGCTCCACGATTTCAGCCAATTCTAACATGGAGATTTCTGTAAAATCATCTGATACCCTTCGTAAGCGAGAACAACTTGGCAAGGCAGAAGAAAATCTAATTTCTATTCCGTTCGCGATTTCTTTTAGTGATTGTTTCATTTCATCGCTACTTAAGATTATAGAGGCAATATTAATTTGACGCGGAAGAACTTTTCTACCGCGGAGAAAACGGAACAATGCACGCTTATTTTTATTGTTAGATAAGAAATCAAAATGCTTGCAGTCGAATTCATCTTTGGCTTTAGAAACTGTATGTTTAAAGACGACTCGAAAAAATTTATAGCCACTCCAATTTTGGGGACTGTGGTTATGCAATAATTTTTTCCAAGCAGCTTTTCTCTTTCTGTAATCTCGAGCGCATTCTTCATTCCACCAAGGACTGTAAGAATTTCTCTTATTCAATCTAATCTCAAACTGAACCTTTTTTTGAGAACTTTGCAAAGCGGAACAGATAATTGTGTTTTTTTTTGTTCTGTAGGCACATCAGACAGAGATGAAAGAACATTTCGTAAGCATTTTTTAAAAATGCTGCAATTTATGAAATTTCGAACCTGGTCACTTTTAGATGTTACCGGACGTGCAACGTCAAATACTATTGGAAGGTGATCACTGCTTGTTGAACAATCAATTGTCGACCAAGAAGTTACGGAGACACTCGGGCCAGAGAATGTAAGATCTAGTGAAGAGTAAGATCGGCCTCTAACAAACGTAATAGATCCGGAGTTTACACACGTGAGTCGATTGTCCAACGACCAGTTCCACAATCGGGTGCCGCACAAATCTGTTCTTAAACCCCATGAGATATGGTGAGAATTGAAATCACCTGAGATTACAATGTCACGTCCACAAGAGTTAATAACACTATCCAGTGTGCTAGTGTCCTGTACGCCAGATGGAAAATATGCATTAACTACGGTAAAAAGACAACATCCCGGGAGAACCAGTTCTATCACTAGGAGTTCACACTCTGGAGTAGAAACTTGAAATGAAATTTTAGCCTTATGGCAAATTTTAGATGAGATAAGTGTAAGTAATCCGCCACCTCTTGTAGGACGGTCTAATAGAAATTACCTGTAGAATTTCAGTTGAAAAGATTTCTCAGGCTGTAGCCACGTTTCTTGTAACATAATTAAATCAGGATTAAGTTGAGAAGTTAGACAAGCTAAATCTAGTGATGCAGAATATAAAGAGCGGCAGTTCCACTGAAGCACTTTTAGTGATCCTATTTTTTGAAAAGTACCGCAGTCGAAAGTGCCTTCTGTAGAATGTTATCCTTTAGCACAACACTGGAATGACTTTTCTTTGCTTTTGAGTGAGGACCGCGGGAGGAGTCTTCACTAATAGAAGACATGGTTCTTTTATATGCTAGAGCATTTTGTTCTACCTCTGTCATCTCCAAATCATTATTAATCAGATTACAAGTTGTAGGGCCCGCGGAAGAGGGAGTTGAAAGTCCGATATCATTATTGCAAGGATTGGCGTCTGATCTTTCACGGTTAGTTTGGTGCTCAGGATCAGCTGTTTGCGTTGGTACAGGAGCTGGGCAGGTAGTTTGCATAAAATGAGATAAATGACTAGAAACGGCTTGTGAGATACATTCACCAAGGCTCATTGCCAACCTTTCCATAGCTTTTGTAACTGCCTTTTCCACAGCGGCCTCTATAGTTGCAGTAAGTGATCGGTCCGTGGTAATATTTTGTCTGCCTATTATCCCCGCATAGCCAGATGCCCTTTCTTTCACAATGTTTATGGCCTCCATCCTAGACCAGCGTCGACGATCAATTAGTTGTATAACCTGTAATTTTTGAGCCCTAACAGAACAGTTTAAATAAATGTTCAGTTTAAATAATGTTCTGGATGATTTCCATCACAGAGACAGCATCGCTCTTCTTGGGCATTACAATCACTTTAGGCGTGTTCTCCCTCACATGCGCAACAACGTTGTCTTGATTTACACCCTGCTATACTATGGCCGTATCGCCAGCAATAGCGGCATTGAATCGGACGCGACGCCAGGGGTTCAACTCTGAACACAAGGGGCCACACCTTTAGCTCTGACGGGCCAGAAGTTCCAGCAAAAGTTGCAATCACTGATTCTGTTGGGACCCGCTTATTGTCTACCACTCGATTGCATCGGTAAACAGCAATTACTCCTTTCCCAGACAATCTCTCAAGTCTTTCAGCGGGAGAAAGATCAGCATTGACACCTCTGACTATTCCCTTAGTGCAGGCGAGGTGAGATGGAATGAAGGCCCTCACCGGTAATGACGCGAATGATGAGCACTTTAGCAATCCGCGACACAGGACTGGTCTGGCGATCGACACATGATACCTCCGCGGCCGAACTGCCTAACTTCCGTGATGGTCTGGTGTGAAGAGGTAGCAGCTTGCAGAGATTTCTGGATCGCCGAGGGGTTGGTCAGACGTATAAAGCCTCCATTTGAAGGAACCAGAGCCACCGGGATGTTGCTTACACCACTGCGGATGAACAAATCTAGAGGTAATTCATCCGTTGGAATAGAGATGAAACTTGCCAAGGTTGACGACTGGGCGTGTTGGTATAGCATATTGGAGGTTGGAATGCGCAACATTTTGACGAGACACACAGAAGAGACACAAATCACAAGCGCTCTGTGGTGTGTGTCTCTTCTGTGTGTCTCGTCAAAATGTTGCGCATTCCAACCTCCAAGTTGGAATAGAGGCCGCCCATGGGAAAAAACCCCTGCCTGGGGAGTTTATGGACATCAGCCTATAGGATAAAGGTGGCGTTAGAATTAGTGAGAGCTCAATAAATAAGATTTGTAAAGCCTAATATCACCAAAAACCCGGCCAAGGAACAGAAGCCGCAGCGAACGAGCAGGAACGGCAGCGAACAAATACGTTCAGACATAATCACATTGTCTTCTTCTTCATGGGAATACAGGCGAGGCATTAACGTTCCGATGCGCAATTTAAGCGTATGAGGGCGGTGTACAATGGCACAGAGTAACACACGCAGAAAAAAAAATGTTCGTTCGACAGGTACCGCTTCATCCGTACTACATGCACCACAACTTCGGATAAGCGCTTCCGGCGATTGAATTGAGTTGATTGAATTGAATTGAGTGATTGTCGCTGTCAGGAAGAACCTTGTAATTCACGTCGCTCAGGTGGCGGTTGACTCTGTACGCCTGAAACCATCGTCTTAGCAGTTTTCAGGAAAATACACGACGGCGTATGGGTATCCTGACCCAAACTTTGTCGCCGGGAGTGTAGAAAATGGACTTGTGTCGAAAATCGTATCATTTTGCATTTTGTTCATGCTGAATGAAGAGCTCATTGCGGTTGCGGTGGTGCTGATCATACAGATGTAGCACAAGACAGTCGGCAAATCACAATTATTCCGACGCAGAATGAACCTGGAATAATTGTGATTTGCCCACTGTCTTGTGCTACATCTGTATGATCAGCACCACCGCAATGAGCTCTTTCTGCTGTCTGCAATGCAAGACAAGCCGTACACAAGACAAGCTGTATTCATGCACAAACTACTTTTGGTTATGTCGATATAGATTATTTTTTAAAATGCCAATTGTATTAAATTGTGCGCACGGTATTAAGCGGGCACAATGTTATTGTGCTATGTGTCATGCAGAGTAAGGTGTACCAGGCAGCGGTTGCAAGCACGTGAGATGGACTGTACGCTTGCATATGCAATTCCCTCGAAGGTATGATTAAATCAGGATTTAGGTATCTTGTACAATAGTTGAGTGCCTCAGCCCTCCTTATATTTGTTACGCCAACTGCGCCCATATACACAGTTATAAAACGCATTTTTTTCTCTTACCATCTGAAGTACGCTGTAGCAGAATGCCCTCTTCATCTGCGTACGCAGTCTGAAAGCATGCTGTACATTCATGCAGACATGTTCATGCAAACTTTGACACAGAACATAATTTTCAAAGGAGAATGATTTATTTACAATACAGCAAACTGCACAGCATAGTTTCACTGTAGCTTCTTAACAAAGAATGAGGACTTGTATACCAAGCTCTGACAGTAAAAAGTAAAAGATAAACTGCATCAGGAAATACAAAAGCCGATATCGTTTCGTGCCTGCAGCTTTTAAAATGTGAAACAAGCACAATGCATGAACTTGCATGAACTTGCATGAACTTCATGGGATTGTGACCGACAAAACTTGGGCCCCTCAGTTCGTCGTTTTCTCGTTCCTCATAGAAGTTTTTTTAGAACCAACATTATGTAAATTGGCGGACCAATACAATACCAGGAACACAACACACATACGTCCGAAACTTAGTGTAAGGTCACATTTTTTTATACATATGGTATATAATGAGGAACATAGACAGTGAAGTGGTCGCTGCTAATCAAAAAGATAGCTATCCATGACTAGCATAAAAAAGAAAGAATGAAAGTGCTGCAAGAGTACGTATTTGAATTAAAGAACTCTTGTGGGAGCCAAGAACATAATTTTTTTTGTCCAATAAGAGAAAAAAGAAGCCTTTTCTAACATGTTTTTCACATTTACATAATTGCTTCGCCGTCACAAGCATGTCAAATATCCTTCCTATATGTTGAGAATTATTTGTCCTGATGACTCCTGGACATCTAGTCAATCGCTGTGCGTGAAAGGAAAGAGAAATTACATTTATTGTTAAACATTTCCAGAAACTGTTTCACCTTGGCCCCGTTAGGGCTATGTTTTCATCAACAGTTGTTCAAGGCCAATATAGTAGTGATCTTGCACTAATCATATCTCTGTGTTAGCCCTTAACTTCTGAGGTTGTGAAAGGGGGTTAACCGAGGGGCCTGATTTTAATAATCATATCATGAGAAGCCAACAAAGACACCAAGGAAAACATAGGGGAAATTACTTGTGCTTACTTATTGAATTAAAGAAATCATAAACTAATCACAATGAAAGTGGGTGAAAAAAACAACTTGCCGCAGTTGGAGAACGATCCCACGTCTTCGCATTACGCGTGCGATACTCTAACCAATTGAGCTACCGCTGTAGCACAATTGGTAGAGCGCCGCACACGTTGCACGCAAGGCGGCAAGTTGTTTTTTCATCCACTTTCATTGCCATTAATTTATCATTTCTTTAATTCAATAAGTCCAATTTTTTTCCCTTGTGTTTTCCTTGGTGTCTTTGTTGCCTTTTCATGATATGCCCTCATCGTGGTGTGACTAGAAAACCAAACGCGACTGCAATTATTTGCACCTTGTTGGGGGAGAAAACTAGTGTCGAGACTGCGCTCAAAACCCTTGCGTTGCCTTACTACTTGACGTGCGGGCTGTTGCTAGAGTGCGCTGTATTGCACTGATGTGCACACATTCTTTTCCTTTTTATTTTAAACATCGGCTCTCCTGTTTCCTTTCATTCCATTTATACCATTTCCTCAGCACAGAGTAGTTCACTTGCATTTATGCTGGCTAACCTGTCTATCTTCCTATCTTTCTCCCTCCTTCCTCCAAGAGAATGCGCCAGCATTATAGAACTGATCTGACGCAAAAGGCGCGAAGACAACGACGGACATTCTAGTCAAGCCAGTCTAATTAATCTAGCCAAACGCAACATGGCTAACATGTGCCAGCTGAACATATTGAAGTCCTGCCCACAGCGAGCTGCGGAGAACGACTAATAGAGGCAGGCTACCCACAACTTGTGCCAGTTTCTGTAGCAGAAACAATCTTGAAGTTCTGAACTCGCCAACCAGCCCAGGAGATATGTCGCGAAAAAAAAATCCACTCGTCATACCTTACATACACCGCATGTCGCATAAATTCAAGAAGATTGCTGAGTGGCCTAATGTAAAGGTGGTGTCTTCTGCCCCATGCAAGCTTTTAAGGATATGCAGAATGACCAACCCTCTTTTTTGCAAGGCACCGGCCTGTGTAACAAATCACAAAAATAAATACGTCATGTCATACATGTCTGGCAAGAATCGTTTATGAAATTTCTTTGACATGTAGTAGAAAGTATGTGGGACAAATCGAGCACTGTACCCGCCGTGGTTGCTCAGTGGCTATGGTGTTAGGCTACTGAGCATGAGGTCGCGGGATCAAATCCCGGCCACGGCGGCCGCATTTCGATGGCGGCGAAATGCGAAAACACCCGTGTACTTAGATTTAGGTGCACGTTAAAGAACCCCAGGTGGTCGAAATTTCCGGAGTCCTCCACTACGGCATCCATCATAATCAGAAAGTGGTTTCAGCACGTAAAACCCCATAATCTAATCTAATCAAATCAAGCGCTGCATGAATGATATAGCAGAATGATAGGCCGAGGTAACAACAAAACTATGTTAGAAATGGGAGAGAGGGCCACCTGGCAATTCATTGTAGAGATTGCAAATGTAAGGCAAATTTTCACGCCTGTTAGAAGCTATGACAAATGGGTTACATTAGTAATTGAGGCCAAAAGAATCATTGAGGCACATGGTAGGTGCACGAGTGTTGCATCAGTCTCATTATTGTAAGAAAGAACTGTTATATTGATGTTTCTGCTATGTGAAAAGGAGTAGCCGTCAGCATTATAAGGTGACAACGTCTCTTTTATTTCCATTTCAATAAAAAAAGGAACTGCTTTATTTGAACGCAAATGTGCACAGATGACATGTGATAGTGCTCCTTGCATAAAATAGTGGCATTTTTTCCTTACTGAACGTTGTCGGAAGCAAATTAGGTGCCCGGTGGGGGTGTTTCTTTTTGTTCATCATCTTTACACCTTTCACATCAGATCATGCCTAACCAACAAGCCCAGTTTTCCATTTTAGCATTATAAAACTACGTGGCAATGATTTACTACAGAAAGCAGAGCATTCAGTATCGCATACTTCACATGTGCGTAACTCATAAGGAAGTGTGAACATGCGAATCTGTCCAACCTTTCAAGTTACAGCAGTGTGTTTGAAATGTCACTGGCATTATAAGCACCAAAGTCCATCCCTACTTAGTCTGCATGCAATAAGTGGATGAATAGCGTAAACAAAGGATTCAAGCCATGGCAATAGACGACCACACGTAATGCTCTTAGCGGGTGAAATGTTCTCATTCGCGTTGTCCACATTCTGCGCAAACACATTTGACATATACCTGTCGTCTTCGAAATGAACTCAATATGCTTGGCGTTATGGTTTCTTTCGCAGTCATATTTCTTCACACTTGCAGGTAATAGCTAATTGACCCACATTGTCAGTTGGCATTCAGGGGCACTCATTTATGCCCCTTACACTTACTGGCATTCAGCTGCACTTGTACTCATTTACACTCGCCTAAACTCAGTGACTTCCGACTCTTGTGAAGTCAGCAGAAATGAGTGAGAGGGCTTGCGAGTGTGTGTAGTGATGGTACAGCGCATGCAAGTGATTCAATGTAATCCACATGTGAGCAATATTGCACACTTGTCTCTTTCTGCACCTCACCACACATTTCTGCTGGAAAAATATGAGGTTTTTCTTCATGTGCTTCATCATGAACATATGATCTTTTCGCAGTGCAATGAACAGTCATTCTGGGACACTTCCTCGCTTACCGGTGCAGTGGTCCACTGTGTAGTTGTACTGGAGGGTCTGGGGTTCTGCTTTCTTTGGCGGCGTTGTTATTAGTGCCAATCTCTCCCGCCCTTAATCCTGTATAGAGAAAAATTCAGTTAGTTGAGAATAAAAAGAAATTGCAGAAATTCGATAATCCCAGAACCAAAAGCTCATAAGAAAAGTCTTATTAAGGCCTATATTGAGGCTAGTGGGTATATCATAGCCGAAAATCAACACAACATAGCAACCACTAGACATAAGCAAAATGCACAACTTGTCCATGTGTTTTTTTTTTGTTCTTTCATAGTTTTTAGCAATGCGGCGTTACTTTCTGACATTATGAAATGACGAACGTACAGAAATTCACAGATTCTTCTGTCTGTAATAAAACTTGAAACTGCTGGCTCGACGTGAGATATTGTGCCGTTGAAGTTTTGCCAGTGGCATAGAACTTTGCCCCTTCTACGAGTAAACGAGTGCACTGCTCCTCTCCAAGAGATATTGTGGCAAATTCTGCTTCTAGCGCAAACCGATACTTTTTCTCTGGTACTGCATTGTCGTAGTTAAATGATTATTTTCGTGTCAAAGAAGCTTCGAGCAAAATTGGGCTTTGAATTCCATTGAATTCGACGCAGTGAACAGGAAAGCCAGAAACCCACGCAACTCCACGCATTACACCAAGGAAAGTGCGTAACACACCACAAAACTGTTAAAACGAAGCCGTCGTTCCACAAACTTAACCTGTGAAATGCAATGAATTCACTTCGGTAGCTCGACGAAGGGGACAAAAAAAAAAGAAAACTGAAGATTTCACGGTTAGACGGCTACACGCGATTACTAGCGGCGCATAAAACGGAAACCCTAGTGAAAATCCGCGCATGGAATTTCAACGAAAGGACATCTGACTACGCAAGCAAAAAATATTCAAGCAATAATGCAAATTGAGGAAACCGAAGCGGAACTACGCCGGCGGTTATAGATAGTTCACATGCCAAAACTTCTATGTGCGTGTGAGCATTAGTACTACACGTTCAGACGTTTAAACACCGAGATTCGTTATCTGCTGGCTCATAATAATGCAATGCCAGAAATGAAGCATTTAGTAGTATGGTAAGCAAAAATGAACCTCCGTTATCAGCAATAGTTCGCAGCTGTACAGCACGCACTGCAGGTCCCAACGATCCAGCGCAAATGGAGGCTCACCGCTGCTGATTATCGCCCTGTGGTAGCACTCGCATGAGTTGTCGAAGTTGCACTGGCTTGTTACGACTTCCGGTAACATCGGCGGAATTGAACATCACTGAAATTACAGCGAGCGTTCATCGACGCGGCCAGATGCCTTCACATCGCGAACACAGTCACATAACCTCGCTGGTACAAAGAAATGACAATAATTGCTACCGAAAAGAATCGCCTCGACCGCCGGCTCACGCCATGCTTTTGCTTCTGCCCGGTCGACGCAGTCTTTCCTCCTCCTCCGCCATCAAAGCTACGCACAGACATAGAGTTACTATACTGACTCTAGAGGACAAGTGTTAGGAATGACCGTACGGGATGACAACGTGCCAGCTATTTCGTCCCGCTGCACGTGTTCCAATCCAACCGGGACGGGGCGCACTTCAGAGAACTGCGGATAACCGGCAGCCACGTGGCGTGGGGTCAGCTCAGGGGAGTTCTCGAGGGGCGGTAATTGACGGAACCTCCCCATGAGCTTTTGGAGACACCAGTCAATGTGCTACCCGGGACGGAGCAGAGTTCTACGAAGCCCCTCTGACGTCGGCTCCGGACCTTCACACCAGTGTGTGTGTGCGGCACGTGTATGTTAGCCCTCATCCTCCTCCAAAAAGGCGGGTCATCTTCAATGACGTCGAACTCTGACGTCAAGCAGAGAGCTTATAAGCAGCGATTGTCGGCTGCTGGAGCGCACTCGTTGGGTGCTCGTTGTCGTGCTCGAGATGTACTAGTGAGCTGAGTGCTCGTTGTCGTGCTAGAAATGTACTAGTGAACTGCGTGCTCGTTGTCATGCTCGAAATGTACTCGTGAGCTGTGTGCTCGTAAGCTGCTTGCTGTATGTTAGTATTGCGGGCTCCATATGGGAGTCACGCTAGACTGTCGATGTATGTCTTCTCTAAGAAGTAAATATAGTAAATAAATCCGGCTCTCCTAAGTCCCGACGAAGAGTCAAGCTCCTTCCTACAGCTACGACTGCCAAATCTTACATCCGAATGGCAGCGGTGAGATTGGCCTACAGCTCGTAGATCGTCCGACAACTCTGACAAATGGTGGCAGCGGCTAGATCGTCCGAGGAATCTTATACAAACTACCCGTAGGGCCCATGCATTGAAATCGCGAACCGCAAAAGCGCCACCATGTTGCTACGCACCGAGGTTGCCAGCTCCTGAGACGCTTGCTAGACTTGGTGACAGTAGTCAGTTTTAATCTGGTGACCGTAGTAGCGTAGCAGCATGGCGTCTCACTTGTAGTGTGGTGATGCGGTGTGCGTGCAGCCGTGTGTTTGGGCTGTTTATTCTATGTTGCGGGATGGTGTGGGTGCGGTCGATGTTGGCCGTGCAGGTGGCAGTTATGCAACCGAAGGATGGTCCTGTTGAAGTTTCCGGCGGTATGTGGTTTTCAGCGGTCACGCCTGTTGCAGGAGTGTCACTCGGCGAAGTTACGAGTTTGGAGCTCGAAGCTGTGGTCATATTCCTCGTTGGAGTTCCGTAATTCTCTTCGCGCGGGCTTGGTATGTTGCAGAAGCCGCTGTCACGATCTATCGTCGCGACGACTGATCGGTGTTTTTTTTATTACAAGTACTGATCCAGCTGTAGGGCACATGTAACCGACAAACGGAACTCTCAGGAGAGCACCTGAGATTATAATAAAGCAGGCGGCGCAGGAACACCAGGGTACCCAAGGGACAATGGGGGGATCAAAGCTCGAAGCAGAACGGCATGTAGTTTGGGGCCGCTGAGGCAGATGTGTGCCAGGGAGTGTTCGCCAGGACAGCTACTCTGGCCCGCGCAGCGGTGTCTCGCAAGGTCGAGATACTTTAAAAGCACCTGCCCCTATGCTCATTTTTTTTTTGCCTCGGTGCAGTAAGCAAGATTAACCTGAATAATATGGAGGGCATCCGGTGCAGTCATGAATGCGAGTCACGGCGAATGTAGCTCGCGTCGCCTGGCGTGCGTAGTAAATCACAGTTAGTTGTATGAACTTTATACATAATCCGCTTTGTTACGGTACCTTAAAGCAATGGCTCTAGAGGACGGTGCTCGTATGTTTTTTCGTACCGCCCAAATCCTATAATCCCACTACAAACACACACACATACCCCCTTTTTTCTATATGTATACATACAATTCCTTCCCATGAGAGATTGACCAGTTCAAGTTGACAACTTGTCAATAACTACATAGGAATTACTATAATAAACTCAATTCCACGATCGGATATACTTTTATTGTAACAGTGAGAACTACGTAGAACCTTATTTTGTATATGTGCGAGAAGTGTAGGCCTATTGCACATGTGGATATAAACAGCTTAATCCCATGTGCAATACACAGACAAAGCAGCTGCTACAACATGAACTGCATTGAGGGCCACACAGCACATACGTAACTAAAGGTGCAAAATATAAAGGGAAGCTTCGAAATACGCTCTGTAGCACTGCAAAGTATAACATGTATGTGTACACTAAATGTTCAAAAAAGCAATGCATCAATGTCCCATTTGCCTTCAAGTTTATTATGAAGTTCAAGTTCACTGACGTTTATTATGAGCATATGTACAAGAGGAATCTGCTGACACACCCGCAGTCAAGCTGGCTGTTCGAGGTGTGTGGGCTGCCTCAGTGTAAGAAAAAGAAAGAAATTGCGTGAATGTCGACACTAGTGCGTGCCCCTGCTTCTTGCCTCTGACCGGCGCGTACGTCAGTGGCATCTTTATTGATGGAGTTTGCACAGGCGAGCTAGCGTGGCGAGGCGTAGGAGTCATCCGAGAGAAAGAGTATCGGTTACATGGAGAAGTGGCTGTTCACATTGCCTGTCGCTTTTCTTCAAATGCTTCCTTGGTGACTAGGGTGGCACACCCGCATTCAAGGTGGCTGTTCGGCGTGTTCTGGCTGCCTAAATATAAGAAAAGGAAAGAAATTAGATGAATGACAATACCAGTGATATTGCTTCTTGCCTCTTACCTGCATTTGCCTCCACGGCCTCTTGGCCTGCAGAGTCTGCATGACGGAGCTGCTCTGGCTAGGCGTAGGCATTGTCTAAGCAAAAAGAAAAGGCCATTTAAATGGGGAATTATGGAAACAAATGCAGTTATTATGTCTGCTTCTTGCACTCTTCTTGCCTAAAGGTTTTCAAATATAGTGTCCAGAATACACCAGCACTTTGACTGCTTTTGCTTTTTACCTGCAGGTGTTGCTGTGAGATCCTTAGTATGGCTGCGTGCAGCATTGAAACACTTGGTGGAGGCATTTGAAGTGGTAGCCAATAATATAAAGAATCATCCTTGAATGCATGAATGCTTTCAATTTCTAAATGCAGTGGCAACTATCACTATTGGTGCAAGGCCCCCCACATCTATGCGGCGATCGCCATAGCTTGAAACGGAATCTATCCTTTAGTGTTTCACAAGGTGTCTGACATGTCCACATTACGTGTGATCTGTTTCTTCTTATTTATCCCAGTGTGGAGAGAGCATCATGAAATTGTTTATTTTTTATTTTTTCGTGGCTTGTTTTTTTTGGTTTGTTTCTGAATTCATCAAGCAGCACTCCCATGATGCTTAAGTGACATATCATGACAATCATCAGCTTTTTTTTTGCAGAAAAACAACGCATTTCCTGACCAATTGTTTGCCATCCTATCACTCGCATAATTTTGCAGAGTATTCTACCTATATTGACTTGCTTGACCGCCGCTAAAGAGTCTTGCATTTTCAAATACCGTTCTTTTCTTAAAATCATTCGACACTTTTCGTATTTCTCTACCTTGGGCTTTTGGTACTATGCATTCACCATTTTTGCTTGTTGTTTCTGACTATAAGTGTCTTCTTTAATATAGTGCTTAAATTTTACCTTTGGAACACACAGAAGAGCTTGTCATTGCATATCTGCAAAACAGGGGAACATGTTTCATTAAATATTTGCAATATCCAATAGAAGATTTATGAATGCAGCCTGCAGTGTGATTTGACTGAGTGAGCCATAAAAGTAACTGATCTGACTTGGTAAATTAAAGCACATATTAGTGTGATGTACAACATATGTTACACTAGTGTGGTGGGTTCTTTTGCTTATACAGCAAAATAATCGGTGCGCGAGAAAAAAGTTATTTTGCATACTTCTTGTGCACACTGATTTAAGGAAAATGAGCTGTAGCTGTCCCCATGATCTACCTATTTTTCCTGCGAGTATACTCACAAAAATGTGTCCCAGCTGCTTAGTGGTATTTGAGATTATGTCAGTATTGCATATATGTGCCTAGTGTCTAATATAATTGAATTTTAAAAATGCTCGTAGGGATCTGATGTGCACATTTTCAGTTTTTTGATACCTGGAAAGACTTATCATCAAGTGCAATTGAACGGTCCCACAGGCCCAGAGTCGATCATGCAAATAGATTCGCCGCACATATTTGGGACCAGAAAAAATATGCCACATGAAATGGCATGCAAGGAAGTGTTGAAAATATTGCACAGTTAATAAAACGCCTACGTTATTAATATATATTGGTTCATGCGCTCGATTGCGTCCGTATTAAGCACTCGCCTCTTGATTGCTTCGTGGCACAGAAATACTCGGCATCAGGCTGTTTTTCTGCTGTGGCCTTTGTAAAAGCATGATTGTTCAAAGTGCAACAATTAAACTGATTCTGTGACTTGCTTGCGGATTCGCCAGTACTATTCCGGTGCGCTGGTCTGCCTGTCCCGCAATTTCCTACTGAAGGGAAACCTGCAAACAAAAACACCGTTCCACATGTAAGAAAATGCTCTACTGTGACGCTTCTCAAACGATTGTGATGCATCACAGGAGCTGTCTACTCGCGTGATGTTCTGAACAAGAAGATACATTCGTTTACTTACATGTAAATGTATATGCCAGAGCACTTCGGGGCTTCGGTGGCACAAAAGGCACGAATCATACCATAGCGTCAGATGTTGACGCGCGATCGCATGTCAAACCTAAACTATACGAAACTACTACGCATCCAAAAAACAGAGATACGAAACCGAAATTCGTGTCATCCTTTATTGCATGAATGCGTACATCGTGATTTACATGAGTCATACACTTAGCAAACGCTTTCTGCAAACTTAATATCAATGCATCACCTTCATAAAGCCATCAGGTATGATTCTTTAATTGACAAAGCATAAGGTGACCTGTACTTGCTTTCAGCTCTTTCAATAGTAACGGCGCTGGCCACATTGACCAGTACCAACAGGGCGGCGCCCTAGCGGTTCCCGCTTTTTTCGGGTCAGCTTTTCTTCTAGAGTCGGTATACTAACTCTATGCGCACAGAGGCCAACTTCAGCAGTGTTGCCAGGTTGGACAAGGCAGCGTAGCCCAAAGGTATAGAAATTGTAGCCCATACGTAGCCAAAAACAAAAATGAACAAAACATTTTGTAGCCAAATATAGCCATTTTTATCTTCAGTTTTACTTCTATATACATTTTCACATTAGACTACGGCAATTCCTTTTTGCACAACCCGTCCTAACAAAATGGCTTTGACGCCGTGACGAACACCTAATATTAACAACAGCAACATCATTCTTCCACACAGCAAACTTTTGGTTGGCCCCGGAAACTCAAATTCCGGCGAATCGCTGCAGTGGGCAAACCTATCGAAATGAATCTCAAATAAGCACGAACAAAAAACTCGGAAGAAGCTTCGCCTTTAAGAGTGGAACGCGATAGCATTCAAAAATACCTGACTGCTTCTCGCGCTTCCCAGCAACTGCAGCTTGTGTAACCGCAATGTTTGCCTACAAACATTGGCGGTGAAGCTATGCACGAAGGCGAGCTTCACGCCGCGCGGCAGGTGCTGCCGCTGCCGCGGATGCGAACTCCATCTGGATGGTGTTGCAAGGAACAGAATGGGGAGCGCTGCTCCACCTACCTACCTCAAACGGCAGCTGGAAAACGTGCTTGTGTTTGAGTTTCCGCGTAACAGAAATCTGTCCTCTCGTATGTTCAAATTACATTCCGACGCTATCATGTTTGTACGTTGCGTGTAAGTCGTACTTCACGAGTTTTCTGACAAATTTTACTTTGAGATATTCAGTTAGTTCAGTAACGCGTACGCGCCATGCGGAGGGCCTGCCTGATTCGGTATCATTATTGTCGTACGGAAAACGGCGGTGTCACCGTGTGCCGACACCGGATATAAAATTAATGTTGCAGGTGAATAAAATGGCAGTAAAGCTTACCGCGAGAAACGTGGAGTAGGTCGAAAGCTGTACCCGGCGCGATACTTCACCCAGAAGCCATGACCATGAACACACTGCAGCATGTAATCTAAGCATGCTTTCCTTCCTTCGCGCCGGCGCAACGGTGGCCCGACCCTGTTTTATTACTCTCCCCTTCAGAGCATAGCCATGTTAGTACAGTGTGCTGTGAAACTCCCTCTTCACCTTGGCTCATCCCGATGCCTGGTGGTCGGCTGTCTGATGACTAAAACCGATAAGGCGAAGATGCGACGGTGTTGCTAGCGCAAATGTTAGCACGGTTAAGCGCCATGTAACTTTAAGTGCATCAAAGATCAAAGCCATTGGCTCAGACAACAGTACACTGAGGGGAGAGCGTGCATTTCACGCACGCACACACGCACAGGCACCCTGCCGGCTTAGCTAGCTAAAACATAGCATTCGAGATTTGTTTCAACTCGATGAGAGCCACGTCTAGAGCGTGGATTGCAGCTTAGAACGACAGAAAGCTAAGCTAGTTGGGAAGGTTCATAATGCGAAAAAGGGGAAGGGCTGCAGACACGGACACAAGAGAAGCGGCGTTCGTGTTGTCCACTTTTCTTCTCCTGTCTCCGTGTCTGCACGCGTGAGCACTAGTGCAACGATTTGCTCCATGATCACATCCCCGTGGTAGGGCTTCTTGCATGATACAGATACAAGGCGGCAGGATCTCGGCTGAATGGACACATTGTCGGCGATTCGCGAACGCTCGTGTTGCCCGCCATGCATAGTATCGGTATATGGGCTGGCAGAAAACGTCGCCATACCTTCCGGAATGTTTGACAGTGCCGTGATTTCGCAGAAAATCCACCCCCAAGATGAGGTCTTCGCAGCAGTCTGGGAGAATGACGAAAGTGGTAACGAAGCTGCAATTACCGATGTGGATTCGGACGGTGCATGTTCCCGTTGGTACAAGTAGCTGACCCCGGCACTTCTTATGCGGGGCACTGTCCACAGCGTCTTCAGTTTTCTAATTTGGTTGGCCATATTGACAAGTGTACTTATTTATCTTTCCCAGGTGAACCGCTTTTCACCGGCTAACAAATGTTAAACGTTATCGCTCGGCGCAGGACGCGCCTGCCTATATCGGAAGCCTCTATAATGTTATCGATGGTTCTATGTTTTTTCCGTTGACGTAGAACCTTGCGTAATCTGATTGTATGCATGACGCGAATTGTGTCGTATTTTCTGGAAGCTTAAAATCAAGAAAAACGGCATCCAGTTGTTGACTTTTTATCAAAACATGAGGTAATACTATGTATGAACTTGGTTATAGCTACGTTGCGCACGAAAGCCCTGCGCGAAAACCATGATGGGATGTATGAAAAAAGGAGTATTAAATTACCTTCAAGATGCTTCACAAGGCACGGATAGATGATGTTCTCAAGCGCTTTACGGCAAACTGAAGTTAATGATATCGGGCTGTAATTTGATATCTTTACTCGGTCACCTTCTTTGTATATGGGTGCTACGTAAGTGATTTTCCATTCTCGAGACAGCTTTCATTGCCGTAATGATGGGCCATAGAGTACCACAAATTGGCACAGCGTTTTAAAATGTGGTTAGATGTGCCGTCGAGGCCATGCGAAGAATGAGGGTTGAGATTATGCAAAAGATTCCTGACACCCGTGGGTGGTAAAAAACTATCATTCCAATATTTCTCATTTCCAATTTCTAGCAGCTTCGCGCGTGTTGTCATGTCAGATGCTACTTATACAATAATCGGTGCAGAAGAAAAATGATTGAAAATGCGTGTTAAAACATTCAGCTTCGTGCAAGAAATCTTTCAAAGCCTCATCATTGTTAAGCATGATTGAGATTCTAATATAATCATATTTATTAATAGAAATAAAGCGTCATACTTTTGAGTTTGATTTAATCTTATCTGCCCATGATAATCACCCAATAGTCATCCTTTGCCTGCTTTAGATGGTTCTTAAGTTCAAGACGGCCATTTCAACTTTCCAAGCAAGTCGGCAGTTTTCATTTGGTGATAGGCTTTATATACCGTAGCCTTTCTTTTGATTGCGGCACGTAAGTCTTTACTGGTCCAAGGCTTATCGCTCCGGCAACTAACTGTGAAAGTTTCTGATGGGATAAAATTATTTGTTAAAAAACGACATCTTTTGTTTAAAGAATAACCATAAACTTTCAATCACCTTATCATGGCTACATTTTTTAAACGAACCCAGATATGCATCTACGTTACTATTTAGGGCACCAAAGTGGCTTCTGTCATACAGGACTACCTTTCAAAGGCACAATATATTTAACTTGTTTTTTTTGCACAGTATGGTAGCTACTACTGCATCGTGATCACTAATGCCGCGTGTTGAAACAAGTGATTCAATTAGACTGTTACGATTGCTAATCACCAAATCCAGGACAAGGCGCGTAGGGAAGTGAACAAGCAGGTAGAGCTCATAAATGTGAAGCAGTAAAAATCAGCTGGAAGGAAACTCTTAGCAGCTATTTTCAATTGGGTGTAACTCATGCCATGAAACGTCAGGCATTTTAATATATCCCGCAAATAAAATGCCCGCTGAAGAAAGGGCTGAAAGCGTCCTAGACAAATTCACCAATGGCATAACATTTGCATTTATAGGTGGTCGGTAAAACGAACCCACAACCAAGCTGTTCCCCCGTGAAAAATGTAGACAACTCCTTCCGAATTTCTATTCACAAGTTGAAATGGCATAGCACGTATTCTGTCTTTAACAAAAAACAATATGGGGTTTCACGTACCAAACCCACTTTCTCATTATGAGGCACGCCATAGCGGAGGACTGCGGAATAATTTGGACGACCTGGAGTTCTATAACGTGCCCCTAAATCTAAGCAAACGGGTGTTTACGCCTTTCGACCCTATCGAAATGCGACCGCCTTGACCGGTATGTGATCCCGTGATCTTGTGTTTAGCAGCCCAGCACTTGTGTCTTTAACCAATGATGCGACATCATACCGGGTTAAAAAAAATAATTGTGTTTTACTTGCCAAAGCCACTTTCTCATTATGAAGCACCCCGTAGTGGGGGACTGCGGAATATTCTGGACAACCTGGAGGTCTTTAACATCACCTAAGCACACGGATGTTTTCGCATTTCGCCCCCATCGAAATGGGGCCACCGTGGCCGCGATTCGATGCCGCGACCTCGTGCTTAGCAGACCTACACCATAAACACTAAGCAACCACATCGGATCATTATACCGGGCGTCCCACGTTACTTGAGCCAAACAGTATAAATATACAAATGCCACATAGCTGGACAGAACCAAGGGTAATGTTGTTTGCGGTCGCTTGAAGATACTCAAATTATTTTTTCATTCCGTCTAATTGAATAATTAGTCTTAATTATTTATTACACTTCTCAATTATTAACATTAGATGAAAAGTGTCAATGATAAAATTGTTGAGCAACATGAAAAACTGCCGATGCTGCTTTCTGTTGCTCAGTACGTGCTATGTAAAATTATTTTTCCAAGTGTGAGAGAAACCCGTGAATACACATAAAGTGCCTCGAGTTCCCAGTCGCACGGTAATCTCAATCGATTATGTGGTTAGTAGTCGTGTCATGATCCACCAACGTGTTCGAACTCGCATTCCTCTTGCTGATGTCGTTCTGGTATAGCTGAACCCTTCTTTTAAAATTCCCCAGTTTCACCTATATGTAGGATGAGTCACAACTCATGTACGCTATCTGTCACGCGTAGGAGCTTGATTGCTTGCGTACCTCACTGATTCCTTGCGTTTCTTGTACTGTTTCATGGTTAGCAACGGAAGATCTCAATTCTTGAAGATTCAGTAGCTGTGGTGGGTAGCCATTGTCGAAGAGGTCTTTCGCTACCACGTCTCCGCTCTTTCTTGCGCATGCAGTTCGCACTCGGAGCAGACGCAGAATGCATGAGAGACGAGTGTAGCGGCAACGGAGCGTTTCGGTCCTATAGGCCAGTCCTACAGGCATTTAGTGAGGCGAGAGGGCCCCGCCGTGACGCCACGTCACCTTCAGTCTCGCTCTCGGAAGCCTGTCTTATCCGCGCGTTCCTCCTCCGTGCAAGCTCTCGCCTGCGTTCCAACTGGGCCTCGGTAAGGCCAAATCGAAACGCACCAAGCCTACGCCTTCCGGATGGCAGGCCTGTGCACTGTGCTTTATCATGTCATACTACTTGGACCAAAATTTTATTGCCAAGTACGGCGTGATGAAATTGGTGACGTCAAAATCCCCGCCGCTTACTAGGCAGCGCCCCGATTATATTCCATGGCAGTCGGACAAGGTAGCATGACGTCACGGATCGAAGTGCACCGGCCTTGTGAAATCTGGGAGGCGTCGGTACTCAACGCACTCGCTTGTCCACGAGGAGTTTATAATTCGAAGGACCGCTCAGCGGCGTTCAAATGGACAATCATGGTTTCCCAATCACAGCTCATAAGGCTTAGGTGTTCTCGTATTTTATATATAGCACCGTACACCGGATACCTCGAAATCTCGGCAAAATTACACTACCATAATGTTCACATATTTTGTACACAGCTGAGATATCACCGAAAATTTGCAGGACCTCAAGTTTGTAGTGAATTCTGCTTCATTATAGGCCACTCTTATCATCCACCGTACACGGCCGGCTGCGAACTCATTGATAATGTGGGCGGAGTGCCGCTCCAACCACTGGCCAAGCGCGATAAGCACGAGAAGGTACACGTGACCTCAGCAAAATGCACGCTCTCGTGGGTGCGATCTCTCAACTACAAGTGGCTCGAAAATCAACTACGCTGACGTCGTTCATGATGCAGCTACGCCGAATGTTTGATATGTTCTTGGCGTTTAAAAAAAAATATGGGCTTTTACGTGCCAAAACCACTTTCTGATTATGAGGAACGCCGTAGTGGAGGACTCCGGAAATTTCGACCACCTGAGGTTCTTTAACGTGCACCTAAATCTAAGCATGCGGGTGTTTTCGCACTTCGCCCCCATCAAAACGCTGCCGCCATGGCTGGGATTTGATCCCGCGACCTCAGCAGGCTAACACCATATAGCCGCTGAGCAACCACGGCGGGTCTTGGCGTTTTCTTAAGAAGGAAGTTCAGGGCCATGATTTTGTAGTGATGCCCTTTCCGATGTCATTTTTAACGCGCTTCGTGAGTAGGCAAAGCGTCGCTCCGCCTACGTTATCAATGGAATAAGCCAGCCGAGAACTGCTACCACATGCCCACTTTTGCTGAATACGAGCAGTTTCGCGATATTTCGCGTGATTAGGCTTTGGACACGTCGGTGCCTACGGGCAACAGTGTTTTCTTGGCTCTATGCGAGGATCGCTGTTGCCCGTAGATGACTGATGGGATAAATGCCGATTTGCACAATATGTTGCAAAAGTGATCTACCGAAACCACTCCTAGTAAATTGAGATATTGCGAGAAATTAAGAGAGAAATTGGGCCTATTTTGAAAGGCTCTATGCGGCATTTGCGCGGCCAGAGGCTTATACGAGGGTTATTCAAAAAGTAAGGGCCATTTGATCTTAGAAAAATATATATTCGTCAGTAAAATATTTTGTTGGCAGGCTTAATTTCGTACAAACCGACTCCTCTTTTCTACATAATCACCGTCAACTTCTAAGTACTTTGTGTACCGCTGCACCAGTTTCTTTAGTCCCTCTGCACAGAAGTTCGCCACCTGGGAATTGAACCAGTTGACAACAGCGATCTTGAGTTCCTCGTTGTCTTAAAACCGTTGTCCTCGAAGCCTCTATTTCAAGTGCAAGAACAGGAAGCCGTCACTGGGTGCAGGGTCGGAGCTATAGGGCGGGTGAGCAAAAAGTTCCGAACCAAAACCTTGAATCATCTCCTTGGTTCGGGCAGCGGTGTAAGGACGCACGTTCTCATCGAAGTGGACATTTCCAGGCGGCAGTTTCCCGCGCCGTCGATATTTAAGCTAACGTCTCAGTTTGCTGGGTATTTCGCAATATAGGTCAGCTATAACTGTGGTCCCACATTCCATGAAATCAACCAAAAGAACGCCCTTTTCGTTCCAGATAACGGTTGCCATCATTTTCCAACTCTAGTAAGGAGATAGCTCGAATATTTTCAATTTTTGTGAAGAGTAGTGGCGACACTGCAGTGACTTTTGTTTTGTTTCAGCAGTGACATAGAATATCCAAGTCTCATCGCCTGGAACAATGTGTGAAAACAAATCTCTGTCTTGTCGGCAGCGGTTCATAAAAGCTCGTCCACATGACATCCTTTGCTGTTTGAGTTGGTCGGTAAGCATTTTGATACCCCCCATTCTGTGATATACGAGCTTTTCAGTCACAATCGTGCAAATTGTAGTTTGTCCAACAAGAGGAAATTTATCAAGCGGACCACTGTCAGTCGTCAATCTAATGGTAATTCCGGGTCCACTTGTTGAACAGTTGGCCTGGATGCTGGACCTGCCACTCCTCTCTTCACCGTGCACATTTGAGCGGCCATTTTTGAAGCCTCGACACAATTTTCTGACCTTTCTTTCACTCATCACTGTAGGTCCATAAACTAGGCACAACCCCCCATTTGAATTTCGCCGACAAAAAAAATTGAATTTCGCCGACATTGTCGTCTGCATTCTCCGACAAGCAGACGACTACTGGACCAAAACAATAACGTGATTGCCTTCGCGAAGAATTAACAGATGGCGCTGCACAAATAAATCTTTATTCTCACGTGTATATATTCGAATATAAGCAAACGGTCATTACTTTCTTATTAACCCTCGTACTATAGTGAATTCGCTTATTTCGAAATTTGTTGCCGTTTATAAAGTATACATACGCACACACACACAGACATATATATATATATATATATATATATATATATATATATATATATATATATATATATATATATATATATATATATATATATATAACCCGCCGTGGTTGCTCAGTGGCTATGGTGTTGGGCTGCTGAGCACGAGGTCGCGGAATCGAATCCCGGACACGGCGGCCGCATTTCGATGGGAGCGAAATGCGAAAACATCCGTGTACTTAGATTTAGGTGCGCGTTAATGAACCCCAGGTGGGCGAAATTTCCGGAGTTCCCCACTACGGCGTGCCTCATAATCAGAAACTGGTTTTGGCACGTAAAACCCCATAATTTATATATATATATATATATATATATATATATATATATATATATATATATATATATATATATATATATATATATATATATATATATATATATATATATATATATGTAATGTCTGTGTAGTGGAATCTTGTTGTCCGATCATGTGTACTACGTTTTAGAATAACCATCTCATAGGGGCATTGTATTTCATATGGTTATTGCGATCGCAACCTGAATTTGGATACTACGACTGGAGAAGTAGGCTTATGCTGCTATTTGTAAAGCTCAAGGCTTTATAGTTCAGTGTACTAGCTGAACTAACGTTCCAATGACCCACGAACAATGTGTTAAGCCCCGGCCACACTGGAAGAAAAACGCGCGCGGCGCGTCGTCGGCAGTAAAACGCTGCTGCGGCAGTGCGGCCACACCGACTGTCGGTGCACCAGCGCTAGGTTCAGTGATGAAAAGGAGGCTTTTTTTTTACTTCTAGGAGAACTTCTTTGCGCACATTGAAGAGAATAAAGCTGAGGGCAAACTGGCGAAATGTTTCAACGTTGCTGAATAAAAGTACGTTGGCTGAGGTCCGTGTGGAGTCGAACTCTGCGGCAGCAGCGGCGTGGCACTAGTCCTGTGGCTACATTCCTAACCGGGGAATTCTTCCTGTAAATGCAGGCCCCTATGTCTGCGCTTCTCTGCCAGCCAAACAGTTTCTTTTTTTTTTGGCCTTCTGCAAGCTGAATCGCATCACTGCCATGTGCCTTGGCTGCCTTCGCGGTGCATGCGCTTGGGCAGCACTATCTACTGGTGCGCCGTACATGCGTGCTGTGAAGTGCATCGCCTGTCTGCGGAGCAGCTGCCACCCGCGAACCAGTAAATGAAGCCACGTCAACTGAAGACCGACTGTATTTGCACTCTGCGGCAGCAGCGGCGCGGCGTTAGTCCTGTGGCTACATTCCTAACCGGGGAATTCTTCCTGTAAACGCAGGTCAGTGTACACCACAACTTGAGCCTCCTCCGCCGCTACTTGATATTGTCGCCTGCTGCTGCTGCTGCCGCGAGTGTCCTTGCTGCATGTGTACAAATTGTCTGCAATGGCCGATACTGCTCAGTGTGCTTCATGTAGCCTATCATTTTATTTCCATTTTATGCGTGAGTTGTGGTTGCAGGTATCACTTAGGAAGTTGTTCGGGGGAGGACGAAATAACCATGACTCGAAAAGGAAAAAAAAAATATGGAACTGTGAAGCCTGCAAACGTGAAGCAACGAGTGATCCTGACAGCTCACCAGATGCACGCACTATCACTCATGTATTCAATGAGCTAGCTGCCATAAATCAAAAGGTGCTTGAAGTAAACTTAATAAAGAAAAATGTAGAGTTGTTATAGAATCTGAAGGCCACTGTGGACGGCATCGAGTCCTTGGCGACACTTGTTTCCGAGAAGTCTGATACGCTAGTGGTTAGGATGACAGCTCAGGAAAACAAAATTGGCACGTTAGAGAAAACAGTTGCCGCCATTGACGCGTCAGGGGACTGTAAAGAAAGAAGGAAACTCAGAAATGAGCTTAATCAACTTGAGCAGTATAGACTACGAGACAATATGAAAATACACGGCATAAGGGTCACCGAGAATGAGGACTTGCTCAGCAAGGTTAACACCCTTGCTAGTGAACTCGGTCTGCAGCCTGTCATTACAAGGGAACTCGATGCTGCTCATAGACTCCCAGTGAAACAAGGAAAGATACAGCCGATACTAGTGAGGTTTCAGTCTCGAACTGCTAAGGAAGAATGGCTCAAAAAAAAAAGAACTGTCTTGAGAGAGAGAGAGAGAAACAACTTCATGTAGTCGCCTGCAGAACGACACCATGACTAAATGGCGCCGTGACGCGGGCCCTGACCTCTTCTCAGCGGGTGGTCTCTACTCAACTCCAGCGCGTGTTACTCCCGCGGTCGGTCGCCCTGAGGGGCAACGTTCCGTCGGTTTCGCTCGGCCTTTGTCTTTCAAGAGTCGCCGAGACCTGCTGGATGGCCCAGGTTTGGCTTTCGTGGTCGTAGCATTTCGCTGCAGCCGCGAGTCACGGCGGCATCGTTGTGCTTGTCGAAGGTTCGTCCTGGAACATGGTGCGATCCCATAGGATGTGCGTAAGGGTGGCCCTCTCGCGCTGGCACACGCGACACACGTCACTCACATGTAATTTCGGGTATAGATGAGTCATTAACACTGGGGTGGGTAAGGAACCAGTTTGCAATTGTCTGACAGAAGAAATCAACTGTGGGTTTGTGTGAGAACCTTACAGCTACGGACAAGAGACTATTTTGGCTAATGAAATCAAAGGCAACTGAGAAGGATTACATGTTTACATGGATAAAGGAAGGAAAGCTCTTCGTCAGGAAACGTCATGGAGATCGCGCAATTAGAATTCAATCAGAGGATGACTTGTCCAAGATAGAATAGAAGCTGACAATGTCAGTAACACTGATGTAAAATGGCTGAACTACTTAGCCAAAGAGAGAACCAATACTATAGTCAAGCAACGTTCCAAGTAGATGTGGGCAGCTATTTTCATAACAAGCAATGCTTCTCAGTTTTTCACATGAATTCTAGAAGCCTGAGGAACAAATTTGACGAAGTTAACATGCTTCTTGACTCTCTGCACTATAGTTTCAATGTCCTGGCCTTAACAGAAACCTGGTTCACTTCTAATGATTTTATTCCCGAACTTGAAAGTTACAGCTGTGTGTCTATTTCGCGATGTAAACGAAGAGGTGGTGGCATTGCATTCTATTTTTGCAATGACGTATTGTACAACGAGTTAAAAGAGTACAGCATGGTTAACTATGATGGCGAATCACTTGGGGTTGAGTGTGATGGCCTGCTTCTTGCTGTCCTGTACCGTCAACCTGCAGGTAGTGTGAATATTTTTTTGCAAACTGTTGAAAAGATCCTAAAGCACAGCTTGTTGTTGAAAGTGCCAGTGTTACTCATTGGCGACTTTAATATTGACCTCCTTCTTGAGTACTCTAATAAATATGATCTACTAGATGTTATTCAGTCTTATGGCTGTCGGAATTCAATTCAGGCGCCAACAAGAATTAATGTCGAAACAAGTACACTGATAGACTTGTGTATAACGAACCATTTAAGTGATGATAGCTCTCAACCCTTATGAAAATGACTGTTGAAATGTTGTTGGCATATTGTTGACGAATTGTTGACTCAATAGCCTTTCAACAATACCTCAACAATTATTGAAACCACAGAGTCATAATTCAACAATAAAGTTGTTGGGCAGTTCACAACAAAAAAGTCGTTGACTAAATTCTGTTGGTATATTGTTGATTAGTATTGAGTATTATTGAGCCATTGTTGAGTAGTTTTCAACAATAAGGTCGTTGACTAAATTCTTTTGATATATTGTTGAATAATATTGAGCCATTGTTGAGTAGTTTTCAACAATAAGGTCGTTGACTAAATTCTCTTGATATATTGTTGAATAGTATTGAGTATTATTGAGCCAATGTTGAGTAGTTTCCAACAATAAAGTCGTTGACTAAATTCTCTTGACATATTGTTGAATACTATTGAGTATTGAACCATTGTTGAGTAGTTTCCAACAATAAAGTCGTTGACTAAATGCAGTTACCTTTTTGTTGAATAACATTGATTCACGAGCAATATTGAGTTTCGAAGTATATGTGAAAAACACACGCACATATGTATGTGTGCGTCTTTTGCACATATATGTTGCTTTACTGATCACTTGATCACCATTGCATATATACAGGCTGTTTCACGTTACTTGAACCATAGACGTATATACACGGGTTTCAGCTAACTTTACTCAGAGTTAAAAAATATGCAGATGCACAATAATACGATGCGACCAAATGCATGTTGTATCACTCCTGTATGCGTCACGCTATTCTTGTATTTTCCTAAATAGTTAATTAGTCAAGAAAATTAGCCATTCTGAAGGAACAAAGTTAGGCGAAAAATTGAAATGAGGAAGTTCTAGAGCACTTTGTAAAACGTCCGATTAGGCAATTTCTAACTTTCTATCTATTAAGTGTTAGTGTTTTTCAGCTTAATGCGGATGCGCGCGAAATACAAGAAATATCACTTGACATACCCGCTTGCGCGCGCCGCGCTTGCAGCGCTCCTAACTGAGCATACCATCGAGCAGGGTGCGTTGCCGCTTAAAAGGCGACAGGGCAGTGACGAAGGCGTTGGCTGTGGTATTGACGCCAGCGACGTGCTTCCCTCGCTGCGGTTCATAATGGCGATAAGCAGACGGGTGTTCACACCGGTTAAATGGTATGTATTCGTTTGTGCGCGGAAGGCTTAGGAGCAGTGCAATCACGACTCGCAGGCGGGCATATCACGTGGTATTTTTTGTATTTCGCGAGCATCCGCAGTAAACTGAAAAACACTAACACTTAACAGATAGAAAGACAGAAACTGTTTATTCGGACGTGTTGCCAACTGCTCTGCAACTTCCTAATTGGAATTTATTTCCTAACTTCCTTGCTTCAGAATTTGGTTAATTATATCCTTGACTAATTAGCTAAGTAAGCAAAATACAGAAATAGCGCGACACGCTACATACCAAAGGGAGCAACATGCATGTAGTCACGTCGTCATAGAGTGCATAGAGTTTACACTCGGCCTAAAGTTAGCAGAAACACCCTACACACACACACACACACATATATATATATATATATATATATATATATATATATATATATATATATATATATATATGCAGTTTGAGAAGACAAACATCCCTACAAGCAGCGACAAACAACCGATGATTGGACGCATCCTGCATTTCCATCGGCGTCCATTATAAGGGGCAAGTGCCCTGGCTGTGTGTTAGGAAACGGCATTGCATGCCTGCATGTTAAATATGGTCAAGGTGGCGGAGAACGTTCACAAAATTCAAGTGTGGGGTTTGACGTGCCAAAATCACAGTTTGATTATGAGCCGCACCGTAGTAAGAAACTCCATATTTATTTTGACCATCTGGGGTCCTTTAACCTGCACCGAACGCACGGTACACGGGCGTTCTTGCATTTCACCCCCATCGAAATGCAGCCGCCGCGGCCGGCATTAGATCCCAAGCATTCGGGTTAGCAGCGCAACACCTCAGCCACTATGCCACCACGGCAGGTGCGGCGGAGAAAGGAGTGAACATCGTTTTTACAGAGTGCGTTTCCCTTAGATGTTACCCGTTAGCGCGCTACAGAACGAAACGAAAAGCTTGGCCGATATTTACGACATGGTGCTCATAATTCACATGGAGGCCAAATTCTGTTCTGTGACCTAGACGGGGTGCTGGCAAATGTGTTGGGCATCTGCTCCGCCACCAAGCACAGTCTGCGCTGCTATACGTTCTCGGTGACAAATCGCACAGCGCAGAAGCACAGGCACAATTGAATGTTTAAAGAATGGGACGACAGACTGCCTGCAGTTTGCCATGACGTCGAAATAAGAAGCACAAACAGCGACGTTTCTGTACTTTTCTGGTCAATAGTTGAGTTCGCATGGTTGCGGCATGCATTACCTTTTTTTTAATCCAAACGACGAAAACGGAGCGCACAAATTAGCACGGCGTTTGCGACGTTTGAATTTGGCGCTTTTCCAGCGCATCCCATTAGCTCCGGCCGGTGCACAGAGTTACTGCGCTAAAGAAAGTAGTTCATCAAAGAAGCGAAGCAAAAAACTTTCATACATTTGCAAATCGCAACAATTGTCCAGTAATAACATGACATTACCAAATTTGTTATGAAATGATAAAATTTATGATAATGTAAGCGTGTATTTGTATAAGTATACATGTATGATTGCGCGTATGAGCTGTTGATGCTTGGCGCATTCCGTCGAGGTCGTGCACGCCTGAGAGCTTCCCGAGTTTTCTGCGTTCTTTGTGTGCTTCGCTGTGATATCTTTGGAGTATTCCTGCGTGTTGCTCGCTTTTTATGGGCTTGTTGCCTCGAAGATCGCCATGATCGCCTCCGACTCGGCCGCATCAAGGGTGAGTGAGTGTTTCGAATTTCCCTTGTTCGTCCATGGCGACGCGGTGAACGGAAGCGCGGGAATTATTTCAGCGCTTGTGCGTGTCTTCCGCGCGCCTCTTTTCTAGATTTCATTCCTAGTACTATCCTTGCGTTGCTAGAATTGGTTGTACAGCACCAGCTTTGTGGTATATAACATGGAGCTTTGTCCTGGTTTAACTTCACACTCCGCTTGTGGTGACGTAAGGCAGCTATGTGGTGCCAGCTAAAACAGAGCATGTTGTACGCCATGATTTCTGATACGGTGTTCGAGCACCGATTAAGTTAGCCTTATTAATGAGCGCAAAACAATGCGACGTGAAACCATCCGATCTGTACTGTTATCGAAGATATTTCGTTTGCGCCACGCTAGTACAAGGCGTGTGGGCGAGCTTGTAATTGCGGGGGGCGGTGGGATCGGCGAAAGTGTATTCTGTTGAGCTGTTCCCTTCAGGATCGAGTGACTACGCGGTGCTTCAAGGGCACTACCTGACACGCCGCGCGGCCGATGTTCGCGCGATCGGAAAACATAGAGGAGGCTGTCGCGCAATAATAATAAAGAATTTGAAGGGTGTACATGCGATTCTATGCGATACGTGAGATACAATAGGGGTGATGCCACAGAGTGCTGCGAAATCATCGAGTTATACGCCTTGCCAACCGCGTGTGTTTTGTTTTCTACCAGTTCGCGCGCATTCAACTTTCTTTTTTCATCTTCTCCATTCGACGCCATCGAGTGCTTCACCCAAACGGCTTCGCGTAGGCGCTCTTTGCATTCACATAAAGGCAGATTTCATGGCACTCCAGGTTCTACAGCATTCAAAATAATGTAATTTCGTGAAATTGCAGCTTTTCGCACTTCAGTAACTGATTGATTTAACAAAGTTTTAAAATCGGTAAAGGAACGAGATGCCTGGCATATCTGCTTTGTCGTCCCACTGCGTTTCGAGGCGGCATGTATACGTTATCGGCAACATAAACATCAATAATTAGCATTGTTTCTTGTGACCATAGAAGTAGCTAGTTATGTCGAAAAGCTATTTTTGCTTTGAATCCGAGCACTATAGAGTGAACAGATTGAAAGGGGAGCGTATCGTTGTGAACTAAATGACGACGCTTTGCCAAAAGCTTGGAATAATTCTATGTCGAAAGAGCAGTTCTGTGAAATTCTTTCTTTGAGAGTAAGCAAAACTTCAGTAGCATCAGGTAGACGGGGAGTAAAAGAATGTAGCACTGTGGTTTTATATGAAGGAGCTGCCTTTAATATGTGGCCATAACAGTTAAGTAGGTGCGTGGAGATAATTTTTAAAATAAGTAGAGGAATGTGAAATAAATTATTTGACAAGCTCACACTGCCATTGGCAAGAGCGGCCACACTTTAGTGTATTCAATGACTAGTCATTTGTATCCGTCCATTTATGTCAGCCTAATCGTCCATGTAGCTGTTTTGATTGTTGCTTTTGCTGCATCGTGGCTTCACGTTTTAATACTGACATCTTTTTTCAGATTCAAAATGAGCTGGGAGATGCCCCGGCTGGAACGCTAAAGGTGCATTCTTTGGCCATCCATTCTGTAGTGTCACAATGATCAAATACAGTGATACCGTGAAAATGTATTGCAGGAAGCAGAAAAAAACAACATTGCTGATGCAACTGCAAGGCATTTACTCCAGTGATCAATTGGTGCAGATTGCCTTCATTAGGAGACATGGTGCCTTTAAGCACTCAGCTGTAAGACTTTGCAACTGCACCGGGACTGGGAGTGAATTTCAGTGTCACTTGTGAACATATTAAACGCAGAATGTGCCTTTTTCAGTGTATATGCCTGATATGAGAGGGGCATTCAGAAACTTAGTGTGGACATTAGTGATCTGCATGAGTGCAGATCTTTCTAGTTTTATTAAAACGAAGGTATTATGACCTATGTCATACAGCAGTGTGCTGCTAGAGGTATCAAACCAGAACAGCAGCACCCATTGAGAAAGTTGGCTGAAGAACGAGCAGTGATCGGGGCTTTCTGCATTTCAAGGCCAAATTCCAATAAGATTGATGCCGAGCTGGACGGTGTGAAGTGCCGGTCACCACATACTGTAGCCAGCATGGCATGAACCTCCTTGGCATTGTCTCGTTAAGATACAGAAATTGCATCACTGCTCATAAAGAAATCGGAAATAGGGAGGTTGAGGGGAAGTGGTAGGGCTCCCCTCTGGAGCAGCCAGTGCATACCCTTTGCTATACTGATAATCCTACCCTAATGAGAACTAGTGATGCATGTTAACCTATTACGCAGCCAAGTGCACTCCTTGTTTTGTATTAAGGGGACACTAATGACACCCTAAAGGAATTTAAAATAAAGCATCATTTTAAATATCTACTTCTGTAAATTTCTTCGTAGTTGCTTGATTATTACAGAAAATAAAGCTCAAAGTTCAATTTTTTTAGTATCGCCCCAAAATCCTCGTCCTGACACCTCATTGTCACATCATAGATTCCAAGTATTTTTTCAAACTTGGGCTGTATTGGTTCTGTAAAAGTTGCTGACGCTTTTTATTTTGGGTTTTTGGAATACAATGAACATCTTTATTTGTAAAAAAAAAAATTGCTACACCTGAACAGACATCATCAAAATCTATGACGTCACAGCAAGCTGGTGTGGTAACTTCAAGGCAAAACTGCCACCAATCTTTCCTCTTGCTGCTTTTACAGTTTACTCAGCCTCTTGTCACGGTACGAGTGGATCTCTTGAATTGTAGGAAGGTCATTTACAGATGCATCTAAAATAATTTTTCTCTTTAGTGTTTTCATGCCGTAGTTGCATAGGGGTGTTGGCACAGTGCCGCTAAGCACGAGGTCACAGGATCAAACAACCGCATTTTGATGGAGGTGAAATACAAAACTGCCCATGTACCTTGCAGCCTGATTTGGTAAAGATTAATCCAGTTCCCCACTATGGCGTGCCTAAACATCATATGGTGGTTTTGGCAGAATTTAATTTATTTCATTTTATTTTAGTGCTCCTTTAAACTGTAGAATTCATGATCTCTGCAAAAACTCATGCTTAAAGTATTCTCCATAAAGATTAAATAAACAGTAGATATAAGTGTCCATATTTTGAATTGTGGTGATACGTGATGACTATGAGAACGGTGGTACGAGACAGACAGAATTGTAATACAATGTGTGACGGCACGATGATGCACATCGAGGAAATGACCGAGTCTCCCTGGAGGTCCCTGACATAAACATCAACTGACTGTCCACAAACTTACGAGTTCACTCCGTGATCTTGTGGAGCCTGTGCTTTGCGAGTCGATTAATTTAATTGAGGTGGTGTTTGGCACATACTGTCCTTGCGGCTTATGTACATTTCATACAGTGGAGTGGAATCTCGCATATTACTTCTGGAGCGCAGCAAGCGAACGTGATGTGTAGTGGTAATCTTAGTAATGATCGACAATCATGTCCCTCTTCGAGCTCCTAATGCTGCTTGCCAACACAAGCAGCAGCAGTTGCCCAAGGTAGCGTGAAAGAGATTAATTGAAAAGTGGCATATGCCCAGGTTCGCATACCCAGTCACCCAAGCTGTTCCGACGGTTGATTTTGAACTCTTCACTCAACATAGCAGCCCAATCTCCCTATAAGACCATGGGCTACCGATTGACACTAATGGATGGGAAAATAGAGAAAACACCTGAAAATATGAAGTATCCTAAGAATGGTAATCACAGTAAATAGTACTAGATGTGCATTAGCGAAGCTCTTGGGCCAGTTGGTGCATGATGAACTTGAAAAAGGGGCGTACTAGCAAAACAAAGGACGCGGCGCACACACTGAAAAGGCGTTAGACAGGGACGGACGCTGGTCCGTCCCAACGTCCGTCCAGGTCTAATGCTGTTTCCTTGTGTGTGTGTCATTTGTGTTTCGCTGGTACTCCCCTTTTTCAAGTACTAGATGTTTGGATGCTTTGGTTTATTATTCTTGTTTGTGCTGGATTGTTTTTCGGAAACATGTCGCATCCAGACAGCATAAGAAGCTAGTAAGAAGTCAAGTTTAGCATTCTAGATTTGAAACAGGTATTTTGTAATTTATTTGCAGTAGGGATGTTGTGTGAATGTGCTTGAAAGCTTAAAACTGTTTTGCTAACATTTACTTAAACATGCAGGTTCACATAGGTTGTAGGAGTGTACATTGAGAAGGTTATCCTTGCACAGCTTACCATGGCCTGCCATGGTGGACCAGGAAAGTTTGCAAGGGCCTTGCTTCACCATGTGTTCACAGAGGAGGAGCTCAGGAGCTCACACCAAGGGGCAAAAGAGGCTCTTGACCCCACCAGGGTCAGTACTGTTATAGGCAAGTACCATATATCCTTTCCGGTTGCATTTATACATTCACATTTTTTTCTAAAATTATGAACTTGCCAATGGCATAACAAACGACTTTCAAGTAGCCCGTGTGTGCAGTTGTGTGCTACAATAGCCTACCATTTGGAATGACTGTTCATATGATCTTAAGTGCCTAATGCCGCCAACTGAAATGCTTCTAAAATTTAAAAGCTGCCTTCACTGCTGAAAGTGTTTAGCGGCTTCACCACATAAAATGAGCTGCATTTGCACATCAGCAGTGCTACTTGGCTGTCATTGCAAGGAATAGTTGTCTGTGAAGCATGCTCCAAATCTATTGGCATGGACGACATGTTTAAGTAGCCTGAAAGTGTTGTTCTAATACACGAATCGCTGAGAAGCTATGCTCAAGTGTGGTTACTGCTCAGCTCGAGCAGGAGCACGTTCACCAAATTGCAGAAATCAAAACAGCTCTCCAGGTTCCGAGATGCGAAACAGTAGTTTCACCAATTTTAACAGACTACATCGAATTAAAGTTGCTCCTATCTTGAAGGAGGTCCATGTGATGCCAGACAGCAGCCTTTCAGCAAAGGGAACTGGAGTGGTGTGGCAATTTTCTTTTGGTTGTTTCAATCAAAGAAACAACAGGGACAGAGTTGCCAGCTTAACTTTCAACAGTACTAAGTTTAGTGGACGCTTACTCATTCTAGGCACCTAACCTATGACTCGTATTTATTAACACGCAGTTTATCACTTTGTATTCTAAGGTATGAAAAAAATATTTATGTGGCTTTTCCCCATATACTTCAATGAATGGAGAATAGGCTCTTGGGGCCTATTGTATAAAGCTTCTTACAGACCATCGGACATGTCCACTACTCCCATTCTGAAATTGTTAGAATCGTTTCCTGCTTCCTTACTTCACCTACCTGTTAACAGGGTTATGAACCATTGCCAAGTAGATTATGGGCTTAAATTTATCAAAAAGATGAATGGGCTTTTCTGACGCTCTTGTTTGGGCCGTTGAGGATCACATTTTGGGGAGAAATATGCCTCTCTAATTTAGGAGTTATATATTTTTTGTGGTGTGCAAATACTCAAAACTTTCGAATTGAATAGTGTCCTATTAAATTTAGTCTGAATGGTCACTTTGTAAATGCGAGTATTCTAATATGTCGAAACACCAATAAAACATGAAATTTGAGCCAAAGTATGGTAAATTTTCACCTCCAATAACATAGTATAGACATAAAACATAAGAACTTTTAAGAATAGCAGACCAGGCTACGTTACTTAGGTAGCTGTACTTTAGAGGCTGTACAGCAATCATTTATGCTTACTGAAGAGTCCTGTGCATGTGAAGAAACGTTTTGCTGCTCCATTTGTGCTTTTAATAAACAGCTCTTCATAACATAACAATGACAGAAACTTGCTAACTTTAACAATACTAGGATGTGAACCTCATCTTACCTTAATTGTGATATCATCTGTTCATTATTCAGAAGCTATCCAATATTTGATTTGCTTCTGGCTTTATTCGGTTCAGTCTCAAAAATCACTTTTCATGCATCCTTAATATTTTTGTTGCAAATTTGTTCTTCAGAGTGACTTTCCGAGAAAATAAACTGGTAAATAATTTTTAAATAACAATAAAGTGGCAATACCATTTCAGTATTTGCAGTTTTACGTGTTTTATTTTCTTATGCAGGATTAAGCAGCATAATTTGTTTGTGTAATGAAACTTACAAAAACTTGGGGCAACATTCCCAAATTACTGCAATGACCGACACCAAGGAGCTAAGTGAAAAATCAGTTTTGGAGAAACCCAAGGAGCGACAGCACAATAAGAATATTTTCTAGAAGTCTCAGAAGGTTGCAGCACCTCCAGTAGGATGCTAGGCAACCCTGTTCTGAAAAGGCAAATTTTTTCAGAATGTTCCGTCACAGCCACAGATGTTCGGCAGTAAACCCTAAAAGGGTTAAAGAAGTCAGTCCTATGGCATGTGGCTCTTAAAAGACAGCATTTCTTCGTATCTGTCACATTCTGCATGTGTCATGCTAAGCAGCTTGGTGCACAACTACACGGCATTCTCATTGTAAGTCATTCAGTTGTTGAGGCATGAAATATACTTTGCTGTAAGCAGTGTTTCCTTTAATGTAGAAAGTCCTAAGTCATTGTAAGGCGAGAAGTACATCCCGATTGCATGTGAACTCATAAACTTAACATCAAATGAAGCCACACTCAATTCTAGTGACATGCCAGTATTGTATTTGGAGCATGGAAAAGCACAGTGAAGTGCTGCACATTTTATGAAAATCACAAGAAATAATTTTAGTTGTTGGTTCAGGTTTATTTAAGAACAACATGCATTTTTTTCACCATTTTGTTTCTCAGCAAGCAAAGTTCACATCTTCGACATTGAGGATATTCATAAAGTTATTTTGCTAGTGTCTTGTTCCTCTTTGCCCTTTCCTGCACTTGACACTTAGTGGAATCCTGTGCCGCATTGAATAAATTGAATGGTCGTGCTGTAAAGCTGTACTCGTGGAAAGTTGGAATAAAGCAACACAAATACATAAATCAATTTCATTATAACGAGGGCATATTGCATGCCATTCTTTTGCATGTGGAAGTTGCTTTTTAAAACTTGTTCTGGCTTCTTGTTTTCGCAGGCTTCACGTGTCGCAAATTTCCTGGTACCAACATGCCCTATGTAAAGAACTCTGGCCTCGCTTCTGGCATGGGACCAATAGCCTCTGAAGAGCCCAAGTTGGACAGCTCAAACCAAAACACAAGTGTTGTGCTTTTGTAACTCTCGTCATTTTTATGTTTTATGTTAGTCTTCTGAAGGGCACAATTTGGATTTCTCAAATGAGCATACAAATGTTGTGCCTTTCTATATGCCTTGACATTTTTATGTTAATTTTATTTATGTTAATTATACTAGTCTCCTGAGAAGCCCACATTGAATTGCTCAATCCAGAATACAAGTGCTGTGCTTTGTTAAGTTCACTACATTTTATGTTGGTTTTTGATATGGTTCCAGTAAGGATAGTGTTTCCTTATTAATATATTGTTTAAGTATCTTAAGTCATTTCATGCCAAACCACCCAATTTTGTCAACTGTTCCATTATGGCCAACCGTTTCAAGTTTGCATGATTTTGAGTAGATACAATAAGAAAATTTGCTTTCATACATACACTTGAGTAATTCCAGGGCAACCAACCAGCGTTTTTTTTACCATCACAGATATAGTTGAAGCTCCGAACTCTTGCTCCCCATTTATTTTCCTTCGCAAACATTTTTTTGAATTTTGGCAAAAATTTATTGTTCTTGCCCAGCTAAGCTAGAAGGCACTGATACACGTTTCTTTGGAAAGGGAAATGGTATGATCCAGATATTCAGATGGTGTTCATGTCAAGAGACTGAAGTGGTGTGACTGCCAAAATTTGCAAAGTTTGAATTTTCTTCTAATGTAGGGAAATGCAGAAGGAACAAAAGAAATATAAAGTCAGACGAGTTGACTTGGGATAGCAGCAAAATTTTTCAAGCCTTGGAGGTTTAGTTGATCAGCTAAAAAAACTGTAAAGTTCAAATTTTTTTGCAGAAAGCTTCATGTTGAAGGTAAACAAGTTAGCTTTGGTGGTTGGCACAAAAGTATATGTCGCCCATCATTACACAGCCCTACATGTCTGCTATGCATGTGGAAAGTAACAAAAAGGTATTATTCTTTAAGTGCGATAAATAATTTTTTATAATGTTCATTTGTGGATCACACATACAGCATAAATATATTAAGCCATGTCATCTAGCAAGGAAAGATTGTTAATATAATTAGCCACAAAAACTACTCAACAAACTGACAGGTGACGTCAAGTGCTGCAACTGCAGTCTCAACTCGTATTTTTTTAACATGAACGCAAAAAATGGTCGCCAATGGTGTCTGACCACATCAGACTGAACATGGCACACATATGACTTTTATAGATGAGCATGTTCCGGCTCTGAAACAGTGGTAGCAAACAACACCACAAGAATTTGTTCATACTCATGTAGGTTTTCAGTCTTAATTATGAAGGTGTTTTCTACTTGGATCATCATTGGGCTCCAGGGAGCAGGGCACTAAGTGTCCTGCTCCCTCTATGTTGCATAGCAATGTGACATGCCCTTTAAAATGCTTTGTATGAACAATACCAGTGCTCTTTATGGATTTGCTGTCCACATAATAGCTGATATTGCTTTTTGTAAACAGCATGAAACATATCTTTTAGCACTGCAGGATTCCCTCACATATTTAATACGTACAAGGTCTGTTAGAACAGTATTTGACCTTTTTTGCGAACACCTGATGAATATGAAACAAGCGCATTTTCATCAGCTGCCCTTGAACCTTTGTACGCATGCACAAATTTTTTCCCGCCTGCCAATAGCAAGAATTGCTGGGACGCAGCGTTTGAATGACGTAGTACACAGTGCTCTCGGTTTTTTATTGCAAGGAAAATGCCGCAGTGACTGGAGCAGTGCTACTGCATCAAATTTTGCGAGAAAATGGGCGACAGCCAAGTGGAAACCATTCAGAAAATTCAGACTGCTTTGAGTGACTATGCTATGAGCAGCACACAGATTAAGGAGTGGTACAACCAGTTTAAATATGGCCACACATCGGTGGAGAGCAAGCCATGCTCCAGTCGGCCATCAACATGCTGAAATGACCAGGTCATTGCCGAAGTGAACCCGGTGGTGATGCGGGGCCGTCGTGTGACTATCCAAGAAATTGCAGAAAAGGTGGGCATCAGCACATTTTATCCACATTCCATTATCACCGAAGATTTGGCCATGAAGAGAGTTGCGCCGAAATTCGTTCCCAAGCTGCTCATGGTGGAGCAAAAGCAGCTTCGTGTTGAAGTCTCATAGACATGCTGGATTCTACAAACAGTGACCCCAACTTTATGAACACCATAATCACTGGTGACAAGTCTTGGGTGTATGTTTACGACCCAGAAACCAAATCCCTGTTGTTACAGTGGAAGCATTCCACGTCACCTACCAAAGACCGCTAAGTGCGCAGCAATGTCAAAGTTGCTGACCGCTTTCTTTGACTCCCGCAGTGTGGTACACCACGGGTACGCACCACAGGGTCAAACAACCACTAAAGACTACTACAGGGATGTCCTCCATGGCCTATGTGATGCTGTTTGGCACAAGATACCGAAGTTGTCAACAGGAAATTGGCGCATCCATCATGACAACGCATTTCTTGCACTTGATTCAGACTTTTTTGGCAAAAAACCAGACTCCTGCAGTTCGACAGGCTCCTTACTTTCCTGATATGGCCGCCCGCGACTTCTGGCTGTTTCCCAAAATCAAGAGGCCATTGAAAAGAGCGTGATTTCAGACAAGAGAAGACATGGCTGCAACGACAGCTGAGCTAAACTCCATTCAGAAAGAGGCCTTCTCGGAATGCTTCTGACAATGGCAGCACCGCTGGGAGAAGTGGCTGGAGTCCCAAGGAGACTACTTCGAGGGTGATCAGGTTTCCAACACTCCAGTTATGCCAGTTTTTTTTTTTCTTCAGCCAAAGGTCGGATACTTTTCTAACAGACCTCGTATTGATATTTTATGTGCAATGGCTGTATGGGTTACCTGGCCCACACCAAACACAAGCCTCGTTGCGTTAGAGCATGTGTCCCTTGCAAATAAAATGCAGACCCTAAGACCGCTTCTCTGTCATCTGTGTTGCAGACAAAGCCAGCTTTGTCGTCTGCAATCCCGGCTGGCAAGCTGTGCGCACATCCGAGATAAGTCGGTGCTGACAAAATTTCAAAAAATAATTTCTCGCATTTAAAAATAATGCCTTCTTTTACTTCACACATGCATAGCAGACACGTAGAGCTATCCAATAATGTATCACATTTTTTGGCCAACTACCAAAGCTGTTTTTTCCTTGAACGTGAAGCTTCTTGCAAAAGATTAGAATTTTTTTTTTAAAGGCGATCAGCTGAACCTTCAGCGCTTCAAATATTTTTCTGCTATACTATGTCACCTGGGCTACAATTCTGTATTTAATTTCTGTCCTGTGAATTTTTCGGATTGCAATTTGACTCACTTTTGCCGGTGCCAAAAGCACTTGATGTATTCAAATATTTGAAAAATTGGCTATTTTGGCAGTTGCATCACTTCACAGTATTTCCACGCACACCATTTGAAGGCCTTAATCAATACAATGTGCATTTGAAAAAGAATTTGATTGATGTCCTCTAGCTCAGCTGAGCAGGAAAACTAAACTGTCACCAAAATGCTACAAGATATCTGGCAAAAATAAATAAAAGTGGGTAACGAGTTTTGAACTCTAGCAAGCATATGGCAGTGTGTCAGCTATATGTGTGCTGTCAAAAAAACGCTGGTCGATTCGGCATGGAATCGCACACCTGCAAGTGCATCTGTGCCATTGTCAGAGTTCAGTAAAAACTGCATTTTACATAACTTTGTAAGAATGGTTTATCGCTATTTAAAATACATGAGTAAAAATGAATAGGTATAAGTCAGCTTAAATTTAAAATGCAACAAAACATCTCCGGTAATGGCAATGATGTGCCTTTCATGTTTGCATGAAACCATATCTTTTTTGTGAATTCTTTCGTTATTTGTGGCAATGAATAAAATTGAAACAGAACTCACACAAGGAGTAACTTTGTTGTATTCCAGCGTATCACTAATACCTGTTTCTTTTTCATATAAAGGTCTGAAGCAGTTAATATGAATAAGTCACTTGATATGTAATGACCTGCGCAGGAACGTTATCATGGCAGAAAACACAACTGGATCACGCAACAGCAATGCAGCATAATAAACTGCTCCCATAAGCATCACTTATTGTGATTGCCATGTTTCAAAAGTACGTAAGGTTTACTGAAATTGGCAGACACCATTCAACCAACAAATAAGGATTGTACAGTGATCCTTTTTCAGTTTTACAGTTTTTTTTTAAGTTGTCTGTGCCAGGTAGCATAATTCCTGTTCTTGAGCTGGATTATTCAGAGGTGTACATTACTAGCACAAGAAATGGAGACATTAAACTGATTCTCTAAATTTATTAATTCACTTATAACATCACGGCACATATTTCAGTTTGCATATTGTAGCCAGTGAGCCAATGACACCAGTTCCGAGATTTTTCCGTAAATGTGAGAGAAATACATGGGCATTCCGGTTACTTTCGTGCTTCAGTGCATAACAGTGCATTTTGTTAAAAAAAATTAAGTGCTACAGCAGTGCATTTCTACAGCCAGTTTCATGGCATGTGTCTCGTTACTGGTGTCATTCTGGAAATTCATTCTAAGTGCATACACCTTGTAAAATTACCGGTTACAATTCGTAAAAACATTTATTGGGAACTGAGTTTTTGTTAATCAGCTGACTATGGTGTCTTGATTTCTCATGCAAGTAATGTTCGGCACTCTGTATCTAAAATTATGTTAGCTGCAACAGCCAGTCTTTAATAAATTCCATGAAACTTAAAGATAACCTCCCTGCATATTAGGTCTCAGTTGAGTACTGTGGGCTCAAGCAAATCGTGCCATGGTTATAGTACCACTGGCTACCTAATACAGAAAGCAAGTACCTTTTTTGAGTGTTCTTATTTAGTCATGTCAGTCTGCTTGTACATTTATTTATTTAGGTATTTATATTTATAAATTTATTTCTTTTGGGAAATGTGTTTTACTTGAGGGCCACACAGACTACACCTTCTGTATTCAATTTTGTTATGGTGTCAAGCTGCAGGAAGTTTGTACTTTTAGTTTTTAAAAAGGTTCTGATGTTCTCAAACTACAAATGGTTGTACATTTACACAGATGTTTGGTTACAAATAAACAGTTCACCTAGCAAAATGGTTTTTGTCTGCATCAGTTCAGCACTCTTGATTTTGTGGAGGACCATTCACTCTGACAATTGAAAAAGATGGCATAACAGTACTGCTAGCAGCTTTAAGATATGGTTTCTTACAGGCAATCTAGGAGTATGCTTTTGAGCCCAGGGTGACAGAGGCCTCCGATACAAAACGCCTGCATTTCAATTTTATCCCTATCCTCTCACAGCAAACATACCCACGTGACATCAAAGGTAATTATATGCAACATAGCTCAGCAGTATTTTAAGGAAAGTGCAGGTTTAAACTGCTAAATACCCAGTAGGGCATAAAGGGCTTTCAACATAATTTTAGTGTTGATGTTCAACAGATCTGCAACAATTCTTCCATGGGCTTTCAATATTGACGAACAACTCATTTCAACAATAGTTCAATGGGCTTTCAATTTTGAGACTTGACACATCTTCAACAACGCTTCAATGGGCTTTCAACATTCACAAACAACACATTTCAATAATACCTCAATGGGCTTTCAATTTTGAGCTTCAACAATGCTTCAATGGGCTTTCAACATTGACAAACAACACATTTTAACAATACCTCAATGGGCTTTCAACATTGACAAACAACACATCTTCAACAATGCTTCAATGGGCTTTCAACATTAAAATATACCATAGTTTCAACGATATGCCAATGATCTTTCAAATTGAGAGGCCACAATGATGTTTCGACAAAATGTCGCGGGCCAATTATCAACACCTGTCAACAATTTCCTCAATAATGTTTCAACAATTCCCCAATGATCTTTCAAGGTCATTTGTTGATGTTGAACAATGATATTTCAATGACCTTTCAACAATTTTTTTTGTAAGGGCCATATACCTAGTGGCATCAGTGACCACTTACCAATCTTTTGCATTATACCACACTCTAACCATCGTAGTGTTTCGCAGAATCGGAAAGAAGCTAGAGCAAGTAGAAAAATAAATGACAATAACATCACGAAGTTCCAGGAGCTTGTAACTAACACCGATTGGAGTGTCATAGAGAAGAAGAAGAAGAAGAAACTTTAGTAAAGAATAGTCCGGCAGTTCTTGACAGTGTCATAGAGAGAGAACAAAATATTGACCAGGCTTACAGTAAGTTTTCAGCACTCTTTAAAGAAATTTGCTACACTTGTTTCCCACTATAAACGAGCAAAACGTACCAAAAAATTAGAAAGCCTTGGGTCTCCTACGAACTATATAAAGAAATTGAACCCCATAAAAAGCTATTTGAAACATTCACTAAATCGAAAGATCCACACGTCCTGCAAGCCTACAAGCAGTTTCGAAATAAAACAAACTCTAAAATGAAGAAGGCTAAGCGCGAGTACTACCAGAATAAGTTTACTGTGGCTGCAAATAATCCTTCACTGCTTTGGAAAACGTTTCGAGAATTAATGACGGGCAACAAAGCCAACTGTCCTCAGCCAATAGTTATCGACGGGATAACATTATCAGAGGAATGCCTAGCCAACAAATAAAACAATTATAGTGTACGTTTTACTTGCCAAAACCACTTTCTGATTATGAGGCACGCCGTAGTGGAGGACTCCCGAAATTTCGACCACCTGGGGTTTTTTAACGTGAACCTAAATCTAAGTACACGGGTGTTTTCGCCCCCATCGAAATGCGGCCGCCGTGGCCGGGATTCCATCCCGCGACCTCGTGCTCAGCAGCCCAACACCATAGCCACTGAGCAACCACGGCTGGTAGCCAACAAATTTAACTCGCATTTCCAGGTGTCTGCTGCGCAGTGCAGCGGTGCTCTTGTAGGCCGATGTGAAGCGCACAATACATGTTCTGATATGCTCACTATATTCCTGTACCCAACAAGCCTAGCCGAGATAACAGACGTCATATCTACACTAAAGAATAACCGTGCATGCGGAGTGGACGAAATAAGTACAAAGCCTATAAAGAGTGTAGCGCAAGTAATATGTCACCCGTTTTTGCATATCTGCAGCCTCGTCTTATCGACTGGTGAATTTCCCGTCCTCATGAAAATTGCGAGAGCAGTGGCACTGCATAAGGGGGGTGCGTTAGATAACCTCAATAATTTCAGACCCATCTCAGTCCTTCCTATATTTTCTAAAATTCCTGAACGCATTTTAAATAAAATAGTTATTGGGCACTTGACAAAAAACAAAGCAATAGTACCAGCACAATTCGGGTTTCAGAAACAAAAGTCTACTGAGCAGGCGCCTTTGCATGCGAAAGACCACTTAATTATAAACTTTGAAAAACAGGCTTACACTCTTGGATTGTTTTCCGAAAAGCTTTTGACTCTATTAAGCATGATATTTTGCTCCGAAAATTACCCTGGTATGGCATAAGAGGTGTAGCTTATGCTTTAATTGAAAACTATCTCAGCGGCAGTAAGCAGTTTGTTTGCGTAAAAGGTTCTAAGTCCCAACTTCTTGATTTAAACTGCGGTGTTCCTCAGGGCTCAATCCTAGGCCCAATTTTGTTTATTCGCTATATTGATGATATTGTTAACATCCGAAACACACCGTGCATGACTTTGTATGCAGATGACTTTTCTTTTCTGATCATAACATTCAAGAAGCATTTAACGCTGCCAATAGATGGATGGGGGACCTCAAATGTTGGCTAAATTCAAATAGAATACTACTGAACCGCGAAAAAACAAAGTATGTCATATTTATACCTAAAGGAAAGCAGCTGATGGTTCACTAAGAGTTAACGTTTGGGGGGCGCATTATAGAAAATACGAAGAGCGTAAAATTTTTAGGTGTATGGTTTAACGAAAACCTGTATTGGTTCATTCATGTAGAGACAGTCAGAGCCGACATTCGTAGAGCGACGAGAGTGATTAACATGTTAAAGCATCTTATTCCAATGAATTTAAAGAAACAGCTATATGACGCGCTAATACAATCTCGTCTACACTATTCCTTTCTGGTGTGGGGAACTACTACCAATACTAACCTTATGTCTCTATATAGGGGCCCTATAACGTAATACTATTCCAATATGTTTCTATTCCAATCTCCTGACGTCAAATTTGCGTAACCACCTACGCAAGTACCGGGCGGTCACCCGCAGAGTTGTCTGAACAGACCAATCAAATGCTCTCCTCGTTCATAGGAGGTCACTTTTGTTTGCTTGGAAAACGAATAACATTGCCTACACTGAGCGGCTTGTCGTATCTAATTGGTTGACAAGAGGCGAGGAGAACGGTCAAGTGGAGAGGGATTCACTGGGGCAGAGCCAGTGCACTGAAAATCGATAACCGGATGAAGAGGCTGGTGCCGGCGTCTGCGATTGGTCGGCTTTCCCTTACTTAGCTTGTGGTGGCTGGTCGAAAATCATGGCGGCATGCAACGGAAGCTTAAGAAGGACGCTAAAACTGACTCTTAGCAAAGAAGAGTTGGCAGAATGAGTTGGTAAACGTGCCGAAAGGCTCGAAAACGTTACACGGCCACACAAGGAGATTTATTATACGCAAATACACCCATGCTCTCCGGCAGGTGCGAGTAGCCAGAGTCTGAGCGATCGGCGGCAGCCATCTTTTATTCCTTGCGGAACGGGGCAGCCTGCGGCTATTCAGAAGAAAATTCAGTTTTGTTCGGCATATTAATGCATCTTTATCGCGTACACGTCACTTTGACGCGGTGAGTTTGTGCGGTTTTGTGACGTCGCGTGACAGGCAGGTGAAGTGGGTGGAGCCCAAAACTTTTTACCAATAGCCGAGGGCTAATGGCGAAACGGGGACGAATCAGAAATACCTATTTTCCTTTTTTCTGTCAAATCATACATAATCAGTGTGTACACATCATATCACATGGGGAGGTATCGCAGTTTTCGTGACGTCGCGTGCCAGACAGGGGAAGTGGGCGTGGTCGAAAAAAGATTTTGACCAATTTTGGAGGGCTGATAGCAGAATTGGAATAGAAAAGTTTGGAATAGTTTTACGTTATAGCGCCCTAGGCTGCAAAAAAGAGCCGTAAGGGCAGTTTCTAACCTGCCTGTTTTTGCACATACTAAACCGTTTTTTTGATAAGCTTGGCATACGCCATATAGACCACCTGTTTTTGCATAAACTTTCGCTCGAGGCATTCCGTCTCCGTCAAGCTGATCACACACATTTGAATCAGACCTTCGCCACCAAAGAAACTCCGTATAATTTCAGACATGACTCAATCTCTATACCGCTTACTCGCACGAACTACGGGAAACAGGCATCACACTTTCAAATATCGACCTTACTCAACAGTAATCCCACAATCCTGGAACAATTACAAACCTCGAGATCGAGCTTGAGGTTCAAGAAATCTGTTAGAACGTATTTTCTTCGCTGCTTTATTGTATAACTTCCTTATGTACCTCAATGTTATTGTATTGTTTTCCTTTTTTAACATATTCTGATTACGATTCAAATTCTTGATTGTTTTCACATGTTATCATATTTCTAAAATTGTAACACTTGTTGTGCTGTTGTTTGCTGCAGGGTGTCAACATGCTTTGGGTGCTGCAGCTTTTGTCAGGCAAGAATACTGCCTTTTGCTGCAGCACCTGAGACAGCTGTATGTCTGAAACAACAAATAAATGAAATGAAATGAATGAACTGCTCCGCATAACGTGGTATGCGGTGCGGTATCACTCGACGCCACACTAACCTTCGCTATTGAGCTTATCAACGACTACGCCTATTTTCATTACTTTTGGAGCCTGTTTTAGATTATACAATTTTCTAAAGATACATTTTGTTTTCCGCTTCCCATGAAGATCGTGTCTACAATACCCCACTGCATATATACAGGGTCCTTGTACTTAATTAAACCCAGGATTAAAAACGACAGTTTTTAACCGCAGATGGGTGACACCAACGACATATGCTTTGCTACCATGTGGAGCTCCTCACTATATCTCCATAATCCGCTTAATTAGTTCATTAACTGAGATCACTTCAAAATTTTTGATATTCACTTTAGGGCCAAGTGCGTTTCGTTACGTTGTAAAGGGGATTAAGAAATTACCAATCCATTTCTTTTTTGTGGCAACGTACATGCTGCTTGTTTTCTTTTTCGGCGTTTAAAGAAAGCCTGCTCTGGGGGGGGGGGGGGTATGAAATAAAACCACGTGACTACGCTCATGGGTTATCGTATGGAAGTGCTCTCAACTCTGCGTCGAGGTTATAGCTTTTCAGGGACCACGGCGCTTCTTCACCGTATGACCCCGTCAAAGATGCTGATGCACTGTGAAGCGGATGCGAGCTGCGGCCGTGCACTTCACCCGGCTCCGTGCGCGTGTTTCTTTCGTTCGAGGACAGTGCATGAGCACAGGCACGTGGTTTTAGGTCATACCTTGCGGGCTCTCTTGAAACGCCGAAAAAGATCACGGTGCAGCATGGACGTTGCCGCAAAAAAAAAATGGAGCAGTCGTTTCTGAATCCCCTCTCCAACGTAACGAAACGCACTTGGTCCTGAAGTGAATATTCCAAATCATCCGCCGGGGTTGCTCAGTGGCTACGGTTTTGGGCTGCTGAAAACGAGGTCGCGGGATCAAAACCCGGCCACGGCGGCTGCATTTCGATGGGGGCGAAATGTGAAAACCCGCGTTTACTTAGATTTAGGTGCACGTTAAAGAACCCCAGCTGGTCGAAATTTCCGGAGTCCCCCCACTACGCCGTGCCTCATAATCAGAAAGTGGTTTTGGCACGTAAAACCCCATTATTTTTTTAATATTCATAATTTTCATAACTGATCTTCGTTACCTAATTAAGCGGAATATAGATATACTCTAAGGAGTGCCACGTGACGGCAAACCATATGTCATTGGTTTCATTCAGCTGCGGTTAACCACTTTGTTTAAATCCTTGGTTGAAATTACGTGAAACACCTTGTATATAGCGCTTGAAAAAGGTCGCGCTACCGACCGAAATTGATGGGAAATTAAGCCGAATATAACAGCACTTCTAATCTTTCTAAATTCGTTTGTCCCACTGAAAAGTCTAGCCAGTATATATAAGCATTTCTTCGTTAAGGCACTTAATAACGCAAGTGAATGTTTGCCTTTAATGCATCCTCGGTCTGTTGTCGATTGCCTCTAAGGATCATTCATCATTAACCTGCCTAGATATAAGTTTGCTCATGGCATAAGTTCATATGTAGTCTAAGAAAAAGCTAACTGCCGGACAATGGTTCGGTTGGTTATACTGCGCAAATGCATTGCCATCTCCTATTGTTCTGGTTTTTCTTCTTTCTTTTCACTTACGTCTTTTCTATCCGGTGAACGATATTTCGTATGGCACTCAGATGCCTTGGCTATTTATGAATGTCCGTCAAGATGTTTTTTTCTTACCGTATTTCGTCTTAAATACGGTGGATTATTTATTCTTGCGAAAACACACACCACTTCCTTTTTGCGTACACAGGCTAGTCCGGCGAGGTGGCGCAATCGTTCTTCACTCACGCGCTTTCTATCACTGTTTGTCTGCCCGGCGCAATACGTAAGCGACGCTTCCATTGTTCACTACTCTGTGACCGCCCACACAGCGCGCGAAACAGCGGCCACGTGTGCTCCGGCAAACGACTGAGAGTCTTCAAGTCGATTCTGTGTTACAGTGCTGGCGTCGCCAGTCGATGCACATCGAACGCTGAGGGGCGGCAGCTCTTCCATCTAACCGGGCGCATACCACCTTCAGCCGGTTTCTGCCTCGCGAAACGTCCCCGTCAAGCCGCACGCGTTTCCGTTCGGTACCAGTGGTCGTTTCGTCCCATAATGGACTCTGCAGAATCTCAGGGGTGGAATAAAAGCAGCAGACGACCTTCCCGTTCTCAGAGCACGCGCTCCGAATTGCATGGCCCTTTCGCCAGGACACCTCTTCGCTCTCCCACCATCTATTCCCCACCTTCTCTTCAGACTCGTTGCCCAACTCTCTTCTGCTTTAGTTGCTCTAGCGCACCCTTTTCTTTACCCCGCTTCCATCAACTTTAGGTCACACGCGTTACGTTTCTCCTGTCACCACGGAAATAAAATCGGAACGAAAGGCGGCAAGTGTTTGCCCATTCACGCGTAAGAGCACGTACCGCATATCCGACTGGCGTGGGTTGTCTCGGTCTGGACGCAAGTTCCCGGAGTAGCGCAGATTGAATAATCAGAGAGACGTGAAGATACACAAGCGTGACTGTAAACGCCGGAACAGGATAGTGATTGGGGAAGGGGTGTCGCTGTATGGCGCGCAGTAATTCAGCACAGATGTATCCAAGTGAGAGGCTACCGATTAGGCAGCAAAACTTTGTCGCTGCTAATAATTATGGAAAACCAGCAACCGGGTTTTGATTGAAACTGGCGCTGAAAATCGTGTTACGGCAAATACGCATGGCGAGCCAAATCTAGGAGCCTGCTTTATGGACCGCAGTCCTTCTTTAAGCTCTAATTCATACATTTCGAGTGAGTGAAACCATGACACATAAAGAAATGCAATTAAATTTGAAAGAATAAGTACACTCTTAAACTTGTCAATATTTCGGTTGAAGCGCATTGAATGAACATTTCTGATTACCTTAGTTTCTTCATTCATTAGGAGTGATGGAGGTGGGCCACCTCTTGAGATTCCAGATTGGGAGCTTGGTCGAAAAGCGGTTGTTGAATGTCCTTCTTCCGCTGTCCGTGTTTCTGGAAAGCGAAATCTCTAATGCAACAAAAAAAAGGAGTGGCGTATTACCTGATGTGTGTATATACTTATTTATTTAGCTAGTCAGCGTGTTAGTTCATTACTTTCTTGGTTAGTTAGTTTCTTCTTGTAGGAAAAAAAGATACCCAGTTGTTTCCATCTTCGACAGCAACATTCTATTCCTCTATACGAAATCGCCACTATTAGAAACAGCCGCTTCTACGCGGCTGGTTTTATAAAATTTTGCAAGGCTTAAAGAAGCACATTTAACTCGATCGGACGTTGGAGCACTTTTAACTTGACTGTCGCTTGAGCGGTGTGACGTTTCATCAGCCCCATACACTCCCTTTTTTGCCTGTCGTAACGAAAATACTGCCTTTTCATGTTCACTATGGTACGTTGACAGTCAAATTCATAGAGTGCGCATGTACGGGAATTCAAATATAGTGTACAGTGTCTTGGAACCCAGTAATATATCGACAACTTTGAAATTTCTCCGTAAATTTCTCCGTTCTCAGATCTAGGTTCCAATTCTGGAACGCTTCATCTCAATAAGGTTTTAAGGTCATCACAATAAATCACAAATGTTTTATTTCTCTGGGAAGCATCGAGGACCTCAATTACAAAAATGTTGAAAACTTCATAAGGCACCCGTATAGCACCTTCAACATTGAGATGTCCCAAGCATGATCTCCTGTAAAGCAATTTATTTATGCCAAGCTTCATCTTCCTACACTTCAGGTTTAGGAAGTCATGTACCATTGGCTGTACAGCCCAGATATCTTCGAAATACGGCAAGCAAAACTTCTCTAATATTGTACAACGTACCCAATCATGCCACATACTTGTAACTCTGTGCAAAAAATGACCTTGACAATCTTGACAATCCCTACATGTTCCCTAAATTCCATTACACTTTGCTCAGTGGTTCTTTCAACGAAATTTTTCGACTTTTTTCATTTTTGAAAATATGCCTCCCTTCGCTCTTAAAAGATAGGGCCCATACTTACACACCCACTTACAAAAAAGATTACTCGTAACCCACACACTAGGAGAATGGGTGGGTGAATTAATGAGATAACGCGACCGGTCAAAGGCTAAGTGTACTTACTAACCAAAAGCTTCGTAAGGGCTTTTGCTGGCCGCCTTTGCTAATCTGTTCACTGTCACTATTGGCTGCTCTTACAGATTGATCTAGTTCCGGGGCTTCTTTAATGCATTCAGAATTACGGTTTTTACGAACAATTCAAGCGTAAGCCTTGCTTAAAATTTCTTGCGCTAGAGCTGTTCGTAAGCTCACAAGTTAGCTAATTGTGATGTTGGGCGTGTTAACGAAGGCGGCTGTCCAATGGCAAGCAGCATTTACGACTTTTGAAAAGCTTTCAGAATTCCGCCACCAATTTTCTCCGTCCATTCGTGTGTACCTTATTAAAGAATGATTAGCCATCCAACATGCGTGCCCTGGTGACGTTTTCCTAACAATTCCGATTAAAACGTCGAAATGTAGTGCATAGCGCGCACAATGTGTTGGTGACGTGCACCTGCGCGGTGACTAATTCAATTTTGTTGTCTCCGAGGTGCGTGCCATTCGAAAACTCAATTTTCGAGAGCCCTACTTTGACAACATACATTCATTATCGGCGCGGCATTTTCAAAACTCTCCAGAGCTTGGTCGAAAGCAATGGGGCTCTTTTTAATGAAAGCCCCAAAAAGCAAGCCACGAAAACGAACGGTAATATTGAGAATACGGCTTACTTGAGCGAAGCATGTCATGCAGCCGTTGTTGAATTACAGTGCCAACAATTTCAGCGCAGCACTCACTTCTAGCACTAACCTTTGTCCTTAGGCTGAAGCCGCGACACGGAAATGTAGCACAAAAAATGGGTCGACGTTATCTGAAAAGAACTGTACGGATATTCATTGCGGCAGCGATGAAAGCAAATGTGCAAGTCAATAAAGTGAGCCGGAGTCAACTTTCTGCGTCACAATAGGAATATATATATATATATATATATATATATATATATATATATATATATATATATATATATATGTTAACACACTCCGTACCCTTTACGTCAGTTTTACAGACTCTTATATTACGTATGCTATCACCATACACGGATTCACGTACCCCGTCACTTTATTGCCAATTATTGCAGCACAAAATACAGCTGTTCGAGCTAGTCTCTTCAGAAAAAATCGGACTCAATCACATTCGCGTACTCATTACTTAATATAGTACCCGTGAAATATTGGATTGATTACCACGTTCTCATATTGCTTTACACAATCATGCACAAAATTATACTATGTCCTTATGTCAAAATTAATTATCAAAATACCACATGCCCATTACGATTAGTCACATCGAAAATGCTAAGCATTCCAAAACCTCGCACTAATTAGCGATCATTGACATTCTCGCATGCCGCATCGCAGCTCTGGAATTACCAACAGATCTAACAGCACCACAACCATTTATCAGCTACAAAACTAACCTTCGCTCTTTTATACTCGCGTCACTGGCTCGATGAATATGTACCATTTCTGTACTGTCATACACATTTTTTTCTCTAGTGTTTATATTCCAGTATATAACATAAGGGCCCTTTTCACAACTCCTACTAGAGTTATAGGGCCCTACCTTTATACTATACCGAATGTACTTATCTTCCTGTGATTAATAAAGTTCTTGAACTTGAAAGAACTTGAACAAACTGTTCTATTGTAAGAATGTTCCTGTGTGTAGGAGACCTTTCCTCGGAGCCATGTGGTATTAGCGAAGGCAACCAGCCAATGAATAGGAGGGCTCACGAACGAAAAAGCTTTAAAAGCTCGGCCATAGCTGTTGCATAGGACTTCGCACGCTAATTGGCGTACCATTTCATTACCAGCCGCATCCGCGTGACAAAGATCCTCCAACGAAACAAAAAGCAACAAATTTGTTTCAGCGAAAGTGCGTGTACACACTTGGTGCCCGCTTCTAGTAGGTGGGGTAGCATATTGCCCTAAAGCGCGTTAAGATATGTATTACGGAGCCCGCCAAAGCAAACATGTTTTGCATTGCGACTCGAAGGCCTTTTGACAGCCATGGCGATTATTCGTCGCATGAAAAATCAACAGAACTTACAAAAAAAATTAGAGAAAAGATTTAAAGAAGACACCTACAGGGTATCCGTCACAGTTGCTGGCGGAGCCCGTGCGTAGCCACTTCCATGTATTCCCTGCATTCTCTTTCTTATCTCTCTCTTCATGTGAACGCTTTGTGTTGTATGAAATCAAATTTGTTTTAAGTTTACTTTTATCAAACTGACGTATTCCAACATTGTACATATGTGGCAAAGATAGGGAAGAAAAAACTGCGTCACGTCATCTCGACGGGCCCTACCACGAATCGAAAACACCGTTTAAAGATTCACGCCCAGTTTCTCACGTCTACGGTATACCATGGGGTCATAAAAGAACGTCAGTTGTTTCGCGCTTTTTGAGAAGCCTAAATTTAATTCCAAGCAATTCATAGATTGTTGCCACAGGGTCCAGTAGTTCTACGTTCTATCGTTATAGCTCTTGTCCACCATGTGCACGGTGCAAGATGAACTATCGCAAAGTTTGCGCTAGCTAAAAAGAAATGCTGTTGTGCAATATTCTTCTGCATTGCAAAAAAGAAAGAAAGAAGGAAAAGCGCTGCTGCATGAACTCCCAAATGACTCACCCGCTGCGTCAAAATAAGTGTGACAATGCACGACTAAACTTCCCCCCTTAAGATAAAAACTGAAAAGATCCAAGCAAAGAAAGCAACGCTGAGGCAACCGCCACTTTGTGTGTTTTTTTTTTAATACGAAAATCAAGTCTTTCCCTCCGAGTTATCAACCGGTGCGTGGTTCTTGTCGTGTCGACTTCGAGTTAATGCCTCTTGCATATTAACCTGAAATCAATGAGGGACACAGGGAGACAAGAAGAATTGAATATCCGAGCGAAGGAGACAAAAAAAAAATAATCCTTCCCATACTTTCTCTGCTCCCCTAAATAGGAACAAAACTGTCCGAAATTGCATGAGCTTCACCCTGATCGGAAAGGAACGACGTTCATTTCCAATAAGCCACATAATCAGTAGCCAAGAAGACAAACCTACACGTGCTACGCCCACTGGCATCTGTAGTCCTCCTCATCAACTTAATACGCCACTTGATGCTTCTGGCACGACTTCCATTACTTTTATTACAGGGCGCGTCTGGCATTCTGCTATTCGTAGCAATTCACTCCTTGCGTTTTCCGTTGTTACATCGACCTCCTCTTCTCTCGCGTCTAATTTTGTATTTTCTGCTTATAATAAAGCTTGCTGAAATACGCGATGGCAATGTCGCAGGGTGGTAAAGCTATACGACTGGTTTTATCAATTATCCTAATGAGTATACAGGAAACAATGCAGAATGGAAGAAAATAACAAAGGGCCATTCTGACATTACTTACGTGTTTGAAGACAAGCTCATGAAATAGCAGCTGGAATCACCCTTCTCACGCGGAAAGCCTTGGCATGCGAGGAGAGAACATAAATCATGTTAAATCAACAAATTCGGATGACCTACAAATTCCAGAAATACGGTACGCCACAGATTATTTAGTCGTTAATTTAAAAAGAAATGAAAGAAAAAGAAAACAACATTGGCACATTTTCCAAGAGAGATAGGTGATGTTGTTGCTATTTTTTCATTATTATTATTTTATGAGACTGTGCGAACACTCCTGTAATACCGGTAATGTGTCATTGCCCTCTTTCAATTTACACGCTCGTTGTAGTTTCCGTTTCGTTATGTTACGAATGTGCAAATTGCGTACTTCAATATGCGTTAGTAATACAGATAGCGATAAACATCCCCTTTCCAGTGCTTTTTTTGTGTGTGTCTCTGATTTGCAGTTTTGCGGCTGCTTTTTGTTTCATGGTTTGTTATCCCATCCCCCTTCTTTTTAGAGTGAGTGATTGTTTGTTTTCTTGCCGATGTTTTGTAGCGAAATTGTCAAGTGTAATTGAACTGCACCACATTCTCATCTCACTTAATCTGTCTGTGGAGCCTGTGAGGTATTTCTAAATAAAAGATAAACAAAAAATATTTAACTAAGGTAACCGATTAAATTTAGACAATTTTTGCTTCAGAAGAAAGGGGCGCCATTTCAGCTAAATGCCGCGGCATTTGTTACTTCAAGTTAACAGCGCGAGAAGACGAAGACGGCACAAAAATCACTTTTCTGTTTACATATAATCAATTGAATTTCGCGCAAGCTTACTTTAGGCAAACTTGCAGAATGCAGATAAGCGAAGGACTACTCAGATAAGAGATCAGCACAATCAGATACAATGTGGTGCTTTTCTCCATCGTCAATAAAAGGTAGAGGTGCCAGGGTTTTGTAGGCACTCCATCTTCTTATTTTATTTTGCTTCTTTATCCACCGAGGTTGCTTAGTGGCTGTGGTGTTGGGCTGCTAAGTACGAGATCGCGGGATCGAATCCCGGCCATGGCGGCCGCATTTCGATGGGGGCGAAATGCGAAAACACCCGTGCACATAGATGTAGGTGCACGTTAAAGAACCTCAGATGGTCATAATTTACGGAGTTCGTGGTTGTGGCACGTAAAACCCATAATGTTTTTGTGTTTTACTCCTCTGAATATAAATATATAGCCAAGTTTCTTAAGTTTTGTTGCACTATAGTTTAGAATGCATAAGCGGCCCTTCAAACAAAGAGCGACGTAAAGAAAATTCCAAGAAAAATTTGCATGAATTGATATAGAAAGCGAGAAGGAAAAAAGGTAATATTCGCTTCCTGTATAAGCGACCCAGAAAAAGGTTGGGCTAGCTTCAGTATAGCGAAATATTCGGCTAGGATCATATAGCGGCAACTTTCTTTGCACTGTTGGCAAGAATTTCACGGCGTGATCACATGACACCTTTCTTTTTCGACTTCTTGAAACGTTACTTCGGCTGTCCTGGCAATGAAAACGTTTCCTGCTTGCCTCTGTACCACCAATCTCTTTTTTGTTTACTTCTCTCTGGGTATGTTTAGGTATACCAAATTCACGAATATTTTCTCACATAAGCGAGTTAGTTACATGGGTTATGAGCGTCCGCAAAAGAGGTGGTTGCGAGCATTGGTACACTAAGACGTGAAATTATACAGGAGCGAATACCAAATCGCACTGGCATAATCGAAGGTGTAAGAACATGACCTGATAATTATTGCGCGTTTCATTTTTGTTCGTATGCTTTTAAACTCTGATATTACAACAAGCATTTCAAAAGACAGCCAACTTTCTCGGATCCATGCAGGAACAAAGAGAAGAAAGAATGAAATGCGAACAAACCACTCGTATAGCTCTGGAACACTTTTGGAAAACTCTTCTGCACTGAACTCCGCAGCTGCGAGCTATTCACTGCGCTCGAGGCCCTCTCGTGCAAACAAGGCCCTGCTCATGAGCCTCTTCATTGGCGGCGTGGTAAAATCAGTTTTACCGATAGCGGAGATGACTTCCGTGCATGACGGATATTAATCGCCAATGGCTGCCAGCGGCAGGTATACGCGGCTTCCGTTCGCCGAACCCCTCATTTCGACGCGCTCTACAAAAAAATCCTGCTCCTTTCGCCGCGGAGCGCGAGCTTTTCAATAGGAGCGGCGCTGCGACGTAATTAAAGGCGAGTGCCGTTCGTTCGTGCTCGTCTCACTCTAGATTTCGCCGCCGCCGCCGCCGTGGACGTGCGTGCGATAGCGCGTAAGCAAGGAGTGTGGCCCGCATAGTCGCTCTTAATTACTCGCGACGCCCGGTGAACGCCGCGTGAAAAGGTGCGTGCGTGCGCGAGACGCAGGAGTCGCGGCCGCAGACTCCCGCTCGCCGTCGTTCTCCGCGTGCTCGCTTGCCCGGCCGCCGCGGCAGCCTCTCTCGTCATTTCTAACTCTTCTGCTGCTTGTCGGCCACAGGAGATGGGTGCACTCATTAAAAGCACCATGGCTTCTCCGCGTGGCTGGCGCTCCTCTGTCATTGGAGGGACTGCAGCACCGTGGCAAAAAAAAGAAAAAAAGGAGAAGGGAGGTACGCGGGAAGCGCGAAGATGAAGCAACGCAAACACAGTCAGGCGCACTTTATATCCGCATACTCTTCAACAGACTTGCTTGCCATGTGTCGGTATACATAAATGTATTCTGAGGGGGCGCATGGTGGCGTTAGTTGGGACCATGCACTTGGGATAAGCGTCGACTAACCTTCAAGAAACGCGTCTTTTTCTGGGCGCATAAACTACGGCAGCAAACAAGGGTTGACGTCGGGAGAAGCAGAGAAGTTGGAAGACATCAAAAGGGGCGAAATATTTACGAAGGACAGCAAACTATGCCGCGCGAAGTGCGCCAACTATCGGCTCAGAAACGCTTCGAGGACTAGTTGCAACGAACGGTCCACCGTCCTCACGCTGCGCTAGCGTATAGGAGAGAGATAAATTCGAAGGCACAGGGTAGCGGGCTCACTATCCTGTCCCAGCGGTCGCATTACGTCTAAAAAGTTGCAATATAAATTACTTCCCGTATGCATCCCGTTAGCGAAAATACCCCTCAGAATAATATTGGGTGTGACTACTCAGATCAAGGAGCTCGACTTCGCACAAATGTGAGCTCCAATTTTTGAGGGAAGGAACAAGTACGTACCGCCGGTTCTTAAAGGCAACGAGACGTTGGTGCCGGTACAATTCCCTGCAAAAATGAATGAGTGCGAAGCGTTATTTGTAGGCAAGAGGGTAATACCGCAGAAACAGGAAACTAAGGCCGAATTCAGGAAGGTTCTCGTTCGTAAGTGCTCTTTGCCATTTGAAGGGCCGCCTTTGCTAATTATATATCCAGCATTATAGAATTGGCCTGCATCTGATTTTACGAACCGGTCTAGTGCGGTGAATATGAGCCCTCGATCCGCAATTAAAGAGTAAACACTCTTACGCTAGAATTCTTCGTAAGTGAAACTTCCAGCCAATCCCAATAGTCAACATATTATTACCGGAGGTGGCGGGTTACCGGAAAACAACACTTCAGAACGAGAATCTTCCTGACTTCTTGAATTGGCCAATAGCAAGGAGCACTTACTCACGAGAAATGTTTCTAATTCGGCCCCAGAACATTCGTGGCTCTCGTGCACGCAACCATTCTATACTGTTTACGCTCCACGAAAATGACTGGTCTTTTGTCTTTTACTTTGGTTTTCTTTGTCGCGGGTGGGTGCCGTAACTTTGATATTTCCACAGGACGTGTTCTACGTTTTTTTTTTTTTTACTACTCTGCAGTCATGACTTAGAGGTGAACCATTTGTTCTCTCCCCTGCAAAAATAAGAGGTGTATATCGCATGAAGTGGGATTCACTGAATAACACTTAGCGTTCAATGGTAAAGCTCCTGGCCAATGCTACACTGTGAATTCGGATTAAGGCTGCAGAGACAGTCTTCTGCGGACGAGGGTCCTTCCATGCGCAAAGTGCTTACGCCATAGTATGAGCGAGATAGCAGACGGAATTTACATGATAAGCTGTTGGTACAAGCTGTTCTCGCAGATGAAAGATTTTGTACAGAAAATACGTGAGAAGAGTGGGATGCCATGCCAGATACCAAGTTTCGACGACAACAATTGTCTTTAGTCAAGGTCACAGCGTTCAGCGTTAGGTAGGCTCATCTATCCAAAGGAAGGAATTCCGGGAAGGTGGAGTGTGAAGTGGGTATACGGAAAAGGTGCTGGCGAGTGAGTGAGGTGAAACATTTCTGCAAGATGTGGCTGCGATTTGAATCATGCCCCGCAAACGTTGTTTGCGTATGCGTGTGGGAGTGTTTCATGGTAATGTGAAGTTGTCACTGGCCTCTGCCTCGAGAAGCGATGAAGCAGCGAATATTGTCAAAAGGAAAATTACCGTGCATTTGGGAGTATAACACGAAGCTTAAAAAAAAAAGACACCAGAAGGTTTTTCAGAAAAGAGACTTTATAGTTGAAGAAATAATTCGTACAGTGGACCAGACAGGTACCAACGCCTTTCTGGTCCGGTCGCTTTGTCGACATCTGAGCTAAACAAGAAACTAGCGGAAAATAGAGCGAGACAGAATTAACACACAACTTGCAGCGAAGGGATACAGAGATTGGCAAATTATTTTTATGGAAATCCACAAGGTGGAAGAAGCTTTTAAAAAAAATTTCAGCCACTTCAATGCAACACGAAGCTTCGAATGGGCGAATGCCAATTTCTCCATTCATGAAGCATCCTTCATCTGGCAGATTGCCACAGAAATAATTTTCGATATCGCCGAAGGAATAGCGATAGTATTGCAACGCAAATTATCATCCCTTTATCTTTGAAATTCTTAAGCGTTGTCTGTCGGTCACATGAATGGTGGTGCTAGAGCAATATGCGCATGTATTCGCGCGAGCCTGCAGGTGTGCGTCCACACTCGAGGACAAAAGCAGTGCATATCAGCGGCGCTATCGTCAGCGAGATCTACAAATAACAAAATAAATGCAAGAAGGTTAACAGGAAAAAGAAGTCAAGTTTTGGACAACTTGAATGAGAGGAAAGGAGGGAGACCATTTAATATGAAAGGGAGCAAGAAATGTATGCGTATTGAAACAAGAATCAGTGCACACAATTTTGTGGTGGCACACGTCACTATAGCAACCTATCGTGGAGGCCCCTTGACCGCAAGAATCAACCTAGGGAAACGCAAAAAGCAGGAAATGGGTAGTTTATGGAGAAGTAATGTACTCATGGCTGCAACTCGAAGGCACTGATTGCGTTCGGAAAATGCTTCGTATCCATGCGCCGGCGTGGATGTTGCTTCCTTCGGAATGAAGTCACTGCCTCCGTTTGCAGCGCCTCCACTAACACACTCAATCATGTACTGGCATGTTCTGCATGAGAAGAATACGTCGTGCGTCAGAAACTGTGCTTGCAATGACGAAAGTTCTATTAGTTAAGTATTTCCTAAAAACCCTGCCCTAATAATGCGAATACGTATGGGCTCTTCCGCCCGTGAGTCCAGACATCGGCAAGTCACTGCACGGTAATACAAATTCGTTTGCAAAAAGGAAACATTTTAAAGATGGCGGGAAATGGTTAGGTGACTTCTGACCCTGAGTATTTGAAGCTTATTTCGCGCTAAAGGGCGAAACAAGAGTCTTGTGTTTTTCATGTTTATTTCATTTTTTTTTTGTCGCAAAACTGTATTGTATTCCTGGAGATGAGCAACTATCCCCTGGAGTCCTGCCTGCTCGCTTTATCGGGAAGCTTTCGCTGTTCTCCATGTCCACAAAGAGAACAGCATGAACTGAATAACGAAGTTTGTAGTACGAGTGCCAAGAACTCAAGAAAAGATGCGTACTGCACAACGTGAAGGGGATTTTCTCTTGTTTCTTCTTCAGCATACTCACACTCGCACGAGGATACTAATCAGCCGGAAGGAGCCTCTGAAACGACATTAAGAGAAAGATTAAGCGCGCTTCTCCCCGTCGTTCATGTCTTTCTCAGAATAGCACCTAATTACCAAAGCGAAACCTCCGGCAAAGTTTTTCGTCTAGCTTTAGGGAGTCTTTCATTTTTTGTATACAACGTTCACATTTTTGTTCACTTGGAGCTGAAAGTACACAGTAAAAAGCGAATGACTGGTTCGCCTTTATCTCACCTTTGTTTTGTAATTTACGTTCATTCATTATTCAACTTTCTACTTTTATACTTATCTAGTTCCACGACTAGACCAATGCTGATGCTAACTTGAAGTTTGACAGATGACAATCGTGTATAGGCAATAATTCATTCGTTTTCATTTGTACTGGGCAGGATCGATTATGCCATGAACAAAACGTTTATCGAAGATACTCATAATACAGTGCACTCCAGATGAAAAAAACTCGCTTAACTGGGAATGCCGTATAAACGCGACGAGGGTACTAGCTTTATTTGTTAACTGCGGTTATATGGAACTGGAACCGAAACTGCACTTACGTCATCGGCCGTCGTACTACATGACAAACAGGAGCAGGTCTACAAACATGCCAAATGATGATGAAAAATAGCCAAGAAAATAGGATACATCAGCCAGTTGCGCTGTCGTGGCTGCAGGCCCTCACGTTGCCTATTTTCTTCGTTAATTTGGGCATCGAAATAGCGACAGTAAAAAAAGCGAGAGTGCATGAATAAATGCATTGTGTGAAATAAGCTGCGGTATTCCCAAGTAGTGTACAATAACGTATTTTTTTCACAGCAGTGAAATTTAAACACTCGGCGCTTTTGAGACAAAAGCGTAATTTTTGCAGCCTTCGAATAAACGAAACGTCTGACAAACGGAACAATACTTTCTGTCCCTTCAAGTCTCGTTTAAGGGAAGTCTGCTTTACTTGAAAACTGAAAACTATAGTTGTTTCTGTAGTGCTCTCAACTAAAGTATCACATATTTTGTTAATCAAGGCAAACACATAGCAAAAAGGAAGGGAGGGAGGTGGGAGGAAGGAAAATCTGACAATAGCCGCCACGAATACATGTGACTTGCGCTACAACGACATACTCACTATTTCTACACATCCTCTTTCGATTATTGTAACAGCGCATAAAGCAATGAGTGAGAAGTGCGCCATGAAATGTCCACGCTAACTGCAGCAGTATATGGTACATCCTTCACGTCTAATGCACCTGGTACTGAAGCCCACTGTCGCACTTACAATCAGGAAGCTGGCTTCAATCTTCACTGCGCGGGATGCAGTCATTGACTTTGGTACAAAAATTTTTGGGATATATTCGAGCAGTCGCGTAGCATTATCTCAAACATGCCAGGTGTTGTTGTTTTTTTATAACCATGCACTTGCTGTAAGAAACGCAAAAATAGTGAGCTCCGTACAGACACAGCCTTCTGTGGTCATTGATGCGCACCGTGTCAAGACCGCGCTTCTGCGTACATGCATTCTCCGATTTAAAGCAGATCAGGAACGCCTCGCATCGAAGCTTGAGTCGTTCACTGCCTTCGCGACGTGTGCTGTTTCCTCTCTCCTTCTTGGTATCTCGTCTTCGTTCTTCGTCTCCTTCGTCTTTCTCCTTCCCTTAGGCATTTCTAGAAGGAACTTTGCCAAACTCGGTTGTTACCTTAGCCACCTTAGCTATGCTCTTCAGAGAGCGAGAACTAAGCACTCGTCAATATGCGGGACTGCGAAGAGGGTCCTGTATTTGTAATGCGTATCCTGGCTCATGGCATAAATTAAAAGTAAGCGTTTCTTTTTTAAATGTCGAGACAGAACTATAGATCCGTTTTATGGCGTGCTACTGTAGAGCAGCGTTGGTATAGTTTTGTGAAAGTGGCAATTACTCGATTGGGGGAAACTCGTGGAATCTATAGGACCGCTTAGACGGTTGCTGCCAAGGCACGCAACGAAAGCGTCTGTTCTGCCGGTCGGCTGCTACCAGCTAGAGTGAATAAGAAACAAAATAAAAAAACGCATTTAGCACCGTTTCTGCGTTCCCCCCTCGCCCCCTTTCGCCAATATGGTCCGATTCGCTATCGGCTGAACTGCAGACGAGTGAGGGCACCCCGATCAATTCTCATCCGCAAAATGAGCGCCGGGCATCACGGATGGATAAAATGCAGCAACAATGCCAAAGGGCGAGAAAAGGAAAGAAATAAAGATATGAAGCAGTGGATCGCGCACGCATATGTGCATACCGGTGTGGGTGGAACGAAGCGCGGCTGGTGGAATTTCATATGCGCGTCTCGGTATGCAACGGGCATGCACCGACTGTGAGGCATGGTAGCGCTTCCGGGTGGCATCGATTTAGTGCGATATCCAACTAGCACGTGGCAACAATCGGAGCTGCATACGGCCCACCCCTTAGGGGCTATGAGCAGCTAGGCTGAGTTTCGCGCGCATGCATTTGCTTTCCAGACCTTTTGCATTCAATAAATTCATATACGCCGTGCTTTAGTTTTTAAATGAGCACGCATGAAGAATGATGTGTTTAATTCGGTTACTTCAGCTCATCACTATGGCCGGTAGCACAGAAATGACACTAAAGGAAAGCTCGTCAACGGCCTCCAGAGAGCGACAGCCTGCGAGCTGAAAAGCCTTCCGCTCATGCGTCTTCACTCACTCATTCCCAGTAGCTTATCTGCGGTGGTGGCTCAGTGGCTATGGCACTCCGTTGCTGAGCTGGATGTCGCGAGTTGGACCCCGGCCGCAGCGGCCACATTCTGATGGGGGTGGAATAAATAAATATATATATATATATATATATAAATATATATATATATATATATATATATATATATATATATATATATATATATATATATATATATATATATATATATATATATATATATATCCTGCGCGGTGCTTTTGGTGCTCTTTAAGGACATCAAGTGATCAAAATTTATCCGGGGTCCCCCGCCTATACGGTGGGCCAGGTTTAGCCTGCGTTTCTTTTTTAATAGAATTCCGCCCTTGTTCACTATGATGAAATTGCGTCTGCTGGGTCTAAGTACGCTACTTGGTGCGGGAAGTTCAAGGTGGCGTGGTTGTCCGTCTTCTTCGTTTCCTTCTCGCCTGTGGCAGCTTTAGCCATTGCCAACAGAGCCACAAACCTGTTTACGCTTGGTTGGTACGTTGCAGTTCCAGCATTGCAAACTTATTGTCTATTTCACACTTGCTTATTGATGTTGTGATATTGACCGAGTCCCAGACACAGTTTGCGCATAAAATATTTCGCATTCAAATCAAAATTGAAAGGTATTTTCGCTAAACGCAAAGAAACAGCTTGATGAGATGGCGGGGCTGCCAGCAGTGTACAAGGCACTTTATACACATTATTCAAGAAATGTGGCTGCATTATCTCCATGTCAACTATTTCTGTTCATTTGGCAGGTCAATTTCTTAACGCTTTCACTGAACAACTTGCAAAGCCATGGTTGACATCAGAATTTGTGTCATAGTTGCCAAGGCAATTCATTATCTAAATTCGGTAATTAAATTTTGGTAATGACCTTTTGCAGCATTTTATAATTGCAGAATTGAAGTAAGCAAGTACTCAATGCATAACCTTTTGCTACAGAAATGTTTTTACAAAAAACACGAACTCAAAATTCGCAGTGAAATGCATTGCTGTTTTAGTTAACACGTTTCCGTACTACATTTTAGCAGCAGCGCTGAAAAATACTTTTTTCTTCTTTATTTATTGCAAAGGCCCTTTAGAGGCATTGCTGGGCGTGGTGAGGACAATGGCATACTTAGACAAAACACTGTATAAAAGTAAAAAAAAACAAAGAAATCAGTACAAAGTAATGCGGGGGGGGGGGGGGGTCGCAGACAGACGGTATACATCACTCAATATCGTTTGTAAACAAACTGAAGGAAGAAAAAGTAACACAAACTATGTGCGATTTAAGTAGCGTATCTGGAGGTCTTTCGAGGGTAGCTGGTTGTGAGAAATGGGAACTGCTCTAAGAAAATATCAAAATAAGAAAAAGTCAAATTCCCTCTTTATAACCAACGAGAAGAAAGGGGTTAACTGAGGGGACCTATTTTTATTAGTCATTTCGTAGGAACCCAACAAACACTGATACCAAGGACAACATAGGGGAAATTACTTGTGCTTAATAAATGAATTAATGAAACGATAAATTAATGGAAAAAAAAGTGGATGAAAAAACAACTTGCCGCAGGTGGGAACCGAACCCACAACCTTCGCATTTCGCGTGCGATGCTCTACCAATTGAGCTACCACAGCTTTTTTTTTTTTGTTTTTGTTAATACATGGAAAACAAAACTGAGGGTGTGTGACAAAGTGGAAGCAACTACACATTTAAAACTCAGGCAAACACACACATGCATCCAACAAGTGCATCCAGTCTGGCGGAGGTTCCTGCGCAGCGTACACAATTCTTACATACACAGTACTTTCGCGAAATAAGGATTTTGTAGATCGCGGGCTTTCGGCACGGTGATCAAACAGTCTACTTCTCCATAGGCTATATAAACCAAGTACTATGAACATGTCATAGGGAGGACCACCCGTGACCTTAAGCGGTAGAAACCTAATTGAATATGAAGTCATGTCAATTTCTTTTTAAGCGTGCGTTGGAGAATGTCCCCACTCCCCCCCCCCCCAAAAAAAAAAATACAGCGTCCCTACAGTCTATGAAACGGTGATCTATGGTTTCGGCACGTGGACAGAGTCGACATTTTGTTGACCACGGCACAAAGCAACCCCTAGAATTCAACCAAGTTTTAGCAGGGAGTGTTTCCGAATGTAATTTAAAGAAAAATGTATTTACTCCAGGAGCTGCACACATTTTTCGGACGTGCTTAAGTACATCCTGATAAGGTCGGCTTAAATAAGATGCACGATACAAAGGATCTGGGCAAATAGAGTCCACCAGTGCCGCAGAAATTGCTTTTCGACTCGCAGTGAACACGTACTCCAGACTGAATCTAACTTTCAAGAAAAGAAATGTGTCAACAATCTCCTTGAGAAAGCCCCAAGAAACCTGTGGGACATCTTTGGCATTTGATTACACTGCTATATTAGGAACATGATGAACCAAACGAAGTTGCAACATTCCACGCAAAAGGGGATGGTCAATGTCTCGAAAGAAAACCAGGCGAGAAACAATTTGCCTGACGAAGAGGTGCACTAATCCTAGACCACGACGTTCAAGGGGGAGAAACAGATTGTCGCGCCGCATCGATTCACAACTCGAACTCCAAATAAATGTTGCAAATACGCGATGCAGTGCCTGAAGGCGAAGTTGTGAGCAGTGCAGTACTTGCAGCACATACATTAGACGGGAAGCTAAGAACACGTTGCACACTTCAGCACGAATGAACATTGACAAATTCCGCTCTCGTCATGAATTCACTTTACGTTGAATTTTGCCAACTTCTCCTGACCAATGAGCGTTGTTATTTCTATACTGTGAGAGAGGCACACCTAAATAATGCAGATCCCCTTTCCATTGAATGCCTGCGTAATGTGAGGCATTGTGGCCTATAATCCAAACCAAAAACCGGAACTTTTTTCAAAGTTAACGCTTGCACCAGAAGCCGCACAAAATTCTTCTGTAATTGCAAACGCAGTTTTTACACTCTTTTTACCGGTGAAAAAAAGGCCACGTCGTCTGCATACGCAAGAACCCGAACCTCATTAGTCAGTAATTTAAACCCTTGGAAATTTTGTTCATTAAGAATGCATGAGCTTGAATGCCTACATCCGGGTCAATATATTTATGATATTCATAACGTCAAGGCACAGTTACAAACTTTGAACGCCGAAAAATACAGAGGTCCACTAGTGCGTGCGCGAGAGCAGCGTTTCCTGGAAGAACAGCCTTGCAATGGGGCCCTTGGTGATGAACACCGACACGTGCTGTCGAAGCAAATACTATATATAGAGTATGGTGGAATCATTATTAATGAGCCTACTATAATAAGTAAAGCGTTTCTCGAGAATTATCAAAAACTATTTCGAGACCATAAGCCATTGGATACAGATGCTGCCAAAAAAATGTATCGTTGCTGCCTCAGGTAAATCAGTACGATTACGATTATACAAATAAAAACATTGATATTAATGAGGTAAATGCATGCATCGATTTGTTAGCAAAGGGCAAGACGCCCGGCCCGGATGGCCTTACTGCCGAATTTTATCAGTGTTTTCGTTCCCCCTTATCGCCATTATTACTTCAAGTGCACCGTGACGCCTTGGAAGTAGGGTAGCTACCCGCCACAATGTACGAAGGACACACCGTCCTTATAGCCAAAAGCGATGATGAAACTAAATTGCAAAAGGTTGACGGATATCGACCTATATCATTATGCAATATGTATCATAAAATTTTCTCTAAGGTATTGGCTAACCGTTTGCAAGCTGTAATAAGATCTGTGGTCGGTGATCATCAAACATGTGGCATCAGGGGCCGGCCCATTCAGACGAACATTCATGTTGCAAGATCGGTGCTAGAGTGTGTAGCTGAGGGAATTGTATAGGTGACAATTGTACAGCTAGATCTGGCTAAGGCGTTCGACAGGGTGAATCACTCATTCCTGTTTGCTGTACTAGAGAATGTTAATATGGGATCCCTGCTCCTTAGAGATGTCAGGATATGTTATGCTAATGGCTCAACGAGGCTGATAGTGAATGGCTCTCTCTCCGATCCGATTAGGCTTGTGTCATCAATTGAGCTACCATGGTGCCGTTTCCCCATCCACTTTCTTGGGTATTTATGTGTCCTAGTAGAACCCTGGGAGTGTTAGCCAGCGCCATCACTCACAGACCTTGGCGGCCTTCTTTATTCCTTAAACGAAGTGATTGATGCCATTGCATGACATTGACTGATTAATTGCACCTCCCAGTCTAAACAGTCCTAGAGGACCATGTTACCTAAGAAAATAGTGAGCCGCAAGTGCGCATGCGCAAAATATAAGGCAGCGTTAGAGTTTGGAGTTTGCGTCCACCCAACACTCCAAAATCAATAAAGAGCGTGTTGCTCCAAGACCACTTTTGTTGTTATTTTTATACACTGCCTAGATTTGCGCTGGTAATTTTTCCTTTATTTCTTCCTATCTCTTCACATTCACATACACAAAACATAAGTTTCTAATTTCACTAATAAAACCTGGATAAGACAGGGTTAAAGCTTTCTATATTGATTTTAAAAAATTATATTCACATTGGGGATTCATCGTCACAAAATTATTATGTCCACCACTGGTGTACCCTCTATGCTACATGCTCGGCCACCAAACCATATAGTTTTATCGAAAATCACCTACGCTTAGTAATCTGAGCCAGTCGTCGGCAGAAACACGCGGTATATTCGGACAAATAGCGCGGCGTTTTCTAGTTAGTGCCATTTCAGCAAGTGGCTTCCCACAAAAGGTATTCACGAGCATTCCCGTCGACGCCGCGGGCCACTCTTTGAAGTCGGCCGGCGTGCCGCGCGTTGAATGCCAGGGGTCTCTTTGCATTCATTTCCTTCTAGCTCGTGCACACCTTGTTTTTGCTTTACTCTGCGCCAGGGTGTGTCTAAAAGTTACGACTGCTGCTTCAATAGCATGGCAACACCAAATAAGATAGAGGGAACATATAAAAAAAGGCATCAGCCTGCTAGCTGCGCTTATCGATAAGGCCAGTGTATTGAATTCGGCTTGCACGCAGTCCTGTACATTGCCGTAAAGGCACAATGGAAAATTGACGGGGCGCGAGAGCGGGCGATAAATATGACGGCACGCGCCACTGGATGCCAGATAAAGGCCTCGTGGCGGACGGGAATAAATAAGGACAGCCGAAAGAATTGGCGTACCCTGTTTTTGTCGTTGATGAATTGGCACGCACGAGCGAGGCACTCACTTTGCGAGTTTCCTCAGGTGATTGTCAATGCTCGTTTCGGGACTTTTTTTTTTTTTTGAGGGCGGGGGGGGGGGGGGGGGGATACAGCATTGTCTCGTTCATGTTCGATTCTTTCGCGGTTTGCAAAGAGCGGAGAACAAATTTTAGCCGTACATGTGGCAAGCGAAATAGCGGCCGGCTCCATGGGTGGCGGGAGGGCAGCCATTTTAGGAAAGGAGTATTGCTATGAGGGCGCTGAACAAGATGTACAGGCATTTCTATGGTCTCCCGCTATTCTGCTCTCCACTGTGAATAGTGAATTGACACTACTCGCTTTCGAGCAACAATAATGGAAGCGTAGTGCCTAGTTTCCGTAGGCAGCGAATGGATGTGCGTTCCATCTTTTCGTGCATGTTTTGCTGCAGCATGCGCGACTTTTTCATTGTCCTTCTTTTTTTTCTTTCTTTTGCGAAGGATGCATGAAGTTTTTGTGAAGCCTTTCATGCTTGAGTGATTCTTTGTTTTCGATAGTTGCTTGCAATGTTGATAATTATTTCTCAGCTCTTTGCTGCATTAGGAATTATGGCTTACGTAGACGATAATGCAGTTACTCACTGAGTGCAAGAGGTGTCGTTGTATTTCTCAGACCGGCAATAGGATAACGTTGCCGGGGAGGTGTTGCCTAATAAAAAGAACATAACCACTCTTAGCGGTCGAAGTGTGCTCAGAGCAAAACAAATAGAAAGGACGTTGATCAGCGTGTACTCCTTGAAGATATACCGATTGGAAAGGTCTTGCTTCACGGTCCATTGAATGGAGCCATTTTGTTTTCTGCGGTTAGCTTTACCACAGGGGTTGATTTATGGCCTAACTTTGAAACGCAAACGGGCAATAAAGGACAGCGGACAGAATGCCTGCTGCAGCGCATACTCTGAATGAACTTAAAGCAATACCATTTGCTATTGTACACAAAAGCAGCACTTCAGGGACTGGGGCGCAAATTATCAGGGGCCATGACGTTCGATGAGAGGAGAAAATCATCTCTCTTGTACAACATAAACCTTGTGTTACGCTTGTCATCAAACCTGAATATAGAAAGAGCTTCAGACACACTCTTAGACCGTCTACGTCTCAGAGTGGCGTACTTCCCCTCTCAGGTTGCATGCGAAAAAGAACTTCTTCATACTGCGTACATTGTGGCACCCAGGAAGATTCTGCAAAACATATCCTTATCGAACTTCTGTAATTTGCCCAGTATCAGGAGGCACTTTGTGATATCCTTGACGGTGAACGATGAAGCCGAACTAAACGCACTTGGTAAGATTTTTAGTGTGTATGTTGCGTGTTTCTTTCACTCTAAGGTATTTTGAAACATTGATTATTTCTGTTCTTTTAGTTTATTTTCCCAAGTCGTGTTCTTTATCGTAAGCGTATGAGCGATTTAATGCCAGGGATAGACACTCTGTCGCGTTCCGTATAGCTTTTTTTTCTACTTTGAACACTTAAAAAAACTACGAACCTTACTCGAATTACGTTACTACAGATGAATTATGTGCTTAGGCGGGCATTCATTTGCAAGAAAAGCAAACATTCACTAATTACACTGGTTAGATTAATTCTTTTTATTTATAAGCTTTACGGCACATGCTTATATTGGGAACTTTACACGGAATCATCGTAAAAGTCTATAGTTACAGGTTTCTACATTTCAAGATGTCCATGTAGGCCCAAATACCTCACGGTAAATTATTCGTGCAGTTTACCCGATTACGCACGCGGCACCATGAAGCACGACTATCGGTTCAACTTCTTGCTGACGTAGCGGTGTGGCTTAAAATGAAGCTGCTGTCTCTCTCTTCCCACGAGCCGATTTGCATTCGCGTAAGCGCAATTCCGAGATCCGATGTCAGTCCAACATCAGGGGCAAAACGGACCACTTGATCATTCGGCACAGCGAAGCTTTATTTTGCGCCTTTCTTCATTTAATTTACGGTATGCTTGCCAGATACGCTAAACATACCACATGATGGGCCGCATGCATTTCTTCTCGTGGTCTACATACCATCGTTTGTGTCCGTGTGCGTGAGCTAAAGCAGCAATGTTAGACTAGCGATATCGTGGTCTTATCGGACATTTTCTACAGAACACTTAAAAAATCAATATAGGAAGCATCAGTTGACATCACTCCAGGCATAATTATTTTTTTAGGCCCCGGCCGCTTTGCTCAAACAAAGAGAGATAGCTATTCAGCGCTGAAAAAACAACGCCGATCGTTTTCTGTAAAGCTCGTTTTATTCACCATCCCACTCTGTGGGGGCTATGTAAGCGAGCGAGGCGCTGTACGTTGATCGAGATGCAATGATCTGCATGGTTTACTTTGATGGCCCTCTAGGTGGTAGTACAATTACGGTTATCTAAAATACATTTATTGCAACTTCATAACTGAAAATAACACACTTATCATCATTATGTCTACTTCACGCCCACCCCGCAGGGACGTCTGCGTCAGCAGGCGCTTGGTATGTTGCGACACCACGTACCTGAGCACACAAGGCCTGGACCCTCCAGAGTGTTGCCGTGCGCGGCTTAGCCGTGTCTGGGGAAAGGGCGATCCTGGGGGTTGAGGCGATGCCGGGTGTTCGGACCTTTTAGGCCCCCCGGCAGAGGCAACACACCTCTTTGGCCTCTGCTTCACGCAGACAGCACTTCCAGAGTGACCCATCTGGGGGAAATCGGCAGTCCCCTTTTCCTGTCCTCCTTTCTGATCTTCGTCTTTTTCTCTCACCTTTTTCATTTTTCCTGTCTTCTCTTCACTTCACTTCCGAATTTCTCGGCGGCAAGGGCTAACCTTGGTTATGCTGTATTTGGTTATAGCAGCGATGTACGGCTGGCGTTGGCAGGGTTTCTCTGCAGGAACTTCTGTCACGTCCCCCTGTTGGGTTCCATGGTGGGTGGTTGGCATAGCAACAGAAAACCCCGTCTATACTTATGGAAAATGCTTTTCCTAAACTCCCTGATCACCCTCAGAAACCAGGACGCACCGAAGATGTCTTCCAGTTTGGTGGTGGTGGTGGTGGTGGTGAATTGTAGCAACAGGCGGGTTTAGCCTGGCGAACAAGGCCGGCAATTGCTCCGCCCTCTTCCAGTTTTTCAGACGTCAAGTCTACAACTTACATCGTTTCTATGTAATTCACTTGGAAAAACCAGACAAACCAGTACGATCGAACCATTTCACCGTTCCTTGTTTGCAAGTCTCTGACTGAAGTTTTTGGTACAGGATATAAGGCGTCGACGATGGCAAGCGGTGATCTCCTCTTGGAGCTCCGCGATCAGAAGCAGTTTGAGAAACTGCCGAAACTTGTGTCATTTGGGGAGACCCAAGTAACAGTAACCCCGCACTGTACAATGAACACCACCCATGGCGTTGTCTCGGACGATGACTTGCTGGAGCTCACTGAGGCTAAACTCTTGGAGGCCTTCAGTGAACAGAATGTCATAAATGGTAAACGAATTAAGATGAGGTGGGATGGCAAAGAGTTCCAGACGAAGCACCTGATACTCACCTTCGGCTCAAGTGTCCTTCCCGAGTCCATCAAGGCCGGTTATATCAAACTTCGTGTAGGCCATACGTGCCCGATCCTCTCAGATGCTTTAAATGCCAAAGGTTCGGCAACAGCTCACAGAACTGTCGAGGCCGGCTGACATGTACCAAGTATAGTGACTGCGAACATTCCTCTGAAACGTGCCAGAACACTCCACATTGTGTCAACTGTGATGGCGAGCCCGCCGCATACTCGCGCTCCTGCCCATCTTGAAAAAAGAAAAAGAAATTGTCACAATCAACGTCAAAGAAAATATATCTTTCAAGGAGGCACGTAGGCGGGTGTCATACCTGCCTAAGAGCAGCTTTGTCGATGCGGCGCGTCACGGGGCAGGGCCACAACGGCCTCCGGTGGCTGTCCGGCCCGACGCGCAGTGAGCCGGCAGTGACGCCATCCGGCCCCCCGGCGGCTACAGTTTGTGCTGTTTCACCACCCCAGAAGAAGGGACCATCGACCTCCCAACAGGTGGCCTTAAAGGTCTCGTCCAACATGCCGAGGCCTACATGTCAAACACAGCGCTCTTCCGAGCGCTGGTCCAGCGCCTCGGAAGAGGCGATGGACACAACCAGCCAGACGGCGCCACCAGCGGCTAAGGAGCGGCGAGGCTCTCTCGATCGCTCAAAAAAAAAAGACAAAACTCGCCTCATGGCGCCTGCAAAGGGCCCGTGAGGTAAACCTCATCTCTTAAACACACAGCACCCACCATATTTACCATAATGGAGACACAAATACAATGGAATGTTAGAGGACTCATTCACAACCTAGACGACATTACAGAACTTCTACACAAGCATCATCCAAAGCTGCTGTGTGTTCAAGAGACACATCTGGAACCCACACACACAAACTTGCTTCGTCAGTACATAATCTATAGCAAAGACCACAACGAGGCTAATGCCTCCGGTGGTGTTGCAATAGTTGCGGACAAGTCTAGAGCTTGTCAACAAATCGCCCTCCAGACGTCCCTTGAGGCAGTGTCAATTCAGACAATCCTTTTAAACAAACTGGTGACTGTATGTTCTATATACATGCCTCCTAACTATCATTTGAGAAATACCAATTTCTATAACCTAATTAATCAGCTTCCGGACCCCCACATACTCGTGGGTGATTTGAATGCCCACAACACGATGTGGGCAGATTCGCGATGTGACGTGAGAGGCCGATTGATTGGAAATCCCGCAGATGGTGCTTAACTTGCAAGACGTGTTGCCTGGTGGAACAAAGACTGTAGAGAGGCGCGAAACAGACAGAACAAGGCATGGGGAGTATGGCGCAGATCGTCTAGTGCCGAAAATCTAATTCAGTTTACACAAAGTAAATAACAGGGAAGGCGGACGCGACGTCAGGCAAAGAGAGAAAGCTGGGTGAGGTTCCCCTCCGGCATTCATTCATACACGCAGGAGGCAAAAGTGTGGAATGGCTTAAGAAAGCTCAAAAGGTAACAAATCTATCCGTTGCCTCTGGTGAACGACCAAGGGAATACCTTGCAAGAACAGGCAGACTCTCTTGATGAGCATTTTGAGCGCGTGTCGAGCTCAATCCACTACTCTCAATCATTCCTTAAATACAAAGAAATTGAACTTAAGCCATTTGTACGTAAATGCAGACACGGCGAAGCGTATAACCGGCCATTCAGTATTGCCGAGTTGAGAGCTGTATTGACCTAATGCAAGAGCACTGCACCGGGACCTCACCAAGTAATGTATGACATGATCAAAAACTTACACTGACACACAAGTTACACTACTCGCACTTTTCAACACTATTTGGGCTGCCGGATACCTTCCACACACATGGAAAGAAGCGATTGTGGTCCCTGTTTTGAAGGAGGGGAAATACCCTTCCATAGCGGCAAGTTATCGCCCGGTAGCTCTTACAAGCTGCCTCTGTAAGCTTTTTGAAAAAATGATTAATCGCAGACTCACACATTTTTGTGAACTCAAAATATACTTGATCCCTATCAGTGTAGCTTCCGAGAAGGACGATCGACAACTAATCATCTTGTGCGCCTTGACGTATATATCCGCCATGCATTTGTACGTAAACAGTTGTTCTTATTGATATTCCTCGACATGGAGAAGGCGTATCACACAACATGGTGTTACGGGATCTTGCGAGACTTGTCGGGAATTGGCATCTGTGGAAATATGCTGAACATAATTGAAAGCTATTTTGTTCAATCGTATCTTCCACGTGAAAATCGGCAACCTATTGTCGCGACCTTTTACACAAGAAACTGGTGTACCTCAGGGAGGCGTGCTTAGTTGCACGCTCTTTATTGTGAAGATGAACACGCTTCGCGCTTCATTACCACCTGCTATATTTTATTCCGTCTACGTGGACGACATTCAAATCGGCTTCAAATCCTCTAACCTCGTAGTAGGCGAGAGACAAGTACAGCAGGGCTTGAACAAGGTGTCCATGTGGCAGACAAAAACGGATTTAAAATCAACCCCCCAAAATTTTTGTGTTCTTTTTACAAGAAAGAGGCCTTGTTCTAGATCCTTGTGTTCATCTGTGTAGACAACAAATACCTATCAACAAAGAACATAAATTTCCAGGTATTATACTTGTCTCCAGGATTACTTTCATTCCACACATTAAATATCTTCTATCTATGAATTCTGTCTATAAATATCTCCTTTAAATTCTATCCCACACAACATGGGGTTGCGACAGAAACTGTCTGATGAACGTTTATAAGAGCCTAATTCGATCACGATTGGACTATGGTGCCGTCATATATATCTCTACCGCTCCGAGTGCACTAAAGATGCTAGATCGTGTCCACCATCTAGGTATCCGTGGCGCTTTCAGGACAAGCCCTATTGAAAGCTTATATGCAGAATCAAATGAATGGTGACTCCATCTGCAGATAACTTACATCAGCCTCACATATTTTCTAAAAATGTGCTCTAACCACAAACATATAGGTTTTGTCAGGATCGGCCTGCAGCTATTTCAGCCCGCTGCAGGTGCGCCGATCAATCCGGGGTGGCAGCGCCCTTCAGAGAACGAGCGAGGACGACGACGCTAACCAACCATGCGCCATGTTTGGTGGATCGGGTTTGGTCGAACTCAAGAGCAACATGGACGCTCGCTTTGGCGGCACGCAAATTTAGGGCAAAATTTGGAGTTTCCCAGATGAGTGACTTGCATTGAAATTTTGATAGGAAGCCCTGGTAGGTTAACCGCTAATTCCGGCCGTTTGAACGCTTAGAGGTATTGTGTTGCCGGGTCGACTCTTCTGTGCCAGTTGTGAGATTGTTGAAGGCATTCCAAGTGCGTAGGGGTTGCAGAGAGCAAAGCCATTGTCTTGCTCGCCAGCCATTCTCTTCCTGCCCAGCAGTTGCCAGCACTGGCCAGGCGAGATTTTCCTGGCCATGGAGGAGCTGTTAGGATCGGCCTGCAGCTATTTCAGCCCGCTGCAGGTGCGTCGATCAATCCCGGGTGGCAGCGTCCTTCGGAGAACGAGTGAGGACGACGACGCTAACCAACCATGCACCGCGTTAGGAGGATCGGTGACGACAGCAGGGCTGGCCACGTTTGGCGCCCTGTGCATTATTGGATAATTTTCCAGGTCGTCATGGTCTCTCTGCGGCACGGGGAGCCGCCTTGGCAAAAGGGTGCTTTGCAGTACGGGGGCCACAGGATTCGTCACAGTCTGCCTACACACGAGGCGACCAAGGAGAAAGGCAGCTCTGGAATGTAGAGGCACTGGATGGGTTCGGACGTGACCACCTGACTACGGGGACGCAGGACAATGGATAACACGACGACCGCGCTGCAAAGGTCATCTGCCTTCGGAGGGGGCACTGAAACTTGTATGTGCGTGTGTATGTGTGTGTCTGTAAACTGTCCCGCGGAGAAGCGGCTGGTCTACGGTGACGTCGAACGATGACGTCTAACGGAGTGCTTATAAGCAGCGATTGTCGGCTGCTAGAGGGTGCTTTTCGTCGTGCTCTGTGCTCGAAATGTACTCGTGAGCTGTGAGCTCGTTTGCTGTATGTTCTTCTTGCTGGCTCCATTTGGGAGCAGCGCTAGACTGTCGATGTATGTCTTGTTTAAACTGTAAATAATGTAAATAAACCCTGTTCACCTAGTTCCTCCCAAGTTCCTCCCTACGACCTTCAACTCCTTCAAATGGTGGCAGCGGCGAGATCGTCCGACAACTCCTACATCTGGTTGACAGCGGTGGGATCGTCCGACCAATCTAACAGTATTAATACCATTAACGATATGACGTTTGTTAGAAATTTCCCTAATCGTCCCTCTGTAAGTCAGCCTTTCCCCAACCAAGCTGTTACCACCTTGGGAGTGGCAGGCGGTAGAATGTGACATATCCTTTCTAGAAGTTGCGAAGCACGCTCCAGAGATAGAAATCCGAATGCATTTCCTAGAACTCCAGCACAAGCACTCCTGCACAGAGTTCTACACAGACGCTTCGAAGTCAAATGCCGTGGTGTCCTATGCAGCCGTCGGCCCATCCTTCTAGGAATCCGTTTTACTCATCCGAAACAAGTATCTTTACGGCCAAGGCCTACGTCCTATTGTCGGCTGTGAAGCATATAAGAAAATCGAAACTTCAAAAAGCAGCTATATATACAGACTCCCTAAACGTCTTGAAGGCCTTGATGTCACTCTCTACGCACAAACATCCACTAATTAATGAACTCCATTCCGTCTTGTGCAAAGCGTACATGTGTAACTAGCATATCATTATATGCTGGGTGCCTGGCCATAGAGACATCGAGGGTAACGTTCTGGCGGACGAGATGGCCACGTCAAGCGCATCGGAAGCTGTTAACCCTACCGCTGATATGCCTGTCACAGATCTGATGCCTTTCTTACGAAAGAAACTGCGAAACCACTGGCAACACGTGTGGGACGCGGAAACAAATAATAAGCTCCACGTGATAAAGCCACAGTTAGGATTCTGGCCCTCTGCAACAAGATCACGCTGAACAGAAGTCCTATGCTGTCGTCTCAGAATAGGACACACATTTGGCACCCATAATTTTCTACTCAACGGGTATAACCCTCTAGCCCATAGTAGATGCGAGGAGAGGCTGACCGTCCTCCACGTTCTCCTGGAGTGTCGGGAAGCCGAATCTGAGAGAAAGAGACATTTTTCCTTAGCATGCCGGCAGCACATTCCTCTTCATCATGTAATGTTTCTCGATTCAGAACCGCTCTTTAATGCACAGTCCTAGGTTTCCTCAGAGATGTGGTATTACATATTATTAGTCCCATACATTCGTAGCGCTTCCTCTCCTCAGTGGATGCCGCTGTGATAGTCGTACTATATAGCACATGCCTCCAGGCCCTTGTGTTTCAAGGGCTCTGGTGACGCAGTTGCGCTGTAGCTAATTTTCGCATCTCACATCCTCTGTATATCATATCATGTTTTCGCAGTGCAGAGCAAGGCTCATAGTACTCGTCATTAGTCATCGTCATAATCTTCCCAGAACTCATCATTCCACCGCGTAATCACTCACACTGTCATGACTCTCTTTGGCCATACCGGGCAAGGGCCTTGCGTTACTGAACAGCATTCATTCATTCATTCATTCATTCATTCATTCATTCATTCATTCATTCATTCATTCATTCATTCAACATCAATCCCAATTGCAAAATGTCTTGCAGCTATTTTCATCCACTCAAATCAAACCTTTATGTTATCTTCACTGCAACTTCATTACTAGCTACACGCTAATTCATGGGTATCTTACGTGTATATAGCGCAGTATACTTATTATTTACACCTGGAAAATATGTTGGCGCCTTCATCAGAAATAAGTAAACCATCAACCGCACGTTGTACTGAACTGCCTTGCGACGGTCGACATACTCAAACTGTGCCATTATTGTGAGGATGTTAGCCTACATTTTTGCAAAGCAAAAGGGACCTCCTATGTGATGTGAAAATAAACTGAAAACTAGCGGTTGCCCTTAGCTTCAACTTCCACTTCAAGTGCATCGAATTTGTCGCCATCAGCTCTTAGGACGCCAGGTTGCACGTTGCATACACAAACTTAATTGTCGTTCGCTTATTTGAGATTGCGGCATAAGCCATTTCTTGTAAAAATCAATTTCATTTTAGAGCGCTGCTCTTCGGCGGCCATTCCTGCTGCGAGTGTCGTTGTAACCAAACGAACGAGCACAACAACAGGATGAGAGAGCGAACACGGAGCGTGGATGAAATACTGTGATAGCTAAGAGAGCGCGAGGCGGAAAACAGAGGAGGAGGGTATGGCGAAAAAAAGAAATTAAATCATGGCGTTTTACATGCCAAACCCATTTTCTGATTATGAGGCACATCGTAGTGGAGGGCTCCGGAAATTTTGACCACCTGGGGTTCTTTAACGTGCACCTGAATACACAGTTGTTTTCGCCCCCATCGAAATGCGGCCGCCGTGGCCGGGATTCGATACCGCGACGTCATGCTCAGCAGCCGAACACCATAGCCACTGAGCAACCGCGGCGGGTGAGTGTGGCGAAAGCGTGAGAAGAAAAGCGTAGGGCCGCGCACGACAGGCTTTGCGGCGACGATGGCTACGAGATTTGCGCCAGAGTAGCGTGCGTCGTCTCTATGGAAACAAAGCGCTGCATGAGCGGAGGTCCGTCTGCTGCGGCTGCTGTGAGTCGCGCCCATGCGTCATGATTAGCGAGGCAGTCACGCCACACTTCGTTCCGAGTGAAATGTGCCGCGCGGGACAGATTGTCCGCGCCAGCCAATATATAGCAAAATAAAAACACGTGTACAGCTGCTCTCTAATTTCGCATTAGGGAGCATCGTAATCAACGGTGATTTTTTCTTTCTTCACGATTTCTATCATAAACCGTGTTTACGTGAACGCGACAGTGCCGCATCACTAGTATGGCGAATCCTATTATTACGCCAGTCCCAACTTGAGTAAGATCCCCTCAGGCGGTTCATGTAGACGCTGGCGCATCCCATCGAGGGAGAGAAAAAGTTGATACTTCAATCTTCGGTGGAACTTGAATCCATGACTGCCGGAACCAGCAGCACGCTCTTCTCGCCAGATTGTCGTCTTTGTTCATAGTCGCATACTACTGCTGTGACGTGCTAAAACAAAAACGATACGCTACTGCTGCATTCATGTAAACGCGGCGATTGGCTGAAAAAGTACCATGCCGCCGTTATCTCCAGAGTCGGCCGCTTAGTGCGATAGAGCACTTTCTTACAAAGTTGACTAAATCTGATGCTTAGATTGTTCAGCTACACATTAGGAATCATGTTTAGTTAGCACATGCATTTGTCTAATCTTCGTGCTTCTGGCTTCGGATGATCTTCTGGCTTTATTTACTATGCTTTAGCTGCCTTTATTGACTGCAGTTTCGAACCAATCCTATTTCCTTAAGTACGCTGAATGGGATAAGTATCTACGGGCGTACATAATCACTGCGAATTGTTGCACTTATAACAAAACTATTTTGTTCAAAACGATCAGTTTGAAATATCACAAAGTCATTTCAAGCCTCAAGGACCAAATTTATAGGCACATCCACACACTAACCATCCTTCTTATTCGGGCTGAACCGGCAAGCTTGGAAATTCCGGAGGCACTAGCGCCAGAATACCCCAGGTAATTTTTGTATAGGTAACCCTAAGCAAAGGAGGCTAAGAATGAATAATGCAATGGATCGTTACAAAATATGGTCACAAGTGCATGTGCAGCTCCATCAAGAGTCAAAACAAATAATAGCTCTGTTGTCATTCGGCTACAATATCTTATTGCATAATGTAAGGCGAAGGTCCTTTCGAATGCCAATTTTACCCATTGAAAATGCTTTCTCTGACCATTTTTGTACAGTAATGGAGCACAACATTTCTAACTTCATGCCCGTTTAGATGCTGGTTTTTGTGTTTATTTCTGTGTTTCCTTGCTCAGGGTCTATGGGGAACGCATCTCTTTCATTGAACAGATTTCAATTTAAACAGAAGTGGCAGCAGCGCGAATTCTCACAGTTGGAATAAATGAATTAATTATTGCAGTTTACGCATGCAATATGCACAATCTTATTACATGTCGATCGGTCTCGGCTCAATCTCCCTGTACGTATCTTCTTGTGTGGTGTCTTGTTTCCCAATTTCGCGCATTTAGCAAACCGTCATTGGAATGAACCAACAAGCGCATCAAGGCGTTTTAATCATAATAAAAATATTTTCTGCACACTTTCAAACCTCTGAAGCCCGAGATGTCATCTAATACATTGTAGTTTTGTTTTCAGTGATGTTAGTCGCAACACGCGTTCATTGCAGTGAAGTTAGGCGTACTGGAAGTATACACCAATATTTTTTCGAAACTACAGCTTTTGATATGGCAACGAAAGATTACCACGAACAGGGGTGAATGATGCTCACAGCTGGACTAAATTCAAGCACATTTGTATTACTGGTCATTCAGAACGGTTATTTGCTCAATAAACGAGGATAAATAGTGGAGTAGTAGCAGTTATGATAATGTGGTTATAGACACTTGATTGTAAATTACGGCGTGCAGAAAATTGAAAAGATAGGTCTCGAGCATCGTAAGTGTCTCTTATATAAGTGCCCACTTGAAGCGTACAGTTACGAAAACAAGAAATATGCAGATTATAGGGGTATTACTCAAGTTCGCCCGTGCGCACCTGACCCTTCTCTGGATAGCACAGCGCCGGCGGAGCGGCAGTCACTCGCTAGCACTTTCGCAGCAGCCCTAACAGTCAGAGCTGTGACCCCTAACCCGCGGTTCGCAGTGAGTTGCGACCACGGCGGGTTCAGGCCAGGGGGAACAGGGTGAGCCTCGACCTAAGGTGTTTATTCACCTTAGAGTACAAGTACCAACTGGACAACAACAGCAAACACAAGCACAAATACAAAACAAAACCACAGCGGCGGAGCGTTCCACATGTCTGGGGCGAAATAAACCGCGTGCACAATGTTGGAACCACAAAAGAGGCTGATAAGAGTTCAGCTCACCAAAGTGGATCCGCGCTCGGGCCCCGGGGCGGTCAGTCGCTCACAAAGGCCGAGCGCAGCAGGGGGGCGGCGTGTGGCGGTCTCAGCGGCTGAATTGAGATGCGGCCAGTCGCAAGTTCCTCAGCCGAAAGACAAAGATGCATCGGGGGAATAGCGCTTCTCTCCGAGCGGCGGAGAGGGACTTCATTAAAACTTTTTTCTGGGTGAGTTGGTGCATACTTGACATAAAAACTGTAACAGCGCAAACACATGCAACCACACTGTTTGGAATCGTCTCTTCAGAAGTCGTGCCCGCACCTAATGCAGAAAAGTTTTGAGAATCAGGCCAGCCGACTTTTTGTGGCGGGGTTCCCCTATTCGGTCTTGATTGCGGTGTCTGAGACCCTCCTTCAGAAGCTAAAACTGGGATCACGAGGGAAAGATGACCGTCGGAAGACCGACAAGCCTTTGGTTGTGCTGTACTTGCACAAGACTTCGCACAGTCTCAAGAAGGTAGCCAACAGACATGAGGTGTCCGTTGTTTTTTCGGCACCCAACAAGCTGGCACAGTTATGCCCACGCATCTGCAACTCTAAAAAACAGGTTGTCAGCTAAAACAGGAGAAGCCGTTTATCAATTGCTCCACAGGAGTGGTCTACGCCATTCCCTTGAAGTGTGGAAAGACTTATGTGGGCCAAACCGGCCGCTGCATTAATGAACGCTTGGGGGAACATGCGCGACATTTAAGTAACTTAAAGGACAAGTACGCACATTTGGTCGCGCACGTAATTGAATGCACAGGATGCGAGGCTCGATTGGGAGAGACGAAGATTCTCGGCAAGAGTGCCGACGCGACGGCGCGCGTCAGTTTGGAAGCGTTCCACATACACAAATATGGCAGCAAGTGCGTAGGCACCCCTTGTGTATTGCTTTTTGCTGCAGAGCTTCATTTTTTGGAAGCGACTGCTTACTGATTTGATTGTATGTTAGTATCCCTCGCCTTTTTCTAGTGTTTTTCTCGTTTTCTTGTTTTTTCTGCGCCTGATTCCGGTGACTGCTGGCATGTTCGTTCGTCAATGCGCAATGTCATTTTCCCCGATTGTATCACTCCCTTCACCCTTCACTTCTGCCTTTCCCCTTATAAGGTATCGGTCTTCCGTAAATAAAATTTAGTTGACACTCAGCGCTTGTGTCCCGTCCTTGATACTTGTGGTTGCATGTGTTCGCGCAGTTTCAGTTTTTATGTCAACGCGGAGAGGGGGTCTCCCCGGTTCCAGGAAAGGGAAAGGAGGGAACGGGGTGCCTTGGCTGCAGCGCCGCGGCCAGGCGCGAATAGCAGCGGGAGCGGCGAACGTGCCCTCTCCCAGCCACCCTCCTCGATCGAGCACGTGATTATCGCGTGATAACCGCGTGGCCGCTCCGGAGATATCGGGATGCACGTGCGATCCCACATCCCCCCTCCTTAAAATCCCCCTTTAGCCGCAAAGAGGCCGCCGTCACCTGAGGCTTTTCTGAGAGGGACATGCTACTCCGACAGCAACACGGTTTGAGTCCATGTTGGTGAGGGAGTAGCTCTAGCTGCAGACCGCCGTTATCGCCGTGTAGGTAGTCGCGAGCCAGGCCGGAACATTGAGTGATGGTACGGAGCAGCTTGACAGTAACGGGATGTAGTAGAAGGCAAGATGGCTGCTGGGTCCGGGTCGCCTTGCTTCTTGGCGGCGTCAGCTGCCTAATCGGACGTGCCGAATCCATGGTGGAGAAAGGGCCCCTGGATTTCTCTTGGCTGCCTCGATTACGCTGACGCGATCCGCGAACCAGCCTCGATATGGCGCAGGACAGCTGTCTTCTGATGTTCTCGGAGGTCGTTGCCCTCTGGTATGGTCCAAGGCGTTTCTTTCTGTTCGTCCCGACACAGCTATCTCTCTGTGGTTGCGCATTCTCGCGAGTTTCGGCACGCAAGATCGGCAAAGGCGCGCCGACCCACCCCTGATGATGGCTTGCACCTCACTGCGCAGCAGGGGTCCACTCTGTCCTTCCAGGGGAAGTCTTTTGCTCAGCCTTGAGTCTGGGCGCTTGGTTGCGGGGCTTGCAACTCGCTCGCGGGATGGTGCGGCGCGGTTCGGCGAATTCTGCGCCGCTGCGACCATTTCGGACCAGAAGTCGCTCGCTGCGCTTCTCACCTCGTTGTTGGCTGCCCGGAGGATCCTCTTTTCTCGCCGTCTGTTGCCTGAACTGCGTTGCTGACCGCTTACGGCCTGCTCGTTCGTACCCACAGCGGAGACGGTCTTTTCTTCTTCGTTGTTGTTGCACGGCTGCCGACGGGTGGTCTGCTGCTGCGGCAATTTCGTTAGCCCCTCTCGCTTTTTCCAAAGAGAAAGCGCGTGCTCGCTCTGGAAGCCTGCATGCTAGACATCGGAGGAGCTTTCCGTCCGATATCGCGCACAATAAAATAGCCTCCGCGAACCGGACAGAGTTAGTTCCGCCGAGATCGCAAGTTGTAACGCCACACTGTGCTCGAACGTCGAGCTGTGCCACCCGATGCCGCTGCCTGCGGGCACGGGAGAGCATTCTCCTCGGGCCACTCGTTCCCACTGTCGTAGTAGGGTTTGAGGTCACACACATGCACCGGTCGCTGATCGGTCTTAACTTCAAGTCCGCCAGCCTGTTCACGAGTGAAGAGACAGTCTCCCACACCCGGTACGGTCCTGTCCATTTCGGCGCCATAGAAGAGAATTTCTTACTGGCGTCGCTCAGGACGTGACTCCATCTCAAGACCAGGTCGCCCACTTTGTAGTGAACTTCCCGATGAGAGCGGTCGTACCGTGCTTTCTGCTCGGCATGTGCAGTGCTCAGGTTCCGTCGCGCTTTTCGTAAAGCCTCCGTTACCTTCGCGCGCAGCCCAGTCGCATAATCGGCGCGTGCTGACGAAACAACCAGTTCCGTGCTGATTCGCACCTGTAGAGTAAGTTCTACCGGATTTAACAGCTCCCTCTCAAGGTTGAGGGTGGCGGGTGTATACCCAGTTGATCGATGCACTGCCGACCTGATCGCAAATCCAATTTCAGGAATACAAGCGTACCACTCATTGTGAGTCCCCGCAATGCAACGAGCATGTGCTTGATGTTGCGGTTCACACGCTCAGTGGGATTCGCCTGGGCATGGTACGTGGTTGTTCTCCTGTGCTTAATGCCGAGAGCTGCACAAGAGTCCACGAAGAGTTTGGCAGTTAAGTAGGACGCCTTGTCCGTTATCAACTGCTCAGGGGTGCGATCGGAGATGGTTGTTCGGCGCGTTCGTTCGGTTACCGGCGCGCGCGATTGGCCTACTCCGCGCCGACGTCGCCAGCCGCGGGGCGCCGCCCCGTTTTTGGTGACGTCAAAATGAGGACACGCTCCTGTCAATCATCCGCCCACCGAGCATTTCGTCCGAACGCGACGGGAGTTGAGAAGTTTGGAGCGATCATACGGCTTCGCATGGCGCGTCTGGTGGATTGGATTGGATCCAACAGGCGGCCTTTTCGGCTGCAGAATGGCACGTTTGCGAAACGCGTTTGAAGAAATGACAGAAAGTGAATTCCGGCGTCGTTTTTCTTTCTCGAAACAAATAATTCGTTGGTTGCACAGAGAAATCGACAACATCATCGGTGCCAGCGAGCCACTGGGATGTTGTCGCTGCCTCTTGAAAAGTGCGCCACTCTTCCCGTCGTTTTTTTTTTTTCCTTTTTCCTTCTCGCTGTGCGCGACACCACCTAGGGGCGACGCAAAGAACCTAATAGTTAAAAATTGCAGTAGTCACACGTACTACTATTTGAAAACGTGTTTGGGCTTGAGAAGAAAAATACATTTTTTTAGATAAAGATTTAATTCATTTGGAAGACGAGAAACATTTGGTTTTGCAAGCAGACGACAAACGACGGAAGTAAACTTCCGGGGAGGTCACCGCTTCCTGATTGGCTGCTCTCTCCGCCCCGCTGTCACAAATTTTGCATACTGCAAATTTGTGACGTTGCAGCAACTGAACAGAACGCGCAGCGAACAAAATATCTCCGATCGCGCCCCAGGATAGCGGAATGGTGTAAACACCTCGATCAGCTTTCCCATGATTGCGCGTGCCGTCAGCTTCCGTGCGGGAACAGTTCCACCCACTTGCTGAAATGGTTTGTGACTACGAGAAGGAATCGGTTCCCGCTCGGTCCTGGGGTAAGGTCCTATGACGTCACTTGCCACAATTTGCCACGGTGTTCGGCTATTGATCGGCTGCATGAGCCCCGGTGGTCGACCACCACGTGGTTTCACGCGTTCGCACACGTTGCAAGAGTGGGCGTATCGCATCACATCCCGCTTCATTCCAGGCCAGGTAGCAAAGCGGCACAATTTCAGATAAGTCTTAGGGCCACCCGCATGCCCGGCGAGGCACGTGTCGTGAAAGTAGCGTAAAAGTGCTGCTCTCAGCGTGCGTGGAATCACCGCTTTGCAAGACTCATGTGTATCCTTCTCCGCGGGAATGTATCTCAGTAGGACGCCGTCAGAGTCTAGCAGGTAGGAATCCAACGCGCTCGCAGCAATACCAGCTGTTTCGGAGCGCCGCGCACCCACAGCAATACCAGCTGCGTCCATGCACGCCGCGGCCGCGCCGCCGGGCTCCCGGAGCCCCTCAAACACTTTCTTACAAAACGGATCCTCCCGCTGTGCCTCTAACAGCTCCTTTCTGCCGAACACGCTCCCCACTGAACTGACGCAGTCCAAGTGGTTCACGCTTTCGTCCTGAGAAGGGGGTTCGTCCGCCCTTCCTTCGGGACCCGCACCGTCGAGCATTGCAACAGTTACTCTGCTCTTAGGCTGAGTCACTGAGGAGCGACGATGGGTATTAATGTTACCCCTCCTGACAACCTCAATCGTCGCAGTGGTTAGTCCGCTCTCAAGCTCAGTTTCGGGCAAGGTGAGTTGAGTAGTAATGTTACTCTTGTCACAGTCAACGGGTGTGCGCGAAAGTGCGTCCGCCACACCGTTGTTCTTTCCTCTCCTGTAGCGAACGGTAAAGTCGTGTTGCTGCAGGAGAAGTGCCCATCGTGCGAGCCGGCCGCTCGGCTCTCCTAAGCGCCTAAGCCAAGTTAGTGCCATATGATCGGTCTCAATAATTAATGGGACTCCATCAATATAGTAGTCTAACTTCTTGAGAGTGAAAATGATCGCCAGACATTCCTTTTCGGTCACGGAGTAATTGTTCTCTGCGGGAGTCAAAGAGCGGCTGGCAAAAGATACCAGACGCAAGCTACCTTCGTGCTGTTGGAGCAAAACCACTCCTAGGCCAAGGTCGCTGGCGTCCGTATGTATGACAAATTCTCTGTTCAAGTCTGGTTGCCTTAACTCGGTGGTTTCCACGAGCGCGTTTACGAGGTTGCGCAGTGCCGCCTCTTGCTCGGGACCCCACCTCCACTGCTCACCTTTCCTCAACAGCAGTCAAGGGGGCTTGCAGTGCTGCGCAGTTTGGGATGAACTGTCGATAGAAGTTAGCCAGCCCCAAAAAGCGTCTCATTCCGCCTATGTCTCAGCGGCGGTATCAGCGGCTGAATTGAGATGCGGCCAGTCGCAAGCTCCTCAGCCGAAAGACAAATTGATGCATCGGGGGAATAGCGCTTCTCCCCGAGCGGCGGAGAGGGAGTCTCCCCGGCTCCAAGAAAGGGAAAGGAGGGAACGGGGTGCCTTGGCTGCAGCGTCGCGGCCAGGCGCGAAGAGCAGCGGGAGCGGCAAACGTGCCCTCTCCCAGCCATCCTCCACGAGCGAGCACGTGATCATTGCGTGGTAACCGCGTGGCCGCTCCGGAGATATCGGGATGTGCGTGCGATCCCACAAGATACAATTCACATGTTGAAATTAGCGAATTGATGCCTTAGTAAAAATTGCGAATTGATGCCTATAAATGGTTTACAACTAGCAGCAATGAGTAGAATTTTGCATACTCATCTTATGCAACGTGAAATTTCATGGAATATTTGTGTTCCTTCAGCACATAGGTTACAACCTTACTGTCGTCTAGTTTTCTAGACGACAGTAACCAAACTATAAACCCAACTAAACCCAACTATAACCGAACTATAACCGACAGTATGCCGAACTATAAACCCCAAATCAGGCGGATGCACAGTGTGAGACGACGTTTACGCAGCGACGTCGCAAAGCCGAAGACGATGTATGACGCTTTTCGAGGGAGGAATGTAGATGACAGGTGAATGCACAGAAAATCATGACATGTATCAAGTAACATTAAGGGATTCTGTACCTCTTGTGTCTCAGTTGAACATACCCGTTGTGGGGGATTGGCCAAGAACTGGCACACACCATGTGGCATGTACTGAGTGGATAAATGATAGAAAGTGAAGTAAATTAAGGAATCCGTCAAATATCATTCACAATTTCATTAACAGATGGGTGTGCTTCAGAAACGCTATGAGCGGTCCAAATATGGTCAGGTTTTATCTAGAAAGTTATTTTTTTTGTGGCGCCAAACAGTAGTGCGCATAAATGCTCAGCGTACTATAGGGTTACATAGACTGGCTCGCTGGCACATTTTTTCCGTTCACCTATAACCTCTATATATAAACATCCACAGATATATCCGCCGAGATGGCGACTGACGTAACAGCAGACAGGAACTCACGCCAAACTAGAGGAATTTGGCTAAAAAGCGGCGCTTTAACACTTTTAGTCGTAGCACATTGCTGATTGCAGTCTGCTCTGTGTCTCCCTCCGTTCCGTTAGGGAAACTGTTGTGTATACGTCAGGTGGAGGGCGAAGTGCATGGCTAGTCTCCATCACGTCTACAACATTAAATCCATTCGTGATTTATGATTTCGTGTTCTTTCAATTTTGGTCTTTACAGTGATTTCGCATTTTACTACATACTTCGTCCCAGCTTCCTCGAACGAAGTGCGCCCCGTCCCCCCAATAACAGCCACATTAAACTTCATTCATGCACACAGTGCTCGCTGATTCCAACATGATAATCAGAACGAATGGCGGTCAGCGTTCTTTTTTTTTTTTGCACAACTGGTGAGCGTTGGTCGACAACGCCAGAGAGCCAGAGGCAGTCAGAGTGCGTCACGGATACCTTTGCTTTCGTTACATATCACAATGCAGCAGCTAGGGTTGCCCAGCTGATGCAAGGCGAAAAAATGGCGGCCGCAATGCGGCCCGATTATCGCGTTTGAATCACTGAACACGGTACAGGAAAGAAAAAAGTCTATACTGTTAATTATGAATGATTAGAGCTATATTCCCGCTACATCTGCTCAATGAAAATGTCCCACTTGTTTACCCTTCCAACTAGGTTAAGAAACTTTCGCCACTTCATTGCAAAAAAAAAATATGTGTAAGAGAAATAATCTGTACTGAAAAATAAGGTTTATTCCGGCTTGTTCTGGTCTGTTCGAGAAATAAATAGGGAGCCGTACTTTCACTATAACAAAAAAAGTTATAAACGAACTGCATGGCAGCTGCTTCAAAGTGTAGCAAGCACCATTGCATCCCGCCTCTTCCCTTTGACCAGCAGGGGTTGCTCAGTGGCCGTAGCGCTGCGCTGCTGCGAATAAGGCAGTGGTCTGAGCCGCTGGGAGACCGCATTCCGATGGTGGTGGAAGGCACATACGCTCGCGTACCATGCTTTTTGCTGCACGGCAAATAGCCCAACGTTGTCAAAATTATTCTGGTACCCTCCAAAACGGCATCCGTTATAATTCACTGTGCACCTCTGGGACGTTAAACTAGTGAGTATAATGTTTACTTCCTCTCCCAGCGCCTGTACGTCAAAATTTTATGCGCACGAGGAGAGCAAAAAAAATGGTAGGCGACCGCAATCCTTCATTTAGGTGGCGCTCGCACTTCGGCGTTGGTGTTGTTTAGGTTAACTTCAGGCGAACGCACGCACGAACTGAACTCGGAAGCAGCTCTTTTCCATTAATTAGTTTGTTAAATATCATGCCGCCTTCCTGGGTGTGACGTCATTAGTGACAACATTACTGCCGCTTTCTACATCCGGGTTTCCAGGAATTTTGCCAAAGTCGTGCTCACGTGGCGTGTCTAAAGTCTACGATTCTGTGCTTTGGTGTGCGGTAATCAGGGATTTCTAATTAATTCCAGGTATTTCAGACACTTCACTAACTCAACTTGAAACAAACCTTATGGTCTGATGTCATATCTATAATGAAACCCTTGAATTTTGTGCTGTACTATTGTTTTTCTATTTTTGTCTGGTTTATGTTGAATTTCGTGCCCAGTCTTCTCAATTACATCTAATTAAATCCAATAATTCCAGACACTTCGGTAACTCAACTTGTAACTGAACTTATGCTTTGATATCATATCTATAATTCAACCCATCAGTTTCGTACTGTGCTTTTTTTTCCAATTTATTTTGAATTGCCTCCACGGTCGTCTCAGGAGGTGAACCGGAAGTGCTGCGCAAGATACAAGAGTGTCAGTCGATGCTCGTGCCACTAAAAAAAAAAAAAACGTTAGCATGGGGTCATGCATCCCAGTCTTACAATACCGCGCTGCTGTCACAACAGTAGGAAATTGAAACACATGCACAATTCGTTCCTGCGTTGATCGCCATTTTGTTTCTTCGTTTTGCTCTGCGAAAGATCACAGTGTCAACTATATCACCATACACCTGATATGTCATCTACTATGTGGGCTGAGTGATCGCAGTTTATACACATGGTACAAAAACAACCGATCTCGCATTTTTGCACCTGGACGGTGAATGTAAGCGCAAAAGGTACAAACGAAGCATTTTATGCAGAGAATACGCTCGCATAGATATACCCGCGTGAGGCCGAACTGCACGTCCTGAATACGATTAGGGAGACGTTGCACATTTGCAGCAGCAGGCGGCTTTTTAGTTCCGCACCTATGCAGGCCACACGTTAATGCTGTGCTGTTAATGCTGTTAATGCAGGGCGCTGGCGGTTACCCTTCGACTTTTACAAGCCCGTACGTACCCTAACCTCGCGGTTTTTCATGCCATATACCCTGAGAGATATCCCAGTGCGGACTGCCCTGCCTGTGGACTAAGGGCAACATTGGACCATGTGTTGTGGCAGTGTGAAGCCATCGGCTCCTCCTTCAGCGAGGATAGGTGGGCTGCGCTCTTAGGCAGCACCGAACTCAACGACTAAACCCTGGCCGTCCAGAGTGCCCGCGATCGGGCCTGCGTGGGACCAGCCGGGTGGCGCGGGGTCTCCCCTGCGTCTTCTCTGGGCCGAAATCAAGTTACTTCACTCACTCACTCACTCACTCACTCACTCACTCACTCACTCACTCACTCACTCACTCACTCACTCACTCACTCACTCACTCACTCACTCACTCACTCACTCACTCACTCACTCACTCACTCACTCATGCTGTGCTTCGAAGTGTGTCCAAGCGAAGAACCTTTAGAACTGATGTGCTCAGAGCTTTCCATTCGTAAGAAGAGCTGTCACTATCGGCCCGCCTTGGTCATCTTCGTTACCTCAATTCCCATGGCTCCTGTTACGAAAATCTCCAGCGTACGAACTCCTTTGTGAGTAAGGTAGAACATTTATCTGTTAATAGAAGATTGATCATTCATGATGGGACACTGATCTGGTTCCATTAGGGTCCCATGCTCCATAATGGGAACGTGGGCCGTGTTTCGTAACGATTCTTTTTCCTCCTATTCCATTCGTTTCTCATAATTCATCACGGCGTGTGGGAAATCGCGGCAACAGTGGGCTCGCGATTCTGTGTGACCGAATAACGAAGAGCTAAAACTATGAAAAATGAAAATAATTGTTACGACATATGGCCCTAGTTATTTCCTTAGATGCTGATGTTTTGTGCATAGAGTTCTCCGCTTAGGGATTAATCCCATGAAATCGCAATAAAACTAACCGCTAAGGACAAAAATCAAATGAGCAATTGGAATTTATCCAAAAATATACGCATTCCAGAGCCATCTGTTGTTGTATTCTGACAGTGCCCGGATATATTAACGAAAAAAAAAAAGGTGCGAGAAGCTGAAGGCGTTCGTCATGACAAGAAATCCGCGCACAACCCGGTCATCAGGTCTAAATGGCGTTGTTCAAAAGTTCCAAATCAATTCGTCTCAATAATCAGGAAATTGAACACGGCTGCATATCTTTTCCATCTGCGGCAACCTATGTCCGGTGACTGCATGTCTGAGACTGTAGACAAAGAGCTGCGAAGTCATTAGCAGCCTCCGAGAGTACCACGCTGATGTTGCAGGAAAGTGCACGGAGGCGCGGGGCGCAACACTAATCGCGGTTCCACTAAACCGGCGAGGAACGAGAAGAATGAAGGGGTCCGATGTTTGTTAGTCGCAGGCATACGAAGTACTAACATACAATGAAGCCAAATTAAAGCATAGGGGTAGGTAATTTCTTTATTTAATTTATTGCACGTTCTTGGTTACAATACATAAGAATAGACCAAGCTGGTTAGATCCATAGCCAAGGGCTAGTAGGGGGTCTAAACTAAAGTCTGTAACTACAATCAAGCAATTTTACAAAGCAAACAATAAATAACAAATCCATTTCTATTGAGAAATACAATAAACGTGAAAAACAAAGCATGAACTGTGAATCATTATAAGGTAATACATAAGAGGAAAAATTGCACGATGATACAATGGACATGCAACTGACATATAATTGATATGGTGCTACATGCACTGCACCTACAATACAATAGAATGCAAATGCGGAAAAAAGAAACCTTATGGATACCAATGACAATAACAGTGGAGAAAATAATATTTCATTACATTATTAAGAAGTTATCTAGCACAAAAGCTATGCGCGAATATTTAGACTTGGTCGTTCTTCTGGAGCAGGTATTTTTTGTAAGTGCACTTGAAAATCATTTGGTTTATTTTACAAGGCGTGGTATCTCGATCCAGACTTTTACTCAATTAAATTGCGGTAGTCGTTCTCCATACAGATTGTTAGTCTGCGGAATATTGAAATTGTGTGAAGTGACGCGTCTAGTTAAGCGAGATTATGAAAAGAATGATGGATTGAAGGGGTTGTTGTGTCCAGTGACGCCATGGACGACAACAACAGTCTTACGTTCTCGTAAGATATCTAAAGACAAAATTTCCATTTCATGAAACAACGGCGTACTATATTATGATGATGACAAAATGTATTTATTAAAGGATGGCGCGAAGGCCTATAATGGGGAATAGGAAGAGGAGGGGGGAGGCGTATTCAGAGCCGTCCTAGAAGCTGCGCGTCCTTGGCGAAAGCCAAGAGCGAGTCCAGAATGGCCCTGTCAGAATCCATCGATCCAGTTGCCGGTAAAATCCACTCCTCGTAGGACGACACTCGCACCGCCCTCAGGTGGTGGTCCCGCTGTTGACTATATTATAATATCTAGGGTTGGTTATTATACTAAGCGCCTACTTTTGTACCTTTCATATTGGTTCAAGGTAAATTTTAAACGTCCATCCCCATGAATCGACGCAATATGATAGGCGACAAGGGAAAAAAAGCGATGTATAGAATTCAGAGGATATTACTAATAAAAAACATGCTAGCCATAGCAGCATATTGCACCCAGACCCTAATTTAGCACATACTGAGTTTACATGACTTTGCCAGCTAAGGTGGCTTTCTAAAATTACACCCAAATATTTGAAATCTGAAATATATTCAATAAGGCAGTTGTTTACTGTTAGGTGAAAAGATTCAGTATTTAAAGGTCTGTAACGCGAGTAAAAATTTGTGTATGTAGTTTTCTTTAGATTAATTGTTAATTTGCTCACTGAAAAGCACTTACAAATGTTTTTGCGTTCTGCATTGGTTAATGCTTTAGTTCATATAAGCTGTTAGCAGATACTATGATCGCCGTATCGTCAGCACACATTAGCATCTCCGCGGGATTTAATGCATTTGACAGATCATTCACGTACAGCGAAAACAGTAAGAGTCCAAGAAGAGATCCCTGCGGCACCCTTGTTTTTATGTAAGTAGTGAAGACAAAAGGTTGCGCATTATGACCATTTGCAGTCATTCGCCTATTTAACTAGAAAAAAAGTAAAACATTTTGCCACGGATACTGCAATTTTTTTATTTCATCAGCGAAATGCCGTGGTCTACTTTATCGAAAGCTTTCTTTTGGTCAAGGAAAACTAAAACTGCAAGCAGGTTATTGTCTAATGCCTTGTTAATTTTTTGTGCTAAAGTCAGCAGAGCTGTTGAAATGGAGTGATGTGACATGAACCATGTTGCGCCGGGCAAATTACATGGTATTTTTTCTAAGAAGATGCGTATACCCTTTGCAATTATTTTTTCACAAATATTATTCGTAATACTCGAAACAGATATAGGTCTAGAAGTTGAGGGATCAGAGCGATCGCTGTCTTTATATATCGGTACGATTTTAGCTTTTTTAAATAAGAGGGATACTTCGATGTACGCAACGAATTGTTAAATGCAGAGCATAAGACGGAACCCAGGATATCAATATTGTCTTTCACTAACCGCACTTCAACTCTATCTAACCTGTTAGCTTTACTGGTGCTCTTAACAGCAACAGTATGTTGAATTTCCTCTAAAGTTGTGAACAGCAAACGTATTCGATAAAGAGTGTGAAAGATATTGGTTTCTGTCAGAAGAGAACGGCGCTGCTAATGGTAGGCCGATTTCAGCGAAATATTGATTTGAGTTATCCCTGGTGTATGCATCGATAGTGTCAGGTAAGACGCGCTGTGAAGCTGCATTGCCAACAGCTTTCTTTACAATCCCTCAAGTTCTTTCGTTATGTTTTCTTTTATTAATTGTTGTGTTTGATTCAAATGTACAAATAATGAGGAATGTGAGAATGAAAGTGGACGAAAAGATAACCTGCCACAGGTTGGAGCCAAACCCACATCTTCCGCATTACGTGCGTGTGGTGCTTTACCATCTACGCTACATTATCGGCCATCTTCTCGTAAGCTTTTTTGGGTATATCTGCGTGAGCACAAGAATAATCATGGAAGCGTTAGGCAGCGCCGTTCCCTGTCAAGACGACAGACGAGGTAATCCCTTCTAGCCGCACGAAGGCGGAACTTCCAGCTTCGTTCTAGAGAGAGAGAGAGAGAGACAGAAAACATTTATTTATCATGAGTTTGGGCGACTTCCTCGCAGGGTGGAGCCCTTAGTTGAGCATATTTACCGCGCATATTCACAGCGAAAGCTGTATATGACTAACCTTCAGTACGTTTTTCGGCGTCCAGGAACAGAACAAGCATCAGGAGTGCCCATCCTGGTGAGAGTGCAGAAAGGGTCCAAGCTCAATGACATACGCGTGTGGGCTCGGGAACCTGTAACGCGCCCTTGACCACTCTTACACACGGGGGACTTTCATCATCAGCAATGGCGCGAGCGTCGTCGTCTTCCACAGCTAGCTTTCCAGCGTAGAATTCACTTCTCTTCTGTCGTAGTAATTGGGAGGCCGCGTCTACGAGGGTATGAGCCATTGACTAAGTGGCTGTGAGCCATTCAACAGCTGCCTTATCGGTGGGGCGGACACGTATACTTCTTACACCCGAAGAATAACACGCGTACGAGGAGCTCCGGAAGGAACAGCAACGCGAATGTCAACGGCGCCGGCCCGAAACGACTACCGACGAAGAACGTTCCCGCGATGCTGAACGAAAACAACTATCGTGAGCCCGGGCACCTCCGTACGAGCAACGACGCCAGATTCACAACACAATATGGCAGCAGAGGTACCGGGTGGATCGAGTGAACGACTTCAAAGGTCCGTATGTCAAGTTCCGACGACACTTTCTGGATAAAGCAATCTGACTACCCAGACAAAGTAATGTCTCAATCGAACATCAACCTCCGTCTTTACTAAATCATCCATTCAAACACATCAACTCCCATCTTCAGACATTTCAAGCAAATGACAACCATTTCACTCTGTGAAGATGCAATGGCAGCGAAGGCACTTCTCTTTTCGTTTGACAGCTTTGACTGCCGTCAGCTTTCGCTGTCATTCCATCTTCACAGTGCGGAATGGTTGTCATTTCTTTTGCCGCTTTTCTACAGGGATGTGACACTGTCTTGCTGGCGAGCGAGTTCAAAGAATGTCACGTTGATGCTGTTGAAGAAACAGTTGAAGCCCCTTGTTTTCCGAAGGCTATATGGCCGAGACTGCCCCGTCATTTCACGTATGCTGAGCTAAATATACTGCATTCTGCACTGCTACCGCGTCAAGGAAGTTCTCGACATTTTGTTCCGTTAACTGGAAGCGGTTCATCACAATAGTCGACTCCAACTTTGGCAAACTGGCATTTACCTATTGCTGTACATTTGAACGCTGGTAAACCCCCGGCAAATAGGAATGTTAATTGAAAATTTAAAACAAAAACATCCTGGCAGCTATACTGCTGTATTGCAACCAATGTGTTTTCGGATATGGGAGAAACTTAAAGGTTAATATGCTTGAAGATCGAAAACTCCCTAACTTTATTGCGCCGAAAAACAAAGCTCCGAGAAAGTCCAACTTATAAGGGAGAGAGAAAACTCCAAAAAACACCAAGGGATGTTTTCTCAGAATAAACTCCGAAAACGCAGACCCTGACAGCAATGTCAACGAGCGTAACCCTGAAAAATTTAAACAATTGTTTAATGACCCCTTCGGATGCTTACGTCATGTGCCATATTTGTAATATTGGCATGACTTCTTTTGCTTTGTTTTTCTGGAACTGTTTCTCTCTATCGCATGTCGGAGCAGAGGAGCTGGCGGCTCCTCGACGAGGCACCAAAATTTCCTTACATGCATTTGATAAAAAAAAATTGTCTCCGATCCACGCTGTGAAGGTGGTTGGACGGCGAAGCCGTAAACGACGACTAGAACGATTACCCAATTCAACATAAGTTTGTAATTATTCACGTGGCGACATTCACGTGCGCTTTCCCTAACTATGAGCCTAAGACGTTTCGACGGCCTTCGACTTGCCTTGCGCCGCTGCTTCGTACACCTACAAAGGGTGGACCCGAGAGAAGAGAAATTCGCCGCGCCTCGTGAAGAGAAGTTCGCCGCGCCTCGTATGCACACTGGTCTTCAGGAGTCCTCCCTATACGTGGCCTTCCAGTATGAGCGTCACCGCACAAATCAATCGCTAGACGGGTTTTTCTTTTACGTACGAAAGTGTAGTTACGTCACTCTCTGCTTCGTATGCTAGAGTCAAGTTGTCATCACCGCGGCAGCTTGCGCAACAGTAATTTTACCGGGAAACGTATACAGGGTGCACTACGTGCTTCTCATTGCATGTAAGCGCGGGAGAGCCTTATCAGGAATAATGTGGTTCGGACGCTTGTTATGAGCTTGTGCTTCATTGAAACGTGTGCTGTCCTGTATGTAGTGTGCGTGATTCCATTGCACTGTTCGCTTCACTTTGCTGAGGGCTTGTACCTTCTGCCTTACAGGACTATGAGCCACTGCATTTGCAGGCATGAGTCACAGATGGTACTTTTCTGCTGACGTTACGCCACGCAAAAATTCCGGGATCCTAGCAATAGACAGCTTCGCTGTAAAAAGGAGGCAGACCACGGTTTCGTTCTGCGGTTGCCTGCTATAAGTCACCCAAAATTTCTTCAGCTTGCTTGATGGTTTTACATAAACAATTAATTTAAATTCATTGCGTATTTCGAGAGCACAAATAAATGCATACGCGTTTTATTTTGGAAGTCGCTAAATCTAGAAGATGTTTTCTAAGCAACGCTCCAACTCGAGCGAAGTTTTTGATACTCCAAACAATTAATTTTGCTTATATTATGCTGAAATCTGCCAAGCTTAATTTTAAATTTCTCCGTCCTAGTAGTATACTTAGTGCCGCTGACAAGTCAACTCTCTAGAAAGGCAACACAAAACGGGCAGTACCAGCCCCAATACGTCCACCAGTAGTCAGTGAAAAAAAGTTTGTTCCACTTAGTTCGTTATTTTCATTTTGTTTTTTCGTCTAGGAATTCATTATTTATTGCCATAGTGAAAACGCCAGTCGTACATGCAAAAAAAGAAAGAAGCAGAAAGGCAAATATTGTACATAATAGAAAAGTCTTGTTTTTATATGTGGGCGTGTAAATGCCATTCACGAGCGGAACTACGCGTACTCTGATCGCTACGTTAATCAAACTATAATTTACGAAGCCAGTATGTCGGCACTCTCGTACCTCGGAGCAGATAAGCTTTCACTCGGCAAGAACGTGGGGAGAAAGATTAGCTGATAAGGCACGACCAGCTCGATACAGCCAGAACCTCATTAACAAAGCGGAAATTGCGGCCTTTCAGAGGAAAGGACTCCAAAGCTGCGTGCTTAACAAGCGCCAACAGCATCAGTATTCTCGTATAAGGTTTGCTGCTGAAAAACTGAGGGCTGTGCTCTCCACGCGAACATACACAGGGCGAAAGGAGAAGCCTGCTTTATACTTGCTTTCGTGGGGCACAGATAACCGTCGCGCGGCAAAAGCTGAAATCGCGCTTTGTATCCGCGTGTTGTGTGCCAGAGAGCGCCAAGCCGAATTGAACATGCGTACACGTGAATGCCTCCGAGTGGAACCTCAATTTATGAATCCTTGAGACTAGCGGAAAAAAGTAGAGCGTTATCCAGCGCGGCAAATTGACTCCATGGGAAATACGATTCTATCATGCTGTAAGTGTCCGAAAGCCAGAGAGGTACAATAAAAATAGAAATTCCGAGGTTTTCGTACCGCAACTATGATCTGAATATAGGGCATGCTGTACTGGGGGACTCGGGAATAATTTTGACCACCTGAGGTTCTCTAATGTGCAAATAATTATAACTATATGAGTGTTTTTGGATTTCGCCCCCATTGCGAACTATACGGGTGTGTTTTCTTTTTCTTTCCTTCTTTCTTCTTTTCTTTCTAACTTTTTTTCTTTCTTTATTTTTTTGCATTCAGCCTGCCTCGAAATGCGGCCGCCGCGGTGGGGATCGTAGCCGCGACAACGAGCTCAGCAGTAAAAGACCATAGCCGCTATGCTACCATGGCTGATAGAAGTACAGTTGCATACAGACTACAGTATATGCAATCACATATGTATATATATTGGAACAGAATGCAAGTGACACACTTTTCCGACCGAAACGTCGACACCGCGAACAGTTGCTTTCAAGCAGTGCATCAACTTTTCAGTTTCAACTATATTACAACCGAATAGACTAATACGAAATATATATGTGGTATATATATATATATATATATATATATATATATATATATATATATATATATATATATATATATATATATATATATATATATACTGAGCATATTACGAGATCGATGGATGGATACAACTTTCTTGCACGTCCGGCAAGGTTTAATGCGACCCGGGCTCTGATCTCCCATAGCCGTACGTCAAAGCCCTGCCTCAACGCCGCCTCACGGGCCTTCTGGATTGCCCACGTCTGGATTCAGAGGTCTCAGCTGTGCAAAGCGGCGGCCCACCTCAACGACAGCGTCTGCGGAGTAACTGCCATCCTTCCTATAACTACATTGCACTCCCACAGCATGTGTTTGAGTGTTGCTGGTCCTTCCTGGCACAATTTGCACGTGTCGTCCTGATGCTTATCCAGGAAGATACGTTTCAGACGGAATGGATTAGGGAACGTGTTCGTCTGAAGTTGTCTCCAGGCGACGGCCTGCCTACAGTTCAATTTGGGACTCGGTGGTGGTTACATCCTTCTGGCGTTTAGATATTGCACTCATTATGTCGTTGTATCTGGTGAGCCTGTCCCGTCACTAGAAGCCAACAAACAAAGTCACGAAGGACAACAAAGCGGAAATTACTTGTGCTTGCTAACTGAATTAAATAAAAGATAAGCTAACGCAAATCAAAATGAACGAGAAAAGAACGGGCTGCAGGTGAGGAACGATGCCACATCTTACGATCCCATGGCATTATGCGTGCGATGCTCTTACCAGTTAGATTACCGCGGTACCGTTTTCCCATCCACTTTCTATAGGGTTTTGTGTTTCTGCTATAGAAATAACCCTGGGGGTGTGGGCGCTGGTTTGCGGTAGTGCGTACCTGTGTCCGTGTATGTGTGTGTGAGAGGGATAAAAGTCGGGCAGAACCCGTCTAGGATGGCAGTCCAAGTATGCGAATAGCCGAAACATGTAAATGTATGAGACGTGTATACTGCAGCCGTGCTGCTCTCTTGCGCTGCCCTCATGAGACGCTGCGCCTTTTGGTGGCACCGCTGTTAAGTATACATACTCAGTGACACGTACACAATGATACAAGTTGGTATCAAAGAGGTTTATTGAAGGGCCCAACATGCCCAGTGGCCCCAGGGGTGCATATCAAGTGGCATGTACGCAAGTTGGCGTCAGAGAGGTTCCCTGAAGAGCGGCACATACCCAGGGGCAAATACCCACTGGCATATACCCACATGAACTGCCCATATTTTAGACTGCATTACCTTCGGGATAGGCCCACATCTTTAGACTTCACTATCTGCGGGACTGACCAACAATTTTGGTGGTGTAAATTGATGTATAGGCAGCTAGATAGCCGGAAAGAAGACTGGTCTCACAATGCCAACAATGGTATTCGCATGGAAAGCACCAAGATCTAGCTGACCCTTGTAACTAGGAGGGTGAAAACATCGATCTGCTCTATACACAAAAACGTGTGGAGGAAATATTATATAGAGAAAGGAATGACGGAGTGCAATAGGAAGGAGGAAAACAAGGAATAAGCTAAGGTGGATACAACCCTCCATAGGATCACACAAACGTGAGCAAGTGATTAATACACGAAAGAAAAGTTCAGTAATCTAAGTCTTCTCAGCTCGCCATCCTTAACATCATAAGTCGTCTTTTTTTTTCTTTTCGGACCGTTGCTCAGTCGAAAAAGCTACTGTCGCGAACAGAGATCAGTACTGCACAGTAACGACAATTGCTAAAGTAACATGTTGGGGATAGAACCATCAAAAGCAAACATCCTGAAGCAAAGGAACGCATGGCAAAGTTGTGTTTAATGCAACTAGATAAATATTTAAATATGTAGGTAAAATTTACGACAACCTCAATTACGGGAAAATGATTATGAAAGTAATAAAAAAGTGGTCTGTAAATTGTGCTACAGTAGCGGCTATCCCTCATCCACTTCCTTAGGATATTTATCATTGTATGTGTACTCTAGCCCTGCAAGTGCTAGCCAGTGCTTACCATGGTCACAGTGATGAATGTGGCACGTCTTACGTCAACATGGGATAAGCGAACTGACCAATGCACCCTCGTATGCTACCTAACACAGTCAAGGCTACCGGAGTTGAGACCCTCACTGTCTGCATTGAGCGAGGAGAATAATGTGAAAAAAGGGATTCAACTTTTAATATGATGTTTCTCATAAACTAAAGCCCTTATCTATCATGATAGAGTTAAAGAGTACGATGGTAATCATCATTAGGTTTTCTTTGGCACCAGTTTCTGTTGGCGTATGGCTGTCAGTAAGACCTCGAGCCCTAGGATTCACCCTATTCTTAAGGTATATGCCTGCATGTGCGATGATTATGTTCATCTGAATATTTACAAGCCTACATAACAGGGTTTAACAACACTTCCTTCTACCGGTTAATGCGGTTTACTTCGTTTAACATTTCTTTCACTTCATTTACGCTCTTTTCGTCTATTTATGCCCTTCTCCTCGCCCAATGTAGTCAACCAGAACCACATCTGGTCCACCTCACTGCTTTGCTATACACCATTTTCTCTCTCTGTCTCGTTCACAGACCGGATAACCGGATATGTTCTTCGTGGTTGAGTTGCTCACAGAGCGGTTAAGCTGTCGTATGCGTGAGTCTCTCAGTTTTTGTCTTAGTGTAATTCATAATAATGTTTAAAACAGCGTCTAACAAGCGCCAACTAATTGAAAAGGTAGTTCGAGTCAGGCACGTACCCAGGATTTTTTTTCGGGGGGGGCCCACCACCTCCATCATCATCATAATCATCATGTTTTATGTCCACTGCAGGACGAAGGCCTCTCCCTGCGATCTCCAATTATCCATGTCCTGCGCCAACCGATTCCAACTAGCGCCCGCGAATTTCCTAATTTCATCGCTCCACTAAGTGTTTTGTCGTCCTCGATTGCGTTTCCCTTCTCTTGGTACCCATTCTGTAACCCTAATGGTCCAACGGTTATCTAACCGGCGCATTACATGACCCGCCCAGCTACATTTTTTCCTCTTGATGTCAATTAGAATATCGTCTATACCCATTCGCTCCCTGATCCAAACCACTCTCTTTCTCTCTTAACGTTATGCCTAGCAATCGTCGTTCGATCGCTCTTTGCGTGGTCCTTAACTTGCTCTCAAGTCTCTGTCCCATATTCACTGGCAAAATGCACTGGGCAATGCATTGGCAAATGCATTGGCACTGGACATATTGCACTGGCAAAATGCACTGATTGCACACCTTACTTTTCAATAATAATGGTAAGCTTCCAGTCAGGAGCTGGCAATGTCTGCCGTATGCTATCCAACCTATTTTTATTCTTCTGTGGATTTCCTTCTCATGATCAGGGTTCTCGCTGATTAATTGACCTAGGTAAACGTACTCCTTCACAGTCTCTAGTGGCCGACTGACCATCCTGATCTCTTGTTCCTTTGCCCGGCTATTTATCATTATCGTCATCTTCTGCATAATAACATTCAAACCCACTCTTACACTCTCTCTGTTAAGGTCTCCAGTCATTTGTTGTAACTCGTATGCATTGTTGTTGAATAGAACAATGTCATCGGCAAACCGAAGGTTGCTGAGATATTTGCCGTCGATGTTTACTACTAAGCCTTCCTAGTTTAATAGCTGGAATTCTTCTAAGCACGCAGAAAATAGCCTTGGAGAAATTGTGTCTCCCTGTCTGACCCCTTTCTCCATAGGTATCTCCCTGCTTTTCTTATCTAGAATTAAGGTAGCTGGAGAACCTCGTAGATATTCTAACGCGAAAGACGAGTCAGTAAGACGAGAAACTTTTTACAGATAATATTTACAACAACGGTTGCAGCGCTGACCGGTTAGATTCACAGCGCGAGCCAGTTCGTTCTTCCTCCTCTTTTCTGGAGTGATCGCGCCTACTCGCCTCGTTCAAACAAACAAATACCTCACGCATGTAGCAATATTTTCCAAGCTTTTTACGTAAGCGTTCTGTACTCCTTGATTGCGTAGTGCCTCTACGATTGCTGGTATCTCTAGTGAATCAAATGCATTTTCGTAATCTATATAAGCATAGAGAGGCCTATTGTACTCTGCAGATTTCGCGATAACCTGGTTGATGACATGGATGTGATCCATTGTAAAGTATCTCTTCCGGAAGCCAGCCTGTTCCCTTGGTTGACAAAATCCAGTGTTAACCTTATTCTAATGGAGCTTATTTTGGTAAATATTTTATATAATACTGGGAGCAAGCTAATGGTCCCATAATTGTTATATTCTTTAACGTCTCCTTTTTTTGTGGATTAGTATAATGTCTGCATTCTTCCAGTTTTCTGGGACCCTTGCAGTCGATAGACACTTCGTATAAAGAGCCGCCAGTTTTCCAATCATTATGTCTCCTCCATCTTTGATTAAATCTACTGTTATTCCACCTTATCTTCCCGCTCATCATCGTTTCATGTCTTGCAGGGCCCTTCTGACCTCGTCGGTAGTTATAGGAGAGTTTCTGTATCCTGTTCATTACTGTTTCTAAGTGAACTATCGTGACTCCTCTGAGTTCTGTATACAGGTTAGCTTAGAATTTTTCCGCTGCTGTTACTATATCTTCGAGATTGCTGATGATATTATCCTTCTTATCTTTTAGTGCATACATGATGGTTTGTCCTACGCTAGGTTTCTTTTTTACTGATTTCAGGCTGCGTTCATTTTTTACGGCTTCTTCAGTCTTTCTCATGTTAGAGTTTCGAATATCAGTTATTTTCGCCTTGTTGATCAGTTTTGACAGTTCCGCGAATTGCGTAACGCTGTGCGGCCGCCAGTCCCATACAACCGCGTAGAGCGCAGGACTCTGCGGTTCTAGACGTACTGCGCTCACCGCGAAAGGTTAGAAAAACACCCACATAAGCAAAGCAGAGAAGTGGCTACGTGAGGCAGTTCGACCGATAACTGTAGAAGCGTCATTCAAAACCAGTAATTGTTCTCCACTTACGGCGGCGTTTTCTGTACTTCCTTTTTAAATAAAAAGATGTTGATCCATAAATATTCTCATAAACCACGGTTAACTTGTTTATTATTCGCTTTTGCTTGCAGTTTGATTTTTGCCTTGGCTCTTAGTAGATCGCTTAATTTCTCAACTCCTTGCGATTTTTGTTTCCAGTTGCCAATTTTGCACGAAAATGCTATACAGTTAGGGAAAAACAGACGAGGTAACGGGCGACAGTCATCTCGCTTATGGGTATAAGGTTTATTGCATGGTTTCATGATGGACGCTCTTTCACATTATTTTATTTCCCACCTTATCTAACCCATATCACGTGTATATGGTTCAGGGCATCTGCGAGCGTCGCGGCGAGCCGTAACAAGGAAACGATGAAGCAAAGGGATAAATTAAACGCAATTGGCGTTTTCTCCGGCCGCAACTCTTTCCATGAGAGTACAGACCAGCTGAGTAATAGCCGCATCCCTCTCATGGTCCCAGGATCAGCCTAAATAAAGAAGGTTGAACTAACAAAATTAAGCAACAGCTATGGGCGTGACGGTTGAATAGATGGTGACAACTGAACGCATCTCGAGTTAATCGCGCGGGTGCGGAGTCTACGAGAAAACTGTCCTTCACATTACAAGAGATGGCGATAACTACCGCCATCTAAAAGGAGTGAAAAAGGCAGCATAATGCTGACTGATGAACAGCTGCGAAGTCTCAACATTGATTTGGCGGCGCTTTAGGAATGTGTGAGGAGTGGTGGCGTGGGTGGGGAGGGGGGGGGGGGGGGGGTATGCCACATGATTTCGGGGGGGGGGCCCGGGCCCCCCCGGGCCCCCCCCTGGGTACGTGCCTGGTTCGAGTGAGGCATGAATCAATATGCAGGCAGTCCCAATACTTACAAAACCACTGTATATAAACTGTGCTAAAAAACTTAGATTGATTCGACGCTATATATACTGCGAGAATGATGATCTGTAGCTGTCATCGGTACACTCTACTCCTAACGGTAAAGTCATAGCAACGTGGAAGAAGACATGTATAACGAGGAACATACGCTTGTCGCTGACACCTGGTGCATCTGCATGCTGATGAAAAAGCCTACATCGCCTACAGCAGCGCCTCAAAAGCTACAGCTACAGTGCCTCAGAGGCTTTATATCTCGCAAGTCATTTGAATCTCACGCACCACCAGAATAGTCCTGGAAATATTCTGACGTCCCATCCTCTACGTTTAAGGGAAAAAAAACGGGGAAGAAGGCAAGAATTTCATTTGATGTTAGCAGCTATGCTACTACGCTAGGTATAATGCACAGATGCACCATTCATGTCTGTACCGTAAGACAAGTACTCGTTAATTGCTCTCAAACGGGCAAATAATAGGCGAGTTTTTTTTTTTTTCAACGTAAAATGCGCCAGCAGCATATCTCACAAGAAGCGGGAGACCGTATTGCTGAGCAGCCTGTTCCGCAGCACAGTTCAGATATTTCTAGTTTGACAGCAGCGTGAGCGCTAATAAAGTGCAAGGCAACCCGGAAACCTTGCACATGGTTCACAGGGCGATGGTGCCAACATTCGCACATGAAGACAAACCTGCAAATGCGCTCTGCTCGGTAGGTATGCGAGAAACAGGTGCGCCAGACAGGCGTGATCCTTACGCTTCATGCACCCTCGGGCTCTTGCAGCCTCCCACAGGGCACGTCTGCCACGGCTGCTGCTAATGAGCGGCTCTCTTCCAGCTGCCGGAGGCAGGTCCAGCGAGCAACGCGTTGTTCCCTGCTGATAATAAGATATCCGAGCGTGCCTATTAGCCGAGCCGCACTCCTGAGTTCGCGCACCATATCCGGCGTCACATATAGATCGTCCCTCCTATGCAGCGTGCCGGTGGTTGTCGTTGAGAGGCGTGCATGAAATTATTAGCTAGACAACATCCGACACCGGGAGACATGAGCCTCACGGCATCTACGATGTGTCATGGCTGAGAGGCGTGGCCTAGCCACTCTTAGTGGCATGAGGAAGACGAAAGTAGCACATTGACTCATTGGGGCCGTAAGGTATAGCTGATACCCCGGCATGGAAACTTAGCAAGGATGCGCTTCCAACTAACAAAGAATAATGAATTTAAAAAGAGGAACAAGGAGAAAGAAATGACCTAAGGGCAAACAAGGCAAAATATGCACGGAAACATGTTTGGGTTTCAAAGTTTGCTGTTATGGTTTTAACAGCTAGTGTAATTACCGGAAGCACCAAAAGTTTTCAGTCTTGTGGCTATAGGTGTGTGCGTGTGTGTACGTGCGCGTGTGCGTTTAAAACAGGCCCTGCGGCACACACGTCGCTCAAATCAGCCTCTTCTTGTGGATTACTCGAACGGGTGAACGTAACTTGCAATTACAAATCATAATGTTCAATTTGATAGGCAATAAAGTTTGACGTGTTCATTTTTCAGTTATGCACTGTGGTCAATGTTGTATTAGAGAAGTGACTGAGGTCTCGTTAATTTGGAATATTTCCGGATGCTTGTACAAGTTTAGAGAAGTTCATTCGCATAATCTGTGATGAAATGTGAAGAAGTTGGGCAGAATATATATATATATATATATATATATATATATAAAGCGGTTTTTCAAAAGCTCCGTAATGCACTGAGGCACAAAACTAAACGAACGCACCTGAATTTTCCGCCACAATCCCACTAGTGATATTTAGAAGCTTCTGCTGATCTCAATATTTTTACCCAACAGATATGACTTCACAACTTCCAGCCTCAATCCCACAATAAATGCAAGTGCCTCAAACTGAGTGTATAAATAACGTTATTTGGCAGACCTTTTATAATTCATAAATGTATTAGTATTGTTCGTCTTAGTGCAAGTAATGGCTGCTATTTTTGTGTAACATACCTGGAATGGCGGAACTGTGGCGGGCACAGGGGATATTTTGGCAGTAATAAACTCAAAGATAATGAGAATGGGAGCTGCATAATGTAAAGGTTTCTCTCACTCGATTCTATTCCTTTCTTAAGAGCAATATTTACGGCAGGCCGACGCCGATGATAACGCTTCTCGAGCCACTGACGAAGCGCGAAAGGGGATGGTACTGCAATAGAATCGTTACATCATCCGTGCCCGGGTGGTATACCAGGAATTCCGGCTGAGACTACCGTTATCATGCCCCATTGTGAGCCTTTTTCTTCCCCTCTTCCCCTTCCCTTACGTAGAGAAGCAGGCCAGATGTTCCATTTTCCGGCCGACCTCTCTACCTTTTCCAACCATTAAACTACTTCTTCTTCCAACTGAGACTCAAACCATTTTACAAACATTGCGGTAAAGAGCTTGTATTTATGCTGACAAATCATTGGTACCAGCGTACATTCATAATTGTGCAATAGTCACTAATTAACTGCAATATTAAAAGTAAAAGATGAATTATCTCTGACTTGGCTTTAGATAATTCTATGATCTAGTAGGACTAATCTTTATTCGCACATGTCTGCTAAAAAAATATGTCAGTTCAATCTTGTTCTCAAGAATGATGACATCGCGGCGGTTACGAAAATGTGTTTCTTTTAAGCACTTCATACACAGATATTACACCGGACCATGAGATGTTTTATCCACAACCTCAAGGATAACAAAGAAATTTTACACAAATACGGTCCAAAGGTGCTGTGTGTTCAGGAGACACATCTTAAATCTACCCAAACAAACGTCAGGCAATACGCTATTTTCCCGAATGACCGAGACGATGCTGTTGTCAGGCGGGGTAGCAATAATAGGCAACAGAGGCGTTGCTTGTCGGCAACTGCAAGTCCCAACTCCTCTTGAGGCAATTGCTATCGAAGCAGTGCTATTCAATAAACTAGTCACCATCACGTTTGCATACATCCCCCCAAGTTATCAACTCTCTAGAACAATATTTCAAAGCTTTATTGCTGAGCTCAATCACCCTTACATAGTCGTCGGTGATCTAAACGCGCATAGTACACTGTGAGGCGACACTTGCTGTGATGCGAGAGGACGGATTATAGAAAACATCTTATTCCGTTCAAGTGCCTGCTTGCTTAACAAGAAAAAGCCACCATTCTACAGCTCTACACACAAAACAGTTTGTTCCATGGACCTAAGAATAATGTCCAGTAGAATTGTGCAATATCTAGAGTGGGATGTCATTATAACCCTTATGAAAGGGATCCCTTCTCCATCGTTCTAAACCTTAAAAAACAAACTGAGTGTCCTGCACCTGTTCCTTGATGGAAAGTTAATTCAGCCGACTGGACGAAGTTTCGCGAACTAACACAGCTGCGCTGAAATTATATGTCTGAGCTTAGTCTAGACGATGCAGTAGCATACATAACAGCGTTCATTGTTGATGTTGCATCAGTACGTATCCCCCAAACAAAAGGGTTGCCCTCGAAACGACGTCTTCCATGGTAGAATTAGGAGTGCAGGGAAGCCCTGAAAAACCAAAACAAGGCTTGGAATCACCTCCGTAATTCCCCAACCACAGAGAACATAATTAACTTCAAGGTGATCAAGCCACAAGGTAAAAGAACATGCCGCAGCGCTAAGCGGGAAAGTTAGCAATACTACATAAGCAGCATCAATTCTTATACGTACGAATAAAAAGCCTGGAACAGAGTGAACGAAATAAAATGCCGTGAAACTCATCCTTTACCTTTAGTAAATACAGGAGGAGACACTCTTATGGACCAGGCAGGTTGTATAGGAGCACACTTCGAGCGCATTTCCAGTACATCTCATTACACAGATACATTCCTAGAATACCAGCGACTAGCAGAACAGCTGCTTTGGATCGGAAAGGAACACCCAATGAAGTATACAATCGTCCATTTAAAATGGCTAAGTTCCAGGCCTCACTGAATTGCTGCGACAAGTCCGCTCCAGGAAGTTACAGAATAATGTATGGGATGAGCAGACGCACCCCGAAAGCCAAAAAAAATCTCTACTCTCACTCTTTAACTCCATGTTCTCTGGCGGCTGGATTCCGTTCACCTGGAAAGAAACAATTGTAATTCCTATCCTCAAAGAGGGCAAGGACCTTTCCTCACCCAGCAGTTATAGGCCTATAGCTCTGACAAGTAATTTATGCAAACTATTTGAGAAAATGATTAACCTCATCCATTTTCTTGAAAGTAACAAGGTACTCGATCCCTTACAGTGTGGTTTCAGGGAGGGTAGATCCACAACGGATCACCTTGCCCGCATCGAGACAAATATCCATCATGTTTTTGTCGACAAACAGCTTTTCTTGTCAATATATTTAGATATGGAGAAGGCATACGGCACAACTTGGCGCTTTAGAATCCTCCGTGATCTGTCTGAAATGGGAGTTCGAGGCAACTTGCTGAAGGTGATTCAGAGTTACTTTTCCTATCGTACGTTCCATGTTAGAGTTGGTCATGTTTTCTCTCATCCTTTTACGCAGGAGGCGGGTGTTCCACAAGGTGGTGTGCTGAGCTGCACTCTTATTATTGTTAAAATGCACTCGATCTACACTGTCGTACCACGTACTATGTTTTATTCTGTATATGTGGCTGATATTCAGATAGATTACAAATCATGTAAGCTAAGTATTTGCGAGCGACAAGTACAGCTTTCCATAAATAAATTGTCTAAGTGGGCGGACGAACACGGTTTTAAACTAAACCCTCAAAAAAGTACGTGCGTCCTGTTCTCTAATAAGAAAGGTGTACTGGCGGACCCTGTAATAGACCTGAATGGAGAACGGCTATCTTTGGGCCGTGAACACAAATTTTTAGGGATTCTTTTAGACAGTAAGTTAACTTTTGTACCACAATTGATGTATCTAAATGCAAAATGCCTCAAGACTATCAATGTTTTTTGCACATTTTGGGGAAGCAACAGGAGATGCCTTATAAAATTGTACAAAAGCATAATATTAACACGCCTTGACTACGGAGCAATAGCCTATAATTCTGCTGGACCTAGTGCTCTAAAAATGCTAGATCCTATTCACCACTTAGGCACCCGCCTTGCTATAAGCGCCTTTAGGACGTCAAATCTTACGAATGGTGATTACTACCTAAGGACATATTTAACTTTCTCCTACGCCCTGAAAGTTTATCAAATATTCATCATCCATGTCATTTTACTATTCGCGACTTGTCCACTGCTAGACTGTTTCGTAACCGCCCAGCCACAAGGCCTCCTCTGTCCCTCCGTTGGAAGCACTCTCAGAAAAAACAGGAGTCCCTCTTTTATAGAATGTCCTAATGGCTCCTACTCGACTTCCACCGTCTTGGGAGTGGCAGGCTATCCGATGTAACACCTCTTTCTAAGAAATATTGAAACGAGCACCTGAGGCACACATAGATTCGCATGTTCATGAACTTAAGGAGAAGTATTCCAGTGAGGAATTTTGCACAGATGCTTCGAAGTCTCCTAGTGGTGTTGCTTACGCAGCTCTTGGACCCTCATTTTCAACATTCGGGGTACTAAACCCCCACATCAGTATCTTTACAGCGGAAGCACACACTGTACTCTCGGTTATTCAATACATAAAGCTGACAAATGTTGCCAAGGCGTCTTCACTGACTCATTAAGCGTCGTGAGAGCCTTGATTAGTCTACGAAAACACAAGAACTCCGTTTCGAATAAACTGCACAGCTTATTGTGTACCACATATATGCTTAATCAAGTGATTCTCTTATGCTGGGTACCTGGCCACGAAGGTATAAAAGGCAACGTAGCTGCTGACGAAAACGCTACGTCAGTCAGTTTTAGCTACAGAGATGGAAATATCTCCATCCCTGCCACAGACCTAAAGCCTTTTCTACGCCATAAACTAAGGAACCACTGGCAAGGAGAGTGGGATACCCAACCATAGAATAAGCTTCACATAATAAAAGCAAGACTAGGTAACTGGAGAACTGGAAAAACAGCACGATATAAGCAAGTACTTCTTTGCCGATTAAGAATAGGACACACTCTTACCTCTTGACTGGGGGCGATCCTCCGACTTGTAGTAAGTGCAGCAATATTCTGACAGTACTCCATGTTCTTATTCAGGGTCCTTCAATAGAGATAGAGAGGAAAAAGTATTCCCATCTGCATATCGCAAAAATATACTTCTTCACCCTGTATTTTTTTCTTAGCGATGAACCGCTTTTTAATTTCCAGTCTTATGCTTTTTCGCCGAAACCAACAACCTGAAAATAATTTGGCCAGGTAATTTTTAACACGTGATTACCAGCCCTTGCATTCGAGGGCCCTCTTGAAGCTCAAGTGTCACTGTTGTTTCGTTGTAGTCTATTCTTACCAAAGCACAATTGCCATCGCCCACGCCCCTAACTAATCAGTGTAATTATTTTAGTGCCTATATATTTAACGCCATTTGTAGCGACAGTTTTAGGCCCTTTTACAGCGATGTCACACCTACCGTGATGAATTCACTGTCCACGCCATTCACAATACATCGTTAAAGTTACCATTTGTCATGGTGTCATGGCGCTCTTTGGCCATACCTGGTCCTTGCACCATTAAACACCACACATCATCATCATCATCATCTTTTAAACACTTAAAAAAAATTAAAATTGCCTGTGGCAGATAGCACAATTCTAGTCCATGAGCTGGTCTACTCGAAGAGGCAGACATCACTCGCGCAAAAAAACATGAAATGCATATACGACAAATTAACAATAATTCACTAATTAAATTATTCAATAATTATCTGATGGCCCATATTGATATTTACAAATTCTAGTGGGTGAAACTGCAAGCACATCAACTTGAAAAGATTTGTGGGAATGACACTACTTGCGAGACATGCGACGTGAAACTTGCGGTAAATGGGCACTCTTGTTCCACTTAACGAAACGTGGCTTCTTACATTTGAAATAAAAAAGTAAATGGAACGCCAATGCATTCTTCCTCAAAGATCCGTAATTAATATCTCGAAATTGGTGTCATCCTGAGAATTCGTTACAAGTGGATCCGCGTTGCGAGCTCCCCGGCTAGAACATATAAATGGTAATATGTGCCATAAGTGATTAGTAAAAGCCTAATTAGTTAGTTTTAAATGCATTTAAATGTTTAGGTAATGTTCGCCCCTTCGAGCAGACCAGCTCATGTACTGGAATTGTTTTATCTGCCACAGGCAATTTTTTTTAAATTGAAAGTATACGCTGAGACACCCGGTATATCCAATGCATTTTATAAAAGGCCGGCGAAAAACAGCTGACAAAACAGAGATGGTTACGCAGTAACGTGGTGCAATGTTAGCCTTATTTAGGCGCATTGTATAACTTCTACCATGCCTGCGTACGTACTCGAGCAACACGCGGAAAAGTGCTCCGAGTTCAGTTGATCTATAGTGTTCGCATGAGTAACGAAGAAAAGAATTACTAACCTCGCTCTTCACATCTTCATGGGGACATGTTGTTAGGCTAGCTGGTGCTTACTTAACCGCATATGTAGCACAAGGACACAAGCACAAAGAGATATGGATAAACGTTACAGCATCTGTGACATGTGTCTGTGTGTCTTTCGTCATATCTTTCTTCGCTTCACCAATCGTTATTGCAGCACGCGCAGCTGATGAGCGAAATTTGTCAAATAACACGACACAATCCTATTTCGTATTCAGGTGGCAATCTTGACCGGATACAAGTTCAAGTCCCGCGTTGTCTTGGTTACATATTTCACATAAGTGCGTCAAATGTATTTAAACTAATACATCGAAAAGTCAAAGATCCCCATGCCGCCTTGAATTGAGGCATTTGTGCGTATCTCTTCAAATAAAAAAATTGTTGTTATACTTTCAGTGACAACGTGGTGTTCTGGGACAGGTTCAAAGTAGGCCAAACGTGGACTAAAAATGAAACAAGAAAGCACTACGTCATACTAGATCAAGTAACCGTTCTTTTTCAAAATAAAAAGGCGCTGAAGTTCCTTTGGAAGCACCTCGTCTAAAGCATGCTTGTTGATTGCAAAACATGAATAATCTCATAAGTACTACTCGAGCGTGAACGTCTGTTAGTAAAATTTTGAGATTTTGGGGCCAACAGTACTTTTGATTATGCAGCCAAGGGTGGGTGAAGTTATGAGCGGGGTCTATAAGATATACTCAGTATAAATAACTTGTGCCTGATTCCAAGTACCATTTTCTGAATGAGTCGTAACATCATGCTCCGGTTTCAAAGCTGCTTAACTGTGTTTAACTGTTCAGAGTGACATTTTGCGACTGAATACGAGATCGTGGTTGGGCTCCTGGCCGGGACCGACGTGGTTTTATGAACGACATATAAGAAAAGAATAGGATGCTTACTTACTTAATCACGCTTATGTTAATAAATTTTACACTTAAAGACAACAATTAGAAGCACTATGCTACTCCCCAACTTTCTAAGGAAACAAATCAATATGCAGCTGTTCCGCGAGAACTTCACCTGACGACAAAAGACACTCTGTTTTCTGACGCCATCGGAGCGCCGTTCATATCGCCGCCATTGGTCCCACATGATATAAATATCAATACTTTTATTTCCATGACATTGAGCGAGCAGGCAATTAATAGCAAAAAATTATTCGTTCAAATTAAAACTAAAGTTTAAGTCCGGCGCTATCTGTTCAAACTCACACAAATCTAATAGCTGCTTTTATTATGTCAGCCGTCAAAACGACTTCGATGGAATTTGTCGAGATATAAAAAAAAAGCTAATTCGGTTGCGCTAAGCCATTTCACGCAGCGCAACAGATCGTTCCATCCCCACTCGTTGGTATGACAAAAAAAAAAGCAAGCAATATAGCACAACGCCAAATTTCCAAGCGTTAGCCAAACTTCCCTGTTCCCCATTGTCCCCTCGTCTTGTCGAACAAGATTTAGAGTTCCCTTCCCTGTCACCGTCGTCGACAAACTAATCCTTAGCCGCGGTGCCACGTTGTTACACGCGGGCGTTCGCTCCGCAGCCGCCTCGCCGCCGCTCGTCCGCAATCCGTCTTCGTCTAATGGATGACCGCCCAGGTCCGAGGAGCTTGCCGGCGCTCTTCCATCCGTCGCTTCGTAGAGGAGAAGCCGCTCCAACGCCATCTGCTTGTGCCTCGCTCTACCGTTTTCTGCAGCTTTTATTTCCTTCCTTCGCACCCCGCCATCGTAAATCTGAACAAGACGGAGTGGCCCCCATTTCTGCGTCTTTTTGCTATGCTCCTCCTTTTGATTCGTGCTCCCTTTTTTATAGCACCCACTTTGGTTGTTTCTTGGTAGCACCTGCTAGCTAGCCTAAAGGGTACTAGTGCCGTTTTTCCGAGCTTTCTGTGCCTGGCCTTTTTATGTGTTTTTTTTCCTAATTCCGCAGAGTCTTTCGACTGCATTCACCAATTAGACTAACGACCACTACATCAAATTCCTGAACTGTCCCTGATCCTCAACGCCTTCTCCGCCACCCTCATAATATATATATATATATATATATGAAGTGGAGTGTGTCGCCGCGACGATGCGAAGAACGAACGGAAGTGATGATGCGGATTCTGTGGCCGTGTCGTGATTAAGAGGACACGTGTGGCCACGAGAGCGAGAGCGGCGTGCAGCTCGAGGGAATGGTGCGTGAAACGACTCGGATGACAGCTCGCTGACCGGCGGTTCGAGTCGGGACCTTCTACAACCAGGCGTCCTGCAGCCACGCGGACTTGGTGAGGCTGATCTCCCCTCGGCGCTCGCTGCTCAACCGGCTACCGGCGGCCTGCATTCATAGCGACCTGGTGCCGTATCTGACCTAAGGTCCTGGTGGCATGGCCTGAGGCGCAAGAGGCACCCGCCTATGGACTCGCTGATCTGATGCGCCCGCAGCCTGCGGCAACTGTGGTTATATAGCTAGCCACTGACTTGTACTGCTGCAGCAGGTTGATGTTCTGCCGGTATGCTGTACACCTCCACTGCTGATGCTACGTCATGGTCCGAAAAAAGCCACCTCTGGTGGTGCTGGACTCCCGGGTGTCTCGCTGTGCGGCGACGATGACAGCCACCACAGCAACGACGACGACACACAGGCGAGTAGAACGTTGAATGTGTGCTTAGGCGCCTTAAGAGTTTCAGACATTCTAGTTGTTGACATTGTATTGTTCTGTTTTTTCGAGCGCGTAAATTAGCGTGTCTGTGAAGTATAGTCTATGTTGTCCGTACAGAGCACCTGACTGCCGTGTCAATTCTTAAGGATCCTGGACCCATATTATCTATCATATCGCGAACTGGCGAGCCTGCCAGGATCCACCAGTAACATCCCCAACACGGAAACCGGCATTCAGGTGTGTGCACACAAGACAAGACGAACGACATGGATTTAGAGAAGTTACCGGCTGTGGCAGCGCAGCTAGGCTCGTCTTGCGCAGAACCTTTCTTGTGGATTAAGCGAAAACAGGCTAGGCAAAGGGACGAACGAGCAGCTAAGAGGGAAGAAGCCAAAGAAGCAGCAGAAATGCAGTATTTAGGCGATGAGCGACAGCAGTTAGCCGACGAGAGGCAACTACAAATCCTGCAGCTGAAGTTCAAGCTTCAGGAAGGAGCTCAGGGTGCACCGTCGGCCGCTACAGCACTCGCACCATCGGCGAACGCTGCATGCCTCAACCCCCAAAAGTTACTGCCACTATTCGAAGAGCGATGCAATGACCTCCATGCATACTTGCAGAGGTTTGAGGGCTTGGCTATTGGACACCACGGTCCAAGAGATAAATGGGATTTCGCACTAAGCATGTGCTTAACTGGCGAGGAACTCACTGTCATTGGACGTATGACTGCTAAGGACTCCCTAGACTAGAAGAAAGTGAAAAAAGCACTACTTCAGCAATTCAAATTCAGAGATCAGGGATATGAAGATAAGTTTCGGAAAGCCCGGCCAGTAGATGGTGAAACAGGAAAGCAGTTAGCGGCAAGGATGTCAAACTATTTTGGTAGCTACATCAAGGTGGCTAACGTTCTTAAACGTTTGACGGACTTGGAGATTATGTTATAACTGATCAATTCTTACGTTGCTGTCATCCGAAGCATACCATCTTCCTCAAGGAGAGGGAATGCGAGACCCTTGCATCCCTTTCAGACTTCACAGACCTCTTTCTCGAAGCGCAGGGCATCACCAACATTGAAAGAGCCACAGAGGATGCAAAGGATGTGAATAAACCCGGCGTTGTACCACGCTATAAATATATTGCTATGCGCCATTAGAGATTCCATTGATGACTACGGCCTGTGGCCTTTCAGAACGCATGTGGTGTAAGTGTGGTCGACTTTTTAGAAATTCTTCATTTTTATCTGGCATCGACCATCGTTAATTTCGAAGGAAAGAACTTCGTCCAAAAGCGTGGACTGTGCATTGGTTCCTGTATTGCCCCTTTATTAAGTGACATATTTTTATCATATTGTGACAAGCGAATTGCTGAACGCATTGACACAGCCTACTCGGCTAAGATTTTTAGATATGTTGACGATTGTGCCATTTTTTTAAAGGGGTTGCTGAGGGAGGCGGTTCAACTGCAGTAGAGCGTGTTCTTGAAATTTTCCAAGAAAGCGCGTTTGGGTTGAGTTTCACCTTTTAGTTGCCTTCACATGGATGCCTGCAGTTCCTGGACATTTTCATTATTATTGCTGGAACCCATGCGTGCTGGAGGTATCAGCCTCGATCAAAAAAGGTATTTCAAACTACCAGTCATTCGAAGCTTGTAAACATGGGAATTGCAAAAAACTGCCTGCGTGCTGCTCTTCATAGGTACTGCCAGCATGAAATTCAACATAGCGTGTTCTTACAGTTGCAAAGACTGCACAGCACAGGATTTCAGTATGATATGGTCACCTCGGTGCTAGAAACCCTTGCCAAGGAAGCGCGGGGCCCATCAGAGCTCCGCCCAAGCGTACAGCCGCAACGTCGTAGACCTGTTGCCATCCCGTACTACCACCAAATCTCCCACCGCCTCAAAAAGGTGGCTGAAGAATGTGAAGTACCGGTGGTTTTCACGGCGCCCAAAAACTGGCGGGCATGTGCAACATGGTGCAGGGTAAGAACAAAAGAAATGAATGTGGTATCAAGCACGTCGACAGGTTCGTCCAATGCAGAGTAGGGGTAGTGTACCAGATGGCACTACCCCTATTGTGGCAATAGCTACATAGGGCAGACGGGACGGTGCCTAAACGTCAGACTGCAGGAGCACCGCGCAGGAGTAGAAGGATTGGCGAGGGGTCGCAAACTGGCTGACCACTGTCGCCACTGTCGTAATTGCACGCCTAGGTTCCGCGACACTAAAGTCTTCAAGATGTTTGCGTCACAACTGAGCCGAGAAATCTATGAAGCTTACTGTATAAAAATGCAATCTGGCAGCTGCGTAAGCAGCTCTTCAGTGTCATTGAGCGATAAAGAGTTCAAATATTTACAAGCAAATTTGTGGCACTCACACCCACATGCCAACGTCGAGTGATGGCTGTCTGATGATTAGCAAGTGTGATTATGATACCTTTATAAATGTGGGATTTCCCGGAGTAAATCTTAGTTGAAGTTCCGCGCCTGTCTTGTGTGTTCCTTCTTTGTCCCTTGTTTTTGTGCGGTTACATGATGCATTCCAATAACGACCACCAACTAGCCCGCTTATCCCTGTTAAAGTTGTACCGCAAAACAAGCAACAGCCGAGTTGCTTTCTTTGTCACCGAAAAGGACATTGCGCTCCTGATTGTCGTAACGCGCCGAAAGAGTCTGTGAAATGCAAGATATGCGGGCGGCTAGGACATAAAGTTCGACTGCAAGAACCAGATTAAAGTCTGTGTCTTGTACCATGGTAGATTCACGGAAAAACCAGGATTCGTTTCCTATCGCCAAGTCCACGGATGCGACATGTGCTGCGGTTGAAAGCCACAGGAAGTGTGAGAAGCCACCTATGTTCTCAGTCGGCAACATGCCAGTGGTTGAAGGACGGGTGCTTGGACAACTCGCGCACGTCTTGACAGACACGGGTAGCAACACAGTAATTTTATGGCGGGATTCAGCACCTGATCGATGCCTGACTGGGAAAACCAATACAGTTGTGCTTTTGGATGGGAATGCCAAGGAATTACCCGAAGCAAACTCCCGAATTCACACCCTACTTCGTTGGAGACATGAATGCTTTATACATGAGTAATTCCCTGTAGGACCTAGTGCTCGGCAATATCCCAGAAATCAAGCAGCCACAGGAGCCATACCCGGATTGGGAGTATCATAACGACGTTTCTCCTGAAACAAATGGTTCCAGCAAATCGCCGGTATGTAGGGTATAGTTGACATTGGTTTCTGCGGTCGCCTGGACACAGGAGAAAGCGGAGACTATGAAAGTTCCGCTAGTTGGTTCTTTCAAAGTTACTCGAGCCAAGCTAGCCGAGAAACAGAAAAAAGACCCAAGTCTTCAGATCTGCTTTAATAAGATTGGCATGTGTTTCACACTAAAAGCACTACGTACAATTTTTATGAAGAGGTGGGTCTTCTGTATCGCTATTGCCGTCTTTCTGTGGGAACAAGCTTTAAAGAAGTAGCCGTGCCAACCAGACTTCGGCTACGTATTTTGAAAGCTGCTCACGAAAGCATCATGGCTGGTCACAAGGGCATTGGACGGACTACGGACCGTATCCTCGGAGATTTCTACTGGCCAGGGACGCATGAAGATATCATGCGGTTTGTCAAGTCGTGTGACATGTGCCAGAGAACAACGCCAAGAGGGAAAGTCGCAGTTGGGCAGCATGCCTCTCATACGGATAACATTCCACAGAGTAGCTGTTGACCTGATTAGACCGCTGTCTCCCCGATCAGATAAAGGAAATCGATATGTGCTTACCTTAATTGACTTTGCTACTCACTATCCGGATGCCGTAGCACTCCCCAACATCGACCCTTTCAGTATCGCAAAAGCCCTACTTGAAATATTCTACAGAGCGGGCCTGCCCGAGAAGTTGTTACCGATCAAGGTTGAATTTTTACGCCGGAACTCATGAACGAAATGGGCCGACTACTCGCTGTCAAGTTTTTTTGTACCACTCCATAGCACGCCATGGCCAGTGGCTTGGTCGAAAAGTTCAACCGCACGTTGAAGGGCACGCCCAAAAGAATGTGCCAAGAAAATCCAGAAGAAGTCCAGAAGATGCTCCGTTTGGGCATAACCGAGAAGTCTAACTCACCATCTTCACAATATATATACATATGTAGTTCTTTACGGCCTCCTTCACGCCCCCCGCCCCACAACTTTGTGCTTACTGTTTCTCCACACACTCAGCCCGTCTGTATTAGCGTCGCCTTGATGTTTGCCCGTTAATATACTCAAAACGCTTCTCAGTATCTTACTATACACTGACATTTTCTCCCGTCCTTTCTATTGTGCATCTCTTTCCTCACACAGGTTTTTATTAATTATTTATTTATTTATTTATTTTTTATATTACTTGCAGAGGATAAGACACAGTAAAACCGACGAACAGCATTGTCGAGCTATCGCAACCCATGCTGACCATGGCCGAACACCACGTGGCCACACAAATCCCCGCTGAGCACACACATAAGAAAGTACGAACAGTCCCTCTCCAACCAAACGCTCATCAGAACCTGGTAAGAGCACTCCATCAAGCAATGCATTACATTGTAGGAGGGAAGTGGAAATAAATGGTCCTTGGTACGTGGACACCTTCGCCATATTCCTCACATTTGCACTGCACTGGACCACAACCTCGGACGATGTGGCTATTCTCCTGAGGGATCACGATGTGCCTAGGTTTGTGCCTGTCTCGCTCAAACTTGGTACCTACAGATTTTTCAAGAGATAAGGCCTTACTGAATTCCTATAAAAGCCCAAAGTGGAACTTATTATGTAAATATAACCAACCATATCTATAGTTTATGTGGCACACAGGCAAACTATCTGGGCATGGCAGGAGAAGCAGCTGATCTTCCTTTATAAGGTCCGTTACATCGTCAGCCGGCAGCTGTAGTGAAGGCCAACTAAGCGCAGAGTCTGTGCACTGAATCTCCAAGCCGATACAGAGCTCCCGCCCTTGACGTAAAAATACACGGAACATGAGCATCCTTTCTGGCTACCGCGCGCTCGTGCACACAACTATAGCAGCGCTGCTCTGACTCCGAGTGTGCGACGAGGCGGCTCCTGCCGCTCCATCCTGACATCCACAGAGCGGGCGTACTCTGATTGAAAAGAGAGAATTGCGGCCCGTTATGCCGGGCGCGTCGCAGAGGCTCCTATATGTGCCGGCACGCCCCGTTCTCCCCGCGCTCGCGTGCTTATACGCACGACATGCGGGTAGCGAGTTCCGGCCAGGCCTGTATCGCCGGGTGGCAGGTAAACACGGGAACAAATGCATTGCCCTTCCGTACGCGGCTGCGCCTGACACCATCGGTCATGCCATATACGCGATATATATATATATATATGTGCGTGTGTATATATTGTATGTATGTGTATGCGTCCATGCACTCCATGCGTGGTGCGTTAAATGTGATTTACAGTGATATGAGGGAAGAGTGCGCACGCGTAGGAAGCGGCGGCGAAGACGAACGACACAGCATCCGTAGAACATATGCGTCTTCCGATCTACAGCACGGCGTCGTGTACAGCTGAAAGGCGGCGTCCGAACCACCGCCAGTATAGAGTGCTTCCACTTTTCTGCTACGCAAGGCCTTATACAAACACGGCATAGATTGGTGACATGTAGGGTCGGATTCTTGCGTGGAATGGTTCCATTTTTTTTCGTTTGATTGCACGAAGCAGAGTCAACCGGAGGAGGAGTTACGACGACTAGAAATACCCCTGGTCCTTTCCAACCACCAATACATTGGCAGCGACGGCTGCATACACCAACTAACTAAGTGCAGTGCTCGTTTCACTCATGAACCTAACACCTGTTTATTGCGTTATCAACTTTTGCCAACACCACCAGGTAAGAGCATCTGCTTTGAACTTCTGACTTTGCCATCAGGTCGCTTAATCGCCATGTCACAGGCTCTTCAGGCTGTGCGTTGTTTGTCGAGGTCGTGAAGCACAAGCGGCGGCCGCGCCAAGCCTTGCCTTTCACAGATGTTCGGTGCATCGAGTTTAGAGATGCGGTGCCTGCGAAATGCATATTTTAAAAATCAAATTAAGGGATTTTACGTGCCAAAACCACTTTCTGATTATGAGGCACGCCGTAGTAGAGGACTCCGGAAATTTCGACCACCTGGGGTTCTTGAACCTGCACCTAAATCTAAGTACACGGGTGCTTTCGCATTTCGCCCCCATCGAAATGCGGCTGCCGTGGCCGGAATTTGCTCCTGCGACCTCGTGCTCAGCAGCCCAACAGTGTAGGAAATGCAGAAATATCTGACACCTTCTTCTGCACTTTATTTGTTATTTCGGGGTGTTACTTCCGTAATAACTTCCACAATCTTATTATGAGGCACGTCGTAGTAGGAGACTTAGCATTAGTTTTGGCTAACTTGGGAGTCATTTAACGTGCACCCAATGAACGACACATGGGCGTTCTTGAATTCAGCCCCCATCAAATCGTGACTACCGCGGCCGGCATCGAATCCGCAACCTCTTGCTCAGCAGTACAACGCATAGCCACTGAGCTATACCGCTGCTGGCCTACTCGGCCTTGAATTCAGCGGCCATTGAGCTGGTCTTCGTGTTTTGGAGAAAACTGTGGAGTGGCCCGGAACAAATATCCTTCATTCATTCGTTCATTTCGAATAGTGTTCAGGCCCAAAGAATATATAGAGAGAAGTTGTCAAACGAAATAAAACACGCAGAAAAATTCCAGCAGAACTCATCTCACTATAAATGCCGATATTAATGCCGTCAGCATTGAAGGAATGTAGCGGCGCACAGCATATTTCCACCGGAAAATACGCGTCACCGATGAGGCGTATATGTAGCGGGGCATCTCTCTCGCGATTCACTTAGGAAACGCTGCGTCATCTAGCGACGCGCGTGTGCCTTCGATTCCGTCCAGCACCAGAGAAATTCTAAATTAATTATTTTGTGCTTCAAGAGCGACACATACCCAGGGGCGCTTACCCATTTCCCATGCTGCACCAAGTGAGCCAAGTTGGCTGAAAAACGGTTAGGGACATTGAGAGACAGATCGATGGGCAGACAGAAAAACACCGGAAAGTGCATAAAGTATTTTAGAAATTCGAATCCCATCAGAAAGTTTATAAAGGGGATGGGCACGGCAGCCTAGAAGTTGTTGGAATCTGCGATGCGAGCGCTGGAGGCGTGAAAGTGGCTGCAGCTGACGCGTGTCTTAGGTACACAAGAATGGTTGATGGTTCCTGCAGCAAGCCATTACAACAACTTGGAAACTACGGCTTTAGCTAGGCGACATAGAGATTGGTGGAATTTTTGAAAAAATGAAAGAATTGCAAGCGGAAAATGCAGAGGCGAGGACACTTACTACATACCGAATGGTCTTGATGTTATTGATGTGTTAGCCTTCTTAGGGCATACTAATTCATGCACTTTCCGGGGGCTAACTATCTATATGTTTGTATCTAACCGTTTCACAGCCATCTTGGGTCACTGTGTAGTCCAGGGTCGAATAGTAAGAGCATCGGGTTGCTGTGCTGAAGGAACAGGGTTAGAAACCAACCGTAGAGCTAACTTGAGTCACTGAACTGAGTATATGGCAATGTGGGCGTATGTGCCGCTCTTCAAGGAACCGCATTCCCGCTGATATGAGTCAAATGCGTGAATAGGTATTCACCGCTCTTCAATGAAGATCCTTGAAATGAAACGCCGATTTTGAGCACTGGGTATGCTGAAATAGGCCCGTGTTTGTCTTAAACTACTAAGACGCCAACTTGGGTCACTGGGCATGCCCCAGCAAGTCTGTCAAACTGTAAACTGACAAAAAAGAGGTCCCTGAAATTTCTCTGATGCTGTGCGCAATCGAGCGCACTAACATGGCTGCCTCAAGGACAGCAACTCAAAAAACGCCACATATGCACTGAGTGTGGCTGCCTTCTAATGAAGGTCTTTCATGCCAACGCTTTAGCGAGCAGCGCCATGAATGCACCGGCTACATGCCGCTCCTCAATGGGCCTTTCGCCAACTTAGGTCAATGTATGTGTGCCATTGGGTGTGTGGTAGGGGCATGCGAATATTCGAAATTTCGAATACGAATCGAATATTTTCCTTATTCGAAGCGTATTCGATTCGAGAAATGCATATTCGGAAATTCCCGAATACTCGAAGAGGGCCGAATAACGATAGAAAGGGCCGATAGAATAATGATAGAAATATTCTGACACACGGAGTAATTTAGGAAGTAATGAATTACATGCTTGCTCCGCATTCTCCTAAGAACATGTTTATTTATGAGAACTTCACATGACTGGCTCATTATTTGTAGGCTCTGTTTCAGCCTATCTGCATGACGCCCGTGAGACACGATCAGTTTCAGTTTCTTTTTACCAAGCTTTATTCTATGGCTCTTTCATAACCACATATGATGTCCTTTAGGGCTCTGTAACTATATGCGATAAAATATGTATTCCAAAAGTGTTACCTGGACAATCTTTAGATGTTGGGAAATTAAAAAGAAAAGAAATATATGTCCGAGGAGAACGTTGCATCGCCATCGATGACTCCCGCCTTGTGTTCCGGCTTTTCTCATGTAATCGACGGCTCTTTGCTACCTTATGCACTGCTGTTCCGTGAGACAGACGCAAAAGACCCTAACTTCGCCATTGCGCTATTTGCAACTATCTTACTGCTGATACAGCCCTAGATCAAGTGTGTTCTCCAAGAATGGCATCAACTGCAGATGACGAGCCACCGAGCAGGCAAGAAAAGAAAGGCGGAAGAAGTATCCTACATAACATAAAGTCTCCTACACTACATAAAATTCTCGCCGTCGACAGCTCGGTGCAAGTCGTGCGAACACGTTCTTATAATGGCAGCGGGAACAACCACTACTCTTCAAAATCACATGAAACAGCACCCTTTGTTGATGGCAAAGTACAAAAAGGAGGCCACCGCAAACGCTACGTTGAAGAATGAACCAACACTGGATGATATACTTCAGCAGAGACAGAAGTCATTGTCGCAGAAGAAAGAAAACGCACTTCACCCGGACGTGGCAGCCATTCATTTAATTGTTCACCATTTCTGCCCCATCAGTTAAAGCACTGGTCGAAGAAGCTGTACAGTCGGGCTACACTCGGCCATCTCGAACAAAATGGTCGCGTGTGCTACTCCCGCGCCTGTACAACGATACAAGAGCAAGGGTACGACACGAGCTGCGAAAAGCACTTGAACACGGAACAAGCACTCTCGCTTTTACGAGCGATATGTGGACTTGGCGTGCCAACGAGGGTTTTGCATGCCTCACGCGTCATTTTCCTGCGGTGAAGTTTGACGTGAAAAAGTTCACTTTGAACACGCGACATATGCCGGAGAGTCACGCGGCTGGGAACATAGCTGCGTCATTGGAGCAGCTATGCACCAACTGGGAGATACCAATCGACTGCGTGAAGTACATCGTGACGGACAGCGGCCGCAATATCCGAGTGGCAGCCAGGAGACTGTCTTGGCTTCAGCGAGCCTGCTTTGCGCACACTCTGCACCTGGCGATCGGCAATGAAATGTTGTTTACTTGGGCAAGCAACAGACTCTGCAAGAAGGCGAAAGCGATTGTAGGGTACTACAAGCATAGCCCTAATGCACACAAAAGACTGAACGTTTTGCAGACGTAGCTGAACAAAGACCTGCTCCATGTTGTGCAGAATGTTGAAACAAGGTGGAACAGTCAGTACCTCATGCTCTCAAGGCTCCTTGAACTCTAAGAGTCCATCAGACTTGAGCTCACCACTTCGGACACGAGCGTACATACCCTTAACTCTGCAGAGTGTAGAGATGCAGTGGAGTTTTTCGAGGAATTAAAGCCCTTATTTAACGCAACTGTGATCTTAAGTGCTGGAAAGTACCTCTCATTGCCATGTCAAATTCAAAATATTTTGGAATGCTGCATTGCCTCGAAGATTGCAAAGGCAACTCAGCGTTTGCTAACAATCTCGCAAAATGTATCAAGACTCGTTTTGCTGAGTGCGAATATGATGAAGTGGCCAACCTGGCCATGTTTCTTGATCCGCGCTTTTAAGGACACAATTCATCAGGCGTCTGGTCTGATGATCTGGCTGAAAGACATTGTAACAAGGGAGCTCCACGCAGCTGGCGTAGAACCCAGGGAGGACACTGCCGTGCCAGCGTCCAGTTCGTGTCCACTGGTGCTATCTACTGTATGGAAAGTTTTTGACGCTCTAGTGATGAACAAGGAGAACGCACATTTGGCATCTGCCTCTGAGATAGAAGTTACAGACTATACGGAAAAGCTTCTTTTCGAAATGGGCAAGGATCCTTGTGAGTGGTGGCAGTCGATTGGCCGCTTCACGTACCCGCTTTTAAGTACACTCGCCTAGAAGTACTTCACCATCCCTGCCACCTCAGTTACAAGTGAATTTTCTACCGTTAGAAATGTTGTCACAGTGCATACAGAGCGTTTCCTTTCTGAACATGTTGAGCAGTTAATTTTCCTTCTTGATAATCATTAACGAGTGCAGTACTTGACTGAGAGCACTACCTGTCATTACGTGAGCACATTATCTGTATTGAGTGTCTTTTTAACCTGCAGCAGCCTTGTAAATGCAATATTATTTTTTAAAAAAGTAATAAAGCTATTGTTACCACGTTTTGCAACTTTTTAGTACTACACACATATTCGATATTCGATTCGTATTCGAAAATTTCAATATTCGCACACCCCTAGCTGTGTGGCAAGCAAGGGATCAATTCACAGCATTCGCACGCACCGGCGCGCCACGCTCCTCGTCTCGGAGGCCATGCGCAGGCTTTTCGGCAGCGCCACTGGATGGCGCAGAGTGTCCAGAAAGAAGCATGAGATAGGAGTCCGGCTGCAGCATGACGCGTCTCTTAGCGTTCGCACGCACCGACAAATCATGAATTTCGGAGGCAACACACCGGTTACGTGGCATCGCTGCTAGATGGCGCCAACTGTTCATGGGACATACGAAAGATAAGTCCCAGTGCAGTACACGCCTCATACATAACTCGCTTCGACGATGGCAATACATTGTGTCGCGATATTGATTCAATGTAAACATATTGCCGTTGGCAGTCACCATGAAATGAGTTCTACCAACCTTTTTTTTTTCTAGTGGTAGTTTTATAAATGCCAGTATTAGGTGGACAACAAGATTTGTATATACGCGCACAATTTATGTATAAAATAATCACTCGACGTGCTAGCCCAGTGGCTATGGCATTGCGTTAGATAACGTGGTCACGCATTCGATCCGGGCCGCGGCTGCCGCACATCGATCGGGGCAAAATGCAAAACCTTTTGCGCGCTTAAATTTAGGCGCACGTTAAAGAACCCCAGGTGGTACGAATGGATCGGTACTCTCCTGCTAAGGCGGCATAACCAAATCGTAGTTTTCGTACGTGAAACGAAATGACTTAATTTTACACATTTTTTTCCTAGTTCAGAGTAAACAAGTCCTTTTATTATGACTGGCTTTTTTTTATAAACTAGAAGGGAAATGACACCTTTGATGTGGACAGTGCGAATGTAATGAACGATTAACACAAAACTCTTAAAATCTCGTTTGAAAGCTCGTAAGGCAGCTACCTGTGTAATAATAACTGCCGATCGACAGCACATGTTTATATTAGCCAACCAGCTCTGCAAATGTCGGTGCATTTAAATCAGAGCATAGTCATTCGTTACAACCTAGTTATATGCTACGCTTATTTCCCTTAATAAAGCGACTTCCCTGACCGTGGCTTTCTTAGGAGCAGATTTGAAGTTTATTTTAACACAAAGCTCGCATGTGAAATACTCGCGCCTTGCTGCGCACCTGCGCGAAACCGCACAGTACAGCTCCTCGCCGCCAATGCAGCAGCTTCAATACTTTAGTTGTTATGTTTACTTGTTATCTTAATTTGTAAAACAACTGTATCTTTAATAAGACAGAAAGGAAGACGGACGCGTTTCTATCGTGTTAAATTTTTGGCGCTCCTTGCCTGAAGAATGAAATACCAACTCGCCCATCTAATGAACCATCGTTCTGAGTTTATTTGTACACAGAACTACAAATAAGGACTTCTTAAATAAACTTTTATCACCATGAATAGTAGACAACGAGTCCCTATAATATATCCGTTACACCATCGACCACCCAGCACTTACTCCGTTTCTCACCTGCTGGAAAAAGCACGACATGAGAACCCACGCCAGATGCTCCCAATGAATCGATTTTCGAAGCGCCAGTAGAGATAACCTGATGCAAATTTCTTGCACCGCCGTGCACCGAGCCAGTAGCGCGTGAATTTGGTCAATAGATGTTAAATTAATATTCAATGGAGAAACTTTAATGTCTCAATTAATCCTTGGTGCAAATGTACCGGCGACGTCATTAGCAGGTGCGACTGTAATGCCCATCGACCTACTCAAGGCTTCCGAGCACACGCTCCTTCATCCTTCCTTCACTTCGAGCAGGCGGCTCCTCCATACATTAGCCGGAATAAAGGCTATGCGCTTCAAAGCGAAGCTTCATTAAACTGCCATTAGGCACTAATCCATTCATAGTGTTTGCCACTTTTGAGTCTGTTCCACTACGTGTTATTGCTGGTGATTACTGTCTCAAGGTCATACAAGCGTGGTTAAGCGTTTCTATGTATTAGCGCACAGATGCATGCCCAAAATACTTGCGCTGTTACCTCACTGTTCCCTGGCGACCGTAACGCCGGTGCTAGGCACTGCCTGTTGTCGGTTCCTTTCACGTCCGCTAGATGCTTTCCACGGTCGGCAATTTTCCTCCTTCGTTTTTCATTAGCGATTTGACATCAGAGAAGTTTCCGGTAATAATGAAGCAGTAGTTCTGGTAAAGAATTTCTCGCTTTGCAGAATGTTTGAATCTTTGACTTCATCCCAATTTTGGCTGGCCCCACCGTTCTTTGTGGTTTTTTTCTCCCTCCTGCTCCGGCTCCCAATTTGATAGTTTTAACGCTATAGAACGGCAGTGACTGTGGATGGTTTAGTAGTTTTGCCTGAAACGTTTTGTTTCCAGCAGGAATGCGAGAGGGAATGCAACGTTACTTGCAGCGCACAAAATACTTGTAATCATTATGTGAAACGTATAACGCGTTCAGTTCCTGTTTCAGGAAAACAATGAACATGCAGCGAAAAAAATAAAGCAGTGTTACCCACTTCTTAAGCACTTTTCTTTGACTTCACACGACAGAATACAAAGAAGCTGAACAGTCAACTTCCTTGCGACGTGATTTTCGTTCAACACTGTGGCATGTTCCAACTGTATACGGCACGATATATTACTGCGTTTAAACGTGCTGTCATCGATGTCACCTGGTGCGAACTTGTCGCCTACATGGGATCACTGTCACGCTGCTTAATATCACACTGTTTAGGGCACGTGCGTAAGTACCGTAGGCGCGTGCGTGAGTACCATAAGTATCGTTATGCAAGCGCCATGGCACATTTCCCACTCTTTAGGCGGGCGCGCGCAAACAAAACTTTGTGCATGCTGACTGCGGCGGTGAAAACCCAGCAACATAGACCCAGGGTTATGCGCAGATACCAAAGGCCAAGGCGTTTGTCTTTGGTCCGAAGACTGCAACCTAACTATTGAGAAATGACGAGACGAGCGCCTTGACGACCGAGCAGTTATCTGGGGCGCTATAACGTAAAACTATTCCAAAGTTTTCTATTCCAATTCTGCAATCAGCCCTCCACGATTGGGCAAAACTTTATTGGACCACCCCCACTTAACCTGCCTGTCACGCGACGTCACGAAAACCGTGATAGCTCCCCATCTGATATAACGTGTGCACACTGTTTATGCATGATTTTGTCGAACAAAAGAAAAATAGTTATTTCTGATTCGACCCCCTTTCGCCATTTGTCCTCGGCTATTGGTCAAAAGATTTGGGGCTGCACCCACTTCACCTGCCTGTCACGCGACGTCACAAAACCGCAAAAACTCACGCGTCAAAGTGACGTGTATGCGAAAAAGATGCATTAATATGCCGAAAAAAACTGCATTTTCTTCTGAATAGCCGCAGGCTGCCCCGTTCCGAAAGGAATAAAAGATGGCTGTCACCGATCGCTCAGGCACTGGCGACTCGCACCTGCCGGAGAGCATGGGTTTATTTGCGTACAATCAAACTTTTTGCGTGGCCGTGTAACGTTCTCGAGCACTTTCGGCACATTTACGACCTTGCTTTGCCAACTCTTCTTTGATGAGGATCCGCCTTAGTTGCAATCTTTACCTTCCATTGCATGCCGCCGCGATTTTCGACCAGCTACCTCAAACCCAAGTAAGGGAAAGCGGACCAATCGCTGACGCCAGCACCACCCTCTTCATCCAGTTATCGACTTTCAGGGCAGTGACTCGGCCTCATCGAATTCCTCTCCACTTGAGCGTGCTCCTCGCCTCTTGTCAGCCAATTACATAAGACAAGCCGCTCAGTGTAGGCAAAGTTATTCGTTTTTCAAGCAAACTAAAGTGACCGCGTATGAACGAGGACAGCGTTTGATTGGTCGGTTTAGACAACCCGGCAGGTGACCGCCCGATCCTTGCGTCGGCGGTTACGCAAATTTGACGTCAGGAGATTGGAATTAAAACGTATCGGAATAGTTTTACGTTATAGGGCCCATGCCTTCCTTCCCGCTTTCATATCGACAAGCAAAGCACCCGATGCAACGTCAAAGCACATCTCTGCTAGAGCTAGGACAAACATAACCGGCGGCACTGCATTGACCTCGCATAAGAGAATTTAGCAGGAGGAGTGCCAATATCTTCCATGCACGCACATTCTTCATTGCCCTATGGTTGCATGCTATGGTTACGAAGGTGTCAGCGAGTTTTACGGAGAATCTGTTGGAAGCATTGCTGGCTCCTGAATTATTTGTACAGTATTCTACTTTGGCCAGGAGTTCATACCACAATGATTATCTTTGCTTCGCGTGGCCCTGGCCCTTTCATCCCGCCCCCCCTCCCCCAACTGCCGCTCATCATCTGCCACCAATTATGTGGGTTCACTGACGGAAACGTGTCGCACACAACACTTAAGTAGACGATGTAGTCTCTGCGAGGCTAATCAATAGCTTTTGACACGCAAATCGTACGAATAGTAGGATGTTCACCAACAATGATGGTTATTCAGTAGGCACTACCTATACCGGTGCGAACCTGTAGGTAGGTTATTTCACAGTGCTAGACATGCGTGTGGTTCTCTGATTGACTCATGTTGCCATATTTGACGTGGAAAGAGACGCTCTGGTAGAACAGTTACTGGGCAGGTCTGCCAGGCTGTACCCGCCTGTAGCAGCACAACCACCAGCCCAATTCACCTAAAGGCGCTTTTTCAGGCATTGAATAAGCCACAAAATGTGCGATTTAGCAACTATTTAGCGAAAATAAGCTATTTAGTTTTTTAAGCGTAAACGGAGTAGTTATTTGTAATAGTTGCTCCAAACAAGTTCTTGCATTAGGATGAACAATAATTCTACCAGTTCTTTTGACACATAAGAAATTATGGCTTATTTGATGGGTTGGTTTAAAACGGAGAGGAGCGCAAGTGTTACTTTGAAAGAGATCTAGCACCACTCGGTGCTTCCTTCGCGAAGTACAGCCACTCTAGCGCTAATATCGCTACCAGAGACCACAGTCGGTCGGAGGTTATCTGCCATGTGTCAATGCGATGCGAATGCATCTGCCGGCCAGCGTTCGGTTATTCGGAGTCACCGAGCCATGGCGGATTGACACCGCCGTGGAGTGTTTCGTTTGCGCTAGGCGCTGGGTGCCCTAATCCACTCACTTTATCTTCGGTAGTTCAAAGAGTTCTAATTCATTGCGATAAATATTTATGTGTATTATTCATATTGTGTGAAATTGAGAATGGGTGCGAATACTGTGGTTCACTGGTAAAGGAAACACGTTAGTGTGTGACTTTCACTTTGCTGGCGCTCAAGCTGCAAGTTCCGGCTTCAGCGACGTTCATGCACTGCGTAGAGGCGTGGAAAAATGTCAGCGCCACCAACGACAAGTCATCTACAAGGTCGAGCGCTTTCGCACTTCGAAAAGTTAGCGCAAACTCTAGGTTCATTGATTCTCTCTGCCATTGGATTGCACTCTACGTTCAGAGAGCGCTACAAGATTAATATTACGATGCAGGACTTATCTTGCCTAATTGGAGAGTTCAATACCACATTTTAAATTGTATGTCTAACTAGAAACTTTGCCAATTAATAAATATAAGCGACTATACAGCTAAATTTATCCCAAAGAAACAACAAATATAGGAAGTTTTGCCCGACGCGCAAGCATTGACAGCAATAGTAAGATTTAGCGTTGCACTCGAGCTCTTCGTGCGGTATCCTACCAATAAGCGGAAGCCACTTGTTAGTATGACTGCGCACGAAAGACAACTCCTGCACTGCCACCTAAACAGTGATCTGGCAGCTACCAGGCGTCTCGCAACGCTCGCGTTGTGAGTAGCACCTCCAGCGGTATTGCAGGCTTCACACCTCGATGGAGGTAAGAGCAAGGAAGACCGTCCGCGTTTGTGGGAACCCAATAAAGGGATCAGATTTAGCTCGACGTTTATTGTCCGTTGCGCTCAGACCAGTGTACGCCAAGTTCTGAGCGTACTGCGTACTCCGTACTATACCGTATTGCATGCTGATGCCTTCCGACCAACTGCGTGTGTACCATACCGTACTGCATGCAGTACGGTATGGTACACACGCAGTTGGTCGGAAGGCATCAGCAGCCAGCAGGTGTGCACAACGCTTATGCCAGCAGCCGGAGGCAGAACGCTGTGTCTTGATTCCGCGACCGAGCCATGGCGTGATGGTTCGTCATCTTCGCCTTGGCGTCGTTTTTTTTTTTTTTCAGCCAAACGGAGTGCGCAGCGCTCGTGTCTCTGGAGACCTTCTGACCTTTCGCTTGCGAGCCACACAAGCGCCGATGCCCTGGCAGCCCGATGGCGGGAGCACCTCACGAGTGTCTATAATTGCTACCGCAATCAAATATTTCACACGCGCGGTGCTTTTCACGTGTCAGTTGAAGCATATTTTTTTATGTAACTCTTCGAAGGCGACACATTGGGTGAATACTGAAGCATATTATATGTGGAGGCAACGCATGGAACTCTCTGGCATGGTCAGCATCTTAGCAGTTATTCACTGCAAAGAAAAAGAAAAAACCTGCAGGGGCGGAATAATTATAGTGAATCAGCGCCTACAGGTTGTTACACATGCTGCGACTGCAACGATAAAAATTGAGGCAGTCGCACGCGTCACAGTGTGGCTTTAGAGGAGCCATTTTCACACGGCGGCGAATCTGCTGGTGCAACGTCCAGGGTTAAATGTACTGCGAAAACGTGTACCTTATGACATAGTTGACCTTTCTGTAATTGGAGCAAGTAATACCCATATTTTTAATTAAAGAAGCTCTCTGAAGATTTAGGTTTGTGTTGGAGTGCGCAACAGTGTTTACTGAAATTCAGTGCGAGGTAACTTGGCGGAAGTTCACAGCTATACGCAGTTTCGTAACAATCGGCTCTTTCAAAGTCGTTACGTCTGTTAGATGTATAATAATAAATGTGCAATATTATTAAAATATTATGATGTGTGCGCAGACGCCGCCGCGTGTATAACTGCGGTAATTATATCTGAAGATGTCGTTCTGTGGAGGCGTAGCAACGATACCTAGTCTGCAAATTATAGTAAGTTAACTGGTTTCTGCGCAAAAATATAACAATGCCGCGTCATACCAAGAGACAAAACTCTTAAAATGATACTTATCGTGGGCTAACACTTTGAAATGAAATGACGATAGGGTTTATTCCAGGTGACAGCATTTCATATGCAACTATAGAAAATGCACTGCGCTATACTCTGCACTTGGCACACGTGAGCTTTAACAAGCAAATACGCCTCACAGCAGAGGTAAGAAAACCTCTTATCGACATGTTTAAATCACCGGGAAAATTACACGTGAAAACAGACAGAATGCGACTAAATGGTTGCGCGTGCAGCGCCACGTTGAAGTTCGGGTACAATTCTGCCGATCACTGCGATTTATGCATCATTTGATCGAGGTAGCAGTTATTTAAACCACTCCGCACTCGCGATTTAGCCATAATGCATACGACCATACAAAGAATATCGCGCTACAACTCTGGTCTTTTCGGTATCGCGAGGTATCGCAAAAAAAAAAAGAACTGGAAATCGTGATGACATCCGAAGGCCATTTCGTCTCGTGGGAGACACCTCGGTCACTCGTAGTGCGTGGGAATAACTTGAAAGGCGCGAAAAAGAACGTAATCTCGTTACCTACCAGCACGCGTATTCGACGTGAGAATGCACTTGCAACATAGCATGCTAACAAACGTATAGAAACGAGAGTATGAAATCTGAAGTACGGAGTTTTTATTTGTCCTGTTCTCGCATTGTGTGCTGATAGTTCGAACCGCATTCGACAATCTGTGGATCGTCCTATTTAGTAGCAGTTTTCTGGATTTGTTGAATGATGGACCGCGTTTGCCAACCACCCAATATTACACAAACAAATCGTCAAATAGCTCGCGTGTGTGTATATATATATATATATATATATATATATATATATATATATATATATATATATATATATATATATATATATATATATATATATATATATATCGAAAATCTCACCACTTGAAACGGCGTTACGGCTTGTCACAAGTTCCGTTTCCGACCGCGCAGCGCAACGGCATTTACACAGTGGCGGAACACGTATTCTGGACTGAGGTTTCGCCCCGCATCAAGAAATGCTTGCTAGTCAAACGAATCCGAAGATCTCCTACCCGGTGGCCCCTCGAACACTTATGTACACTTGTGATGTAAAACGGAAGTAAGTAGGAACTGCTACCGCCTCGGATCGACGCGGGAATGTGTACGGAAACCCTTTACACTCGCAAGTACTTTTCTTCTGTAAAGCGTGCTTTTCCCCAGTACTACCATCCCTGTGCGTGAGCGCTCTGTGAACAGCGTTTGGGTCACACCGGGATCGCAAGCGGGTGTCCCTCGCAATCAAAATTTCTCGATGAATCAGCACGTGTATAACAATTAAGGTTTAAGCAAGGTCTTCAGAAGTAACAGGAACACGGAGACTCAAATTTATGATCAATGGTGGGGACGATGGAAAGCCTCAGCCCGATGTGAACATCACAGCCCTTCCAAGACTCCTTGACGAAGTGCTGGCGTCAGGCTGAGGTTCCACTTGTAGATAAAATACAAGCTCTTATGTAGCTTGAAGTAGATACGGTGCGCTCTATGAAACAAGTTATGCATTTTCCATAGCTCCAATGAAACTGTCAATTTGAAACTTGAACGTTTATCAAAGAAGGATGCCGTACTCAGAAAAGCTACTTTACGTTTATCTTGTGCGTGTTCCTTTATTTTATAAAAGTTAGTAATTTAGAGCTTGTCTGAATACTTTCGTGCGAGTTCCTTACTGTTTTTTCTGTTTTACTGTCTATGTGCACTTTTCTGTTTCATTGATCATTTTGTTCTTTTAAGTACTATATTGTAATTGTTGCGACTTTCTGTGACCTTTTTTCTCAACATAGTGCAGTACTGCAGCCTTCGTTATTGTTTCACTCTGTTGTTTGTAATTTGCCATCTTGTTCTTCCTTTCCTCTTCCCTTCTTCTCAACTTCTAATTTTGTCTTTTTATCTATGTTTAATTGTACCTTCCTCAAGAGTAGGCAAGACTGAGGGTCTCGATTTTGATAACAATGGCCACATGATAATAATAATAATAATAATAATAATAATAATAATAATAATAATAATAATAATAATAATAATAATAATAATTCGCATCAATAGCAGTATTAGTTCAATATAATGATTTCTTGCGGTATATTGCTCTGTACTGTAGTAACAGTCATGAGCTACAGTTGCACTGTTAATTAGGCTACCATCCCGCGTAAAATCAGCTTTGAGATGACCTACGTTTAACTAAGATTCATTTTATGTATGCAATCTTTAAGCAATGAGTTATGCTCTAGATGGAAAATATGATAGGGCGTGTTCCGAAATGGCATATAAATATTTGTGGTAAGCATGGCGTTTCATCACGACGATGAACTCCGTTTTCAGCCACTCATTGGAGCAGATCGGGACGTCTATAATGCAAAGATGTCTCACTTCTGAAAGCAACCGTTGCAGTTACAACAAAACCCGTTATGTTGGGACGGCAAGATGTCATCTCGTACTATTACGACAAAAAGTTACGCTCGGTATTTCTTTTTTTCTATAAGCCTACGTACCGAGTGTCCCAGTTAACACGGAGCACGATGTAAAAAAAAAAAATTAAAACTTTCTCTGCGAAATAAACAACGCGGTCCTGTTAGCTTCTAATATTTTATGTTTGTAATAATACAGCAATTAGCACAGAATAACTGAGTGATCAATCATTCCATGCTTAATTGTATGGCCACAATGTGAATACCGTAAAATCTCGAGTGATAGCCCCCCCCCCCCAAGTCAAGAGAAAATATGGTTAAAATACGAGGTAGGCTAACTACATTTCAGTATTATCACTGAAATCTTGCCAAAGACATGGGTGGGTTATATTTCGGAGGGGGGGGGGGGCATCTCTCGGCATTTATATAACTTTTCCAGTGCACATTATAAAACAGCACTTTCAGTTGCTTGCGACGTGTTACCTTCGGTTTAACTTTCCATACTGTGAAGGACGCCCGCGATACAATTAAAATGCCGCCTTAGTATGCGCTTCTGCGCCACTGCGGCTTTCCTTTAAGCCCTTCAGGTACATAAGCCTACGAGTTGAGAAATTATGGATGTATTGTATTATTTTGTATATCTGGGCCTTCGAAACAACAATGAAACACTTTTCAAACATATATTTCTGATAGCTTATGCATTACTGTCTGGAACATATGTGTCCCTATGTACCTTAAGAGAGTCGAGCATTTACGTGGGCTTATTGGCTGCGTGCCCCGTGTATTAAACACAATGAAGCAATTCGTTACGGTAGGGAAGCAGAAATGAACATTGCAAACGTTTCCGCAGGTAAATATACGGTTTTCACGCTTGGATTAGGAACAATCAGTGCACCTCTATCGAGCGAGAGCTTCTGTAGTTTGGTATGGGGGAGCTTCTTGTCTTGCGTGTATTAACATGCGCCTGCATATCTGCTCAAGACCTGAGCTCCGCTCTCCGCTCAAAAAAATTGGTAATCACCTGTGCTTGGCAGAACTGCAGCGATGTCACAACGGGCATAGTGAGCGTGTCAGCTTGAAATTTGACACATATGACGCAGACAATATTTACTGCAATATCGAGAAACTCAAATAAAACACGGGGGTAGTATATTATTTTTCACTTGCAGTCCACTTTGTAAGTTACCTTTGTATTGACAGTACGTGACAGCTCATAAGAACATTGGCAACTAGAAAGGTCTTAATTTCTTCTGGTAATGTTATAACGTTCCCGTTTTGCTCACTATAACGATTTATTTCTTCTAGAAGCATTTTTGCGAAGCTCTCCAACTTCGCAAGCGAAAATATTTAGTGCTATGTGATCTACCCGCTGTTTGTACTGAATAAAACATTATTTATCTGCATTGCACGCGGGAGTGAGCTGTGATTCGCTATTTCGTACGTCGTCCTTCATTCAATGAATTTTTGACTGTACACACACTTTTGGGGAGCAGTAATTGCAAGATTTTTGGCCTGACACACCTTCCATCTTTCAAATTTTTGACGACTGTAAATATTCTGGCTTCTCTGGGTGTTCCGCATCAACATGTGAACCAACGTTGTCAAAATCACCTTTGTCAAGCTGTCCAGTAGAATCATTGTCGTTGTCCTCAAACAAAATCTTATAGAATCCTTGCTTCCGGTACGACTAATTTCCGTTGTTTTCCTGCCGTACTCGCGGAAACCAAAAGCTTTTATCTAAAATAAACTAGGTCACACGTACACGCACAAACTATACAAATTTATGCCTTTCAAGAGGAATTAGAAAATAAAAGTGCCCCCCTCCTCCCTAAGCGAACGCCGCCAATCGGCATCCAGCATTCCGTCATGGTACACTGGGACACATATTTCCAGGTGCCCCCTTTCTTCGTGGAAATGCACTTTTTACTCGTTTAAATTCAAGATTCTTGGTTTGTTAAGAACCCTTGATTACTGCACTTTATATTCCACATATTACTTTGCTTCATTGATTAGAACCCGCCGTGGTTGCTCAGTGGCTATGGTGTTGGGCTGCTGAGCACGAGGTCGCGGGATCGAATCCCGGCCTCGGCGGCCGCATTTCGATGGGGGCGAAATGCGAAAACAACCGTGTGCTTAGATTTAGGTGCACGTTAAAGAACCCCAGGTGGTCAAAATTTCCGGAGTCCTCCAATACGGCGTGCCTCATAATCAGAAAGTGGTTTTGGCACGTAAAACCCCAAATATTATTATTATTATCATTGATTAGGAAAACCTGCAAAACAAGTACATAATTCCAAGAAGGCAAATAACCCCATTGTTACGCGATTCTAACACGTTTCACGAGTCTTTTATCGTGGAGTTGTCAACCGAGGAGTCTAACTCGATGCACGAACTGCCCTCAGTACATTTGTAGGGGCAAAACACGTGCATTGAGGTGCGTTTCAAATTTGGGGACACATAGGTACTATGTACCTTAAGGGGTTAAGTAAAGAAAAAAGAGATGAAAGTCATGTTTTCAAGTGTGCTCTGGAAATTAACAGCGGGGCCATAAAGGGAATAATTAAACCTTTACGTAAATAATACGGGCATAAAAAATACTGGCGCCATCTTCAGGAGACGGCTGCCAACCTGGAGCTGGTTTCATCCACATAGAAGGCCTTTCTTCTATTGTTATTTTTTAAGAACCATGCGTTGTGGTAACTGGAACATAGAGTATACTTTGAATTTTTAAAATACCGTCTTATCAGCTCCCGTCAGAATTGTTTTAATATACGCTAGAAGTTGTATACCACTGTCGAGGCAAGTTGCACCGTATGAATTCTCAAGAAGGTAGTAGTAATAGCAGAATGAAAAGTTTATGAAATGCTGCAATGTGGCAGTGTGAGGAGGCAGGCCTTGCTTCCCGCACGAGAGGCTCTCCGTTATTGCCTCGATCAGAGCAGACAGCTGGTCCTCTACAAAACCATTGTCTCGTCTTTTGCTAGTGGCTGCACTGGAACAAAGAGAGAGCGAGAAAGAATAAAAGTTACGACCCTGAAAGTAATGTTTCTTCGGCGAGATACGCTTTGAACCTCTCAGAAAGAGAAAAAGGCTTCCGGGTCGGTGCGTCTCTCTTACATTCCTTCTAGGCAGAGAACAGTTTCTGAAGAGACCAAATGTTGGCTGAACGGGATTTCTGCAGTTCAAATGCTGTGACAATCAAAGTAAAACGTCAGAAGAGCAGACAAGTGAGAGCTCGAACCAGGCTAAAAGTGGCATCTCAACTACCTTGCGCTACTCAGTTGCTCTCAGTGCGCCACCCAAAGCCTAGTGCCGCGGCTGCAAACTAAGGGATGAGAACTAGGACCCTGTATGCAGTTTCTTCTCTCTGCCCTCGGTGTTTCCGTTGGTGCAAAGAAAACAAGACGTCGCAGTGCTGGTTATGAACCCCATTAACAAGATCAAAGCAAGCACAATTACTTGAGGCATCACGACAGAAGAGGACAGTATTCCAATCGGAGCGAACATTCTTATAGATAATACAGTAGCTTACAATGCGAACTGGCTTCTTCTCCTCGTTTTCATTGCTAACTTGTCTCTACTGTAAGCTTTCATTTAACTTACCAATCTCCCTCAGCACAGGGTAACCAGCCTGTACTTGCACAGGGTAGCCTTTGTGTCCTTAGGTATCGCTTTTCTCTTCCTTAGCGCTCGGTATAGAAAGACTGTTTCACAAGAAAAGAGAAAAAATGACAAGAAAAAAAACGATAAATAAGTGCACATTGTTGTTTATAAGCGAAAGCCAACGGCAGCTTGTAGGTTAGAAATTGAATATATGTGGGTAGTGAGCAACGGTGAAGCTCTCGGTGCTCTCCTAAAAGTGCCTCCTTCCTCATAGAGCATGGCAACTGACTTGGAACTTGGCGGTCATTCTCGCAAGGCCAAAGAAATGCACTTCGTGTTTTGGTTAGCTATTAAACGTTTGAAAGGATCACGCCTCATACACAATAATTTAAATTGAGAAACCTTGAATAATGTTTAAAAATGCCACTTTTTAAAAGAAATAGCGTTTCAAAAGGTGAAAGGATACGTCTAAGATGCGGTAAAGATTATTAAGGTCGTATGAATGGTGACCTAGTCACAATACGCAAAGAATGAAACGCACGTATGGCCCAGCAGCATAGGTGTGTCATGGGTGCTTACTTACGCATACTGCGTTTTTGTTGCGTTGGTTGTTTACGAACGCTCGGAGAATGTAAAGTTGAGACACAACCAGACAAATCAAACGTCTACTTCTCAATTTTACAGCAGTTTTCTTCCTTTTCGACGATTACTACCTCGTCATTACACATAGCTGAAGCTTGCATAAGCTTAGATTTTTTTTTTTTCGTGGCACAACACGTTGTTGCACATCATATGACACAGCCTAATAAGATAACGTCTCAGTGTATGCTGACGTGGCACATATCGACAACTCCTAGTGAAGAAGGGTCCTCAATTTTAATGTTGCGACATTTCCGTCAAACGGTATTCGGTTTATATGGAATTAGTACCTGACAACTGGGAATTAGAAAAATTATGCCTTCGCAGACGAAGTTGTCATTTTCACCGCGTACATTGGTTGTGACATAGGTCTACATGAGGGTACGGTTTCTCTAAAAGGAAGGTTCACAATAGAACAAGAATTTGTTCTGCATCGGGGATCGTACCCGAGATCAACGCCTTTCCAGGACGCTTGCTCTACCACCTCATCAAGCCAGCAAACTAGCAGCTAGGAGGGCGAGGCAGAATTAATCTACAACTAGAAGCAAACAGACATTTTTTTCCCTTTCATGAACCCTTCTCGACCTTTCGGGCTTACACATAACCTATTTGCAGTGTCTTGTGCTTGGAGTTGCGTTTAATTTGACCTCTCTCTCCTTTCTGATACTTTCCTCGCTAGATGAGATGATAGAGAGATCGTCCAAGAAGAGTGTTGGTCTCGGGTTCAATCTCAGAAGCAGAACAAATATCTCTTCAAGCACGAAGCTTTCTTTCCGAGAAACTTCTTTCATCTGTACTTTCGTGCTACAGTTGCGTTGACGACTATTGTACTTTTTATAAACTTGCCTGCACCTTGTAGGCTTCCCCAGAACTCACTTGCCATATTGAGAACATAGTGGGAAAGGAGGTGAGGGGAGGAGGGCGTTAGCAGTAGGTTTCTCGAAATGGTTTCTGCAAAGAAAACCTATGGTTGTGCTGCTGTTGATGTAACTTACGGTGCACGGTAAATGTTTGACGTATCAATATAAAGACAACCAACCTGTTCCACGAGGAGAACATGTGCATTCACACTGTTCCAAACTTTGTTTACAACAGTACGCGTGCGTACACTGCAGAAAAAAAACTAAATAATATGGTGTTACCTGCCAAAATCTCGATATAATTATGAGGCATGCCGTAGTGGGCGACTGCGGATTGATTTTTACCACCTGGGATCTTTAACGTGCGCCTAGGTTTAAGCTCACAACCTATAGTGTAACAGACTGATCTGGTAGTAGACATGAAGCCCCTGGCAAGACTAGCGTTAGTGTTGAGCTTTACATTTACGCAACACTCCACAAAAAAGCAATATTTATGTTAATGTCATTTCGAAATTATAAAACACTAGGCGGACCGCGTTTGATAGAGCATTTAGAATGTTTTTGTCAAGTTTCGCACAATCGACACTGGAATTAAAGACTTTACGTACGGTTTTTATAAACTATTCTCCGCAGCTGTAGGAAACAACGTATTAGCGTAAGCTCTTGGGCCAGTTGATGCATGATGAACTTGAAAAAGGGATACCAGCGTATCACAAAGTGCGTGTTCGCGTCCATCTCGACGTGGCCGCCATCAATTGCCGCCGCAGCCGCAGCGCCGCTTACACGGTGGTAGGGAGGCAATCTCCCTATTGTTCCTGAGCTCGCCGGACCGATTGATCACGTGGGTAGCCAGAGCGTGACCGGGGAAGACCTAGCCACGACGAGCGGGCCGAGTAGTTTGGGAGACGGAGCTGCTTGGCCGTTCTTGCCACCTTTGAAAAGAACGCATATTACACAGCCGTACAACCGATCGCTGTCTACCATAGTGACCATAAAGGTAAGGTCGCTGTGGTAACGAATGAGACAAAATAGTGATGATAAGAACCACGAAGTTACGTGTATGTCTCTTTATTCATTCAATATAGTAATAACCATATAAATCAATGTTGTTGTGAATATGGTCATTCCAATACAGCTTCGCTGGTTAGTTTTCTTCACATAGTGGAAGGGCACTAAATTTTATGTAATCTTAATGTATGTGCTACTCGAATTGTGTAGTACTTTCTGGAAGGCACGGGATACCAGCGATTACGCTAGGACTTTCCACGAATCATGTATAAAAGCCGAAGCGCTTGACCTGCTGATCAGATTTCGCTGATAAGCCGCTGTGCTCGCCAATATATCATTGTGTTTCCAGTGTCGCTTGCTTTTCTGGGCATAAGTTCGCCCAATAAAAAAGTTAGATTCATGATTCACAGTTTTGCTGCACGGTGTTCTTCCCCATTACTCCAACGTGACAGTATCACCCCAATTGGTTAATTTTTAATTTATGAAAAGCGTGCCAAAACCGACCAGGCCTGCATACTTTTGAAACACAGATATCTCTGAAAAAAAAGTTTGTTCTGAAAAACCAGGGTGTCCATGTTTCTAAAAGCAAGAAAACCGCTTTTCCCTAGAAGAAAGTTACGTGCCCCATTGTATCACTGGCTGATGGCCCATCAGCGCTGAGCACGAAGGCGTGGAAGAGATTCACTGCCGCTGCGGCAGCGCTTCCTTAGGAACTGAATGCGAAAACGTTCGTGTACCGAGCTCCTGCTACACCCTACGTACTACAGATGGTCAAAATGAACCTATTTTCTTTTATTGCGGTGTATGCTATATCCCGTTTTGTTGGTTGTAATGTTGGTTGGATGTTGGTTGTTGCATATTAAATATACAAACCTAGAAAATATGTCAGCGAAAAACCGGATGCCCCTTAAACTCAGAAAATGTTAAATAAGAACCAAACAGGGCACAAAACGAAAATGAACTGAATAAATGAAACACTCAAAATGCACGCGTAGCCAGCCTTTCCCGTTAAATGCGCGCGCAATATTCTACGCCCTGTTGGTGCGCAAGAAAACGCGGGAAGCACATGGATGACTAACCTTACAGAGAGTGCAGATTACGAGTACACTCGCACAATCAATGCGAATCATTGCGATCAATACAGCTGCTCCGTTGCCTCGGGACGTGAAATGCTATGATTCAGCCAGCATACACGCATTGCTGAGCAATGCCAGACAACACAGAATAAAACGACCATAGAGCACTAACCATCTCATGCCGCATAGCCTTGTGCATTTGTGCTCGCTGCGGCACACATCTCACTACCGCAAAACTCAGCGGACGCCCGTGTAACAAAACCAGCCGAGTCTCTTCTGTCTCATTGCAATGACCCAACGTAGCACCCGCCTTAGACAAACGTCGCCCTGACCGAGGTACGACGACTCCCACACATGGTGCGCTGCCTATCCGAGTAGAAACACCATACGTGCATTTTCTGCGCTTCCTTCTAAGTCTTAAAAAAAGTAAATCTACCAACGGGGGTAATTTCCAGTATCTCGTCTCTGGTCGCTTCCTATACGAGCCTCGCAAACCTGAGAATGCGTGTCTGGGTACGCATTTGTGAGCAGGGATTCAGTGGCTCTATTTGTGCGCTCTTCAATTTGGACGCCTCCTCCTCCTAATTAATTGTTTTCAAAGCCCCCTGCCCCTCCCACCACACACTTCCCAGCTCCTCTCTCAACCCTATGCCACCCCAATCGCTTTCCGCTTTTGTAAAACATCGCGACTCGCCAGGCTTCTTGGCCTGCGACCACGGTGATTGGAAATAACCAGCTGTCGGGAGCTTCCATAAGAAGGAAACTTGAATGCTATGGGAAAAGCGATAAAGGAACGGGCAGACAGAAGAGTAAAAATTATGGTGGGAAGTTTCTGTTTGAAGCAATAAATAAGGAGGATTTCCGGGATATCTCCGAAACGGTTTGGCTGGACGGCGCGAGGGGGAAGAGACGAGAAAAGGAGAAGAGACGACGGGACTTACTGGCCAAGAAAGCCACTAATCAAACGAAAAAAAACGGGAAAGAAAAAAAAGCAGCGAAGTAGAGGAAAAAAAGCGTTTATTGCTTTTTCAAGCCTAAAAATACAATGAAAGAAAGAAAACTGAAGCAAAACTCAGGCACGAAGGCGGCCATTAGATTAGTTACAAGAAGCTCGTATATAGTTTGTTTTTCCCCGTGAATAACGTGACCACGTAGGCAAAAGAAAAAAATTAACAACGGTTGCGCCAGTGTTGGGTGCAGAAATGCTTGAGGAGCCGGTAAATGAAATAGCTGTGGAATTTACGCACCAATCCTGTTATCTGTTATGAGTCTTTCAGCTACGCTACCTAACATGATATATTACATAGATAAACAGCCAGTGACTTGCGTAAAACACTCCGATATAATATTTTTCACTAAAAATGTGCATTTTTCGCTAACGGAATCATAAAGATAAGAATCGCAATTCTCATAGACGTGCTTGTGAATATGTATATGTATCAGCTTACGTAACACGACCTAGAATGATAGTAGGAATAAGAGGTGGGGCGGGGTCAGAGGGACGAGCAGATTGAGGAACTTCTAGCAATAGGAGTTCACGGCCAGACATTTCTGTGAGTGGCAAATTACCGTGTCTGAGCTGCCTAGAATGCCTAAATCACAATAAACATAAATGTCTCAAAAGATCTAGGTACACAAAATAAAGCAAAATATGATAGAGGTAGGCAAAGGTGAAGCGCGTCTTTTGCGTGCGTCTGCCGAGTGGTTGAGTGTGCGCTGAGTGCGTAATAGGCACCATGCCAAAAGGCCTCGTCTTCCCTTCTCCCTATGAAAAGAACCGTCATCATGACAGTCACGATTTGTCTTTACATTTTTTTCTTAATGTGGGGTGTCAAGGCATAAATTCGCACCCGAGAAGCAAATATTGAACATATTGAAGGTACACCGACTGACTTGACCTCGTGGTCTAGCTCAGCAACATGCTGTGCCAAGCATGGCGAAACAAGCAAGCCCACAGAGATCATTTGCAAATAATGAAACAACACGCAAGAACGTGAAATACAGCGAGGGGCTCTCTGTGTGCTGTGGTGTTGCATCTTCAACAAAAAGCTTGTAGAAGGCCATCTTCCAATAAACAATTCATCAGCTCGCCGTCCGGTAGTTTCTAGCGCTGCTGGTGTTTTCCGCACTATTTTCAAGTAAGCACCAGAAGACTTTGCTTTTAGTACCAGAACTAGCAAGACTAAGGGTAGGTTTTAGTATTATTAGAAGGAAAATTGAAGCGGTGTTGTCAGTCGAGAAAACGACAGTTCACTTTTGGTACTTGCATTTTGAACCAGAAAAGAGAGTACGTTTATCGATACTAAAGTCACTGGAGTCCTGAACCGTGACAAAGAAATGAACGGATGAATAAAAAAACCTTGCGTCGAGAATGCGGTTACTTGAAAGCACAACACAAATAACAGAGTCAGACACAGAGGTTTGCAGGACAAAGTGTTACTAATAATGAAGTGGTATTTCTGTTGGGCTTCCAAATTGGCGTGTTCTCAAATTTTACATAAACCAAGTAGCTGCATTTATTGCTCTGCTGAATAAAAAAGAATTGGAGCGCACATAAAAGACATCACCCTATCATCATCGGCAACATACTGACAGCCTTGAAAAGTATTATAATTATTACAATGCGTCACTACCAAGTCGATAATTTTAGGTTAGCGATTAAACATTAATGGGAAGCCAAGGTGCATGCCAAGGCCGATGGAACGGAACACGATTGAGGTAAAGTAATAAGAGACAGAGAGACGACAGTGTGTATTAGCGAGCAAACACAGATGGCTGACATTGTGTTTGAACATAACAGGAAAACGTGGAGTTGGGCAAATCATGCAAAGCGTAGAACGGATATGCACCTATTCATGCTCCTCCTGAAAATGTGCTTCATAGAGCCTCTTGCAGCAGCAGCCGCTGCGTGACAGCCGCGATTTGAGCATCTGCGGTCTCGTACAATGTCCGGCAGTAGGCATGCCTGCAGCCAAGGCGTTCTATAAGATGGATTTTGTTGGCGCCAGTCAAAAGCATCGGTAGCTGCCTATGCACGGTCATGCATGGGCAACTACCTATGTAGCCTGCCTATGCATTGCTGGCACTGTCACAGTGAGTACATCGCATGCGCAGCTCTCTCAGCTGCGTCAGTTCTTTGTAGACTGTCTCGCGACATCCGCCATCCCAGCTAAAAGACCACCAGGGCTTCAGTGAGACTGTGAATGCGTTGATAGCATGAGACACGAAATATGCGACCCACAGTATGGCTGCGTATAAAGCACTATATGCGATCTGCGGCATTCGGATCCTGATGGATCGATCAGTTGTAGCTTCTTGGACAGTGAGGAGCGATGGCATAGTGTTTGCGGAACAGTACACCGAGATCTCGTGGCCTGGATATTGCACGAGCAAGCAAGGTGCTATCAGACACATATACCCCCGCTGGGTGCACATGGCGCGCTCACAGAAACCTCCAGCCGTCGCAACCCGACGCCCGTTTCCCGAGACTGGCGAGCTTCTCAAGACCAACCGGTGAGGCCATCGTTCACTGCTGTGATACTTGGCAGAAGGGGTATCGTTTACTCATCTCCTATCAAGCGGAGTTGGAGCTTTTCCTCCGGGCACGACAAACAGCAGCTCTTTGTGGTGTATTCCTCATTTTACAGGAGTCGCTTCTGTTGTGGCGTTGTGCCTTAGACTTATTTCCTTTAAATTTAGAATAAGTAAAAATGCGTAAACAATTATTTAAAGATGACAATAGCAGTTACAGTGCTGTATTTTATAACACACTTTCAGTCATTTTCTATTTATTTTGGACCAGCTTTATTTTTTTATCGTCCCTGTACCATTCATGTTTTTTCATCTAGCTAGCCATCTGTTCATCCGGTTTACATATCACCACTTGCTGGCTCGTCGAGCGGCCAAGAAACAGCATAGCTGATGCTTTAAACCCTAGTTGTGCTAAAGAACAAACCAACCTCTACGCTTGACCTCACCTGAATCACGAAACGATATCTGCGATTGTCTTAGATGCGAGAAGCAGCCTTCAAAACCGGGCTGTTCCTGCGTCAACGTGATTCTGGGTTGGGGTGGCCGCATCTTGCGCAGGCGGAATGAAAAAGACGCTGACATAGTGATACTAAATGCGTAAGCACTTCTGTGCCTACCCAACGAGGAAGCCTGTCCGTGACGTAAGACGAATCATTATAAAGAAATTATAAAGGGAACGCGGTGGCGGTGGTGAGTTTCTAACATACGACCACACGCTCAGAGCCAGCGTCTTTTACCCGCTGGGTTAGAACCCACGCTTTCAAAAGGCGAGTATATCCAAACCAAATGAATGTGTTGGACCGGTGGTACGAAACAAGTGTCAAAGGTGAGCAGTTTCCCCGAAGGCTTTGTTGAAAGATTTGGTGGTGGTAGAATAAGTCATCTCTAGGACCACATCTAGAATCGACTTGGAGCAATGTAGACATCAGGAAAATTCCGACGTTGCGAAAATTTAATGCCAAACAAGCCACGTCCCCGCTACGTTTCGGTGGTAGCGGGAAACGCCTTGGAAGATTGCCTTGGGACGTTCCTGCACCGACCGAAATGCCACCGATCACTGAGGGGTCCTGCACTTCGCGTAGCTCAACAATTACAAATAAGCAGTCAATGATTTGATAAGGATGATAACGAGTGATGAGCGGTTATATCGGTCTCATCATGGTTGGTAATGGTTCAATGCAGATGAATAAGGCGCTACAGAGCGATAAGGGTTTAAAATCGTCGGAGAAATTCTGATAAGGTTGATAAGGACCAATAAGGGTTGATAACGGTCGAATCGAGTCTGATAATGGTTGAGTCTAGTCCGATAAGGTTGATAACGACCGATAAGGTGTGATGTGGACTTATAATGGTCAGACCAAGTTATAATGGTCAGACCAGGTTGCGTGGACATGAGCAAGTGGTTCAATGCTTACGCACACTTAGACAACTCCAGTGAAGTTTCTGCATATTTCATTACAGCGCGGTTCTTAGGCATCCGTTCCTACGGCGAGCGTCGGCGTCGGCGTAACTGAGTGAACGAGCCCAGCGAAAGATGAAAGTGAACGCGGAGCGCAGCACGGGATGAAAGACGTGAGGAAGAAAGCAGACGTGGAATCTGCAGCGTAACCGTGAGGCCGAAAGCGGAGGAAAAAGATAGGCCGAAATGGTGAGGAGAAAAGGGTAGTGCGCCGACGATTGCTACGAGATGGCGCCAGCGCTGCGCGCGTCGTCTGGGAGGTCTGTCGGCGGCGGCGGCTGTGAATAGCGCCCACGCGTCCCCATGCACTGGCTCTCGCGATTTCCCGATTAGCAAGGCAGTTTGGCTACACTTCGCTCCGCTTGGAATGTGCCGCACGAGCGATTGTCCGCGCCAGCCAATATATGGCGAATTGAAAACACGTACAGAAATGTGCTCGAATTTCGCATTAGGGAGTACCGTAATCGTCGGTGATTTGTTTTCTTTGTATGTTCAACATCTCGACATAAGCTAAATCCATCCGGAATCATTTACATGCCGACCTGCAGGTGTAGATTCGTAACTAGGCTGTCAACGACGAGTTTATTCCGTCAAGTCAGGCTACGGCTGTTCGCTCTCCACCCTTGATAGGTGAAGAGCGAACCGACAGTAGGGAAACAATGACAGAAGATTAGAGACGGCATTCCTAACTTTCATCAGCTGTATAACGTACACAGCGAATAGCTCCCGTGTAGCAGGATGCAGTGATCAAACGTGGATGATCGATCCTCGGACGTATGCAGTAATTAGCGATTTGAAATATATTGACGTATTCGACTAGCTTCTATAAAACTCCACTGAAATTATATCAATTCTCCATAAACTCGGCGTGTATAGGACGAAAGATGAGCTCTTCGCCAGTGACGTTCAGGTCGATCCCTACCTCACCAATGGTGAAATTGTCTTCTGTGTTGCGCTTCTCACTTATGCCCGTCTTGAGCACTGTTTCACCAATCTCCTGGGTTTCCCGGCAACCCACCGCTACGTTAGCTCTCGCTATCCGTCGATTCCGTCGTTCCGTAGTTGACGTTCACCATATAGAGGAAAATCTGAGGGTTGATTATAATCGTAACAATAACTTATTGTCCCAATTTCATTACAAGTGAAATTGAGGAAGGGCGAGAAAAATGGTGTTATTCACAGCTGACTTTGGTCCACCCACCAATAAAGAGCAAGCAAGAAAACAAACATTGGCAATGAAGAGACGTTTATAGCTATATTTTAGCAGAGAAATATTGCCGTACCTTATTTTCTTCACACTTTTAATATTTCATCCTCCTCTTGACACCATAATTACAGTAATTTTGCTGCGAGCTGCACACGACTGCTGGAAAGCATTTCGCGCATATTGCGGCATAATCAGTTGACTAATAATCAGGGGGCGTATTTTGTAAAGGGGCACTTTATAAATCACAACTTTTTTCATATTCTTCGTTTAACTAATGTACCGTTCTCAGCGATGAGTATGCGGTTTCTGCGGTACTCAAGACAACGACGAAGGGCAGGAAGTTGAGAACATGAAATAGATCGTTACAAAATACGGGCACGGCGTCCTTCTTTTCTAGCGAATAGCCGTCTTAGGGTCAAACCCCCTTTATACCGGAAAGAGTTTAGTTAATTTGCAATTACCGTGTCAGAGGGAGCGAAGAAAGGAAACGTGTTTTATTATAACCTTTGAAGTGGTTAAAGTGCCCTAATCGGAAAGCAAGGGAGACTGCATGGGGTAATAAGTCGATAGCAAAATGTGTAGCGTCGAAAAGTAGCTCCAGAAATTCATGCTTCTTGAAGCGGTAGGTGCGGCTCAGAAATGATCTCGATGCAGCTGCTACCACGTGCAACTTGCATTGTACTTCTGTAGCTTTCTGGTAGCAACGCGGCCTCTTGCATGTTCACAGCTGCACCAAAAATATTACATCACTGTCAGATTTCTGTTATTGTTTCCCACTTAAATTATTTCAGTATGTGAAAATTTACCATAAAGCTTGCACTGTCGGTGTGTTTTACTTTGATCGACGCATCTATGTATACATAGGCATTATTATTATTATTATTATTATTATTATTATTATTATTATTATTATTATTATTATTATTATTATTATTATTATTATTATTATGCGGTTCCCGTGATACCCCGGATGCCACTATCACCTTCGTCGAAGCTAACCGTCCTGCCGCTTCTGGCGGCAATCACCAACTTCGTCTGAAAACCTGGTTTCATCGGAAAACTACTTAAGCCAACGGACATCGCGGGATCCTCTGCAGTCGGCAGCGATTAAGTTGCCCGACGCTGATACTTTGTATTTCAACAGGTAGCGTGTCTTTTTCGTTGCCTGCATTCTTAATTTGAATTTGCTGCCGACTGCCCTCTTTGTACGCTCTCTACATGTTACAATGTCTAATGATACTACTGAATGTATTGCTTGCCACAAAGAAGTGCCCGATGATGGCAAGTTCATGACCTGTGCGAATTGTACGCTATCGTACCACTTAGGTCAGACATGTTCCGGAATCGCACCTAGTACCTTCAATACAATGGGCCCAGCCAAAAGAGACGGGTGGGTGTGTAAAACATGCAGAGCAGCAAAAAAACGCGCAGGTGGTTCTGCCTCACAGGTAGATGCTTCCGAGACTGATGAAAGTGCAGGCATAGTTTCACCTGTGCTTTTGGAACTGCTCGAGATAAAAAAAGAGTCTATAATGTCTACCTGATCTCAACAAAAAGGTTGATTCATTGCTCCTCTTGAAAGCCGAAGTTGTCAGCCTAACGCAGTCATTTCATGAACTCGAGGACTCGGACTCGGTGACTCGGCGCCGCCGCTAAGCCTAACGGCTGCACCGGCGCCCGGCGTCGAAGAAGCCGCTTTCAGCACCAACATGGCGAACTCCCCACCTCAACGCGGCTAAGACCCGGAGGCCATGGCCTGGTCGACGATTCCTCAAGCCAAGGAACCCGATTCGGCAACATCGGACCAGCTCCGGAACGAAAATCTCCTGCGTCTCGTGGAGAGCCGCTCTCAGCGCCGGAACGCCAAAATGACGGCAGACGCCACAACGACAACCGGCAAGTCGACCTCACCTCAGCACGGTCCCGTCTCGCGTGTGGCCAAGGACCGCCAAATTAAATCAACATGGAGGCCCAAACCTCTCCCCAAGTTCCAACCCGACGATTTCGTCGTGATCATCAAGCCCCGAGCCGCTGTGGCCATCGGGAGTGCCTTCCAATATGGTGAGCTGGGCCTGGCCTTGCGTGCCTACCTCGGACCGCAAATGGCGGCGGAACTCAGCTTCGTCTTTTCCCGCGAGCAAAATCTACTCATTGCGAGCACCAAGAACGCCTACGTGGCGGACCGCCTGCTTGGCGATTTCGCGATCAAAGCGGCTCAGGGAGACGTGCCACTGCGGGGCCATCTCAAGCAAAATGGCGAAGAAATTTGCTACGGCGTCATCACTGTGGCAAAACAAGAAACAGGGAAAACTCTGAAAGACGGTATCCAGTGGAGGCATGGCACCATCTTAGAAATTCGCAAATTTGGAACCTCCAGTAAGGCTCGCCTGACTTTTGCCGGAAAAGTGAGGCCCCGGACAGTGAACTACAACTCGGAAATTGTCCAAGTGCAGCCCTACCTACGCACTATCCCTGCCTGCGGTGTGTGTGGCACCGTGGGCCATAGAGCAGACTCATGTCCCAATCCAATGCAAGACAAGTGCGGCCTGTGTGGACTGCAGGCTCCTTTCGTGGAAGGGTTGCGGGCCCCTCATGAGTGCAATCCAAAATGTGCTGTTTGTGGTGGCGGCCATGCCACAAACTCCAGAGACTGTACTGCCAAGTACCGCCTCGACACCAAGCTGGCCGCCCAAAAGGGCGGAAAACTTGGCGCGACGAGAAAGAAGCCAGGTCAGCAGCATCGCGCCGCCGGCGGTGACTCAGCTCCCCGCGGTGACGTCACCAACTCCAAGAAGCAAGCGCCCCCAAGCGGGCGTGACGCTAAGGGCGACCAAGCGCCACCACCGCCCCCACACGGCGGATCAGGGAAGCAAGCCCACTACCAAGGCGAGACCGGTGCCTGGGCAACTGCGGTCAAAAAGGGAAAACAGGTGAGCGGCTCGGGCAGGGTTGCCTCCTCCTCCCAACCACTTTCTCCTTCCCCTAGCTCGGCGACCGACGCCGAGCTTCACAACTTGGTAGCATCTCTCTGGGTCCAAAACGAGATGCTACTTGCCAAAATTGAAGCCTTAGAAGCTAAAACCGCTGCTCCCCCCCAATCTGCACCCCTAGCAGAAGCCATGGAGAGCGACGCGGCGGCGCCGGTGACGTCGGACGCCTTTGTGGCCAATCTTGAAGCCCGTCTTAACGCCAAATTCGAGACCCTTATCGGGACGGCAATGGAACGCATCATTGCCAAGGTCATGGAGGCCCTTCCTACCATGATTGCCCAACATGTCGCGAATCTCCCCCGCACGACTCGCAGGGCCGGTCCTCTTAAAGATGTATCCGGCCGGCCCTCCAAATCGCGTCGAGGAATTGATCTGGAAGATGATGAGGACAGCTGCCCCCTATCAGGAGCTGAATTTCAGCCCCTGGTTGCTGGCTCCGGGACACCTACCTTCCCTCCTCTAACCTCTAAATCCGAACATGGCGTGACAACCTCGGTGTAGGCGTTCCCCCTTATCTAAATTGGCATATCCTGTCACTGTAACTCAATGGAACTGCCGAGGACTACGGTCTCGTACTAAGCGGGCCAACCTTCGGCTTTTCCTTTCAACTTTTGAGCATATGCCCGCCGTGGTGGCCTTTCAAGAGCCAGGAAGGGGCGCCACCTTAACAAACTATACGACGTTTCAGAAGGACCCCTCGTCTTGTCTATGCGTTCATAAAAATTATACTGCAAATATGGTCGACTTAGACCTCCACCTTGAGTTTTCCCATGTAATGGTGACTCTCCTCCCCCTCCGCAAACAGGACTCACCATTGCACATTCTAAATGTCTACTGCACACCCAAATTGCCGAATGTATCATTCTCCGACGTCTTTAGCCGTGCGCTAAGAGTTGCGGGTCGGGACCCCCTCTTGATTGTTGGCGATTTCAACGCCCCCAGTCGAGTCTGGGGGTACCAGCGTGAAGAGAAACGGGGACGCAAGTTGGCGGAGCTTGCGTCAACGTTGGGCCTCACTCTTCACACGGACCCCGTCCACCCAACCCTTATAGGCAATTCCGTGACACGGGATACATGTCCGGATTTGACCTTTACCCGCAACATTCAGTATGCAGACTGGGTCAACACAGAGGAAATCCTCGGTAGCGACCACTGCATCCTAAACACTACAATTCGAACCAAGCCATTAGCAAAACCCACAACACAGGCCCGACTCCCAGATTGGTCCAAGTTTAGGCAAAATTACAACACAGCGACATCTATACTCGAGCAAGGCTACCAGACATGGTCCCAACAATTGGTTTCTAGCCTTCGCTCCACCGAAACCAAAATTCAGCTTTCCGAGGCGGTATCGGACGTGGATAACCACCTCCTCCACCTCTGGGAAGCGCGGCATTGCCTCGTCCGCCGGTGGCGCCGACAAAAGCATAACCGCAAACTTAAGGCTCGAATTGCCGAGCTCACCCAGCGGGCGGCCGAGTATGCGGCCCAGCTCGCAGACGCCAACTGTGTGGATCGTTGCAACACGGCGGCGCGGCAGATGTCCAGCAGGAATACCTGGCGGCTCTTCCGCGCCCTTATCGACCCAACGCAGACACGCACAGAAACTCATAAACATCTACAACGTGCCATACACAGTTTCCACGGCAACACAACTCAGCTAGCGCACAAGTTACGGGACCAATACTTGTGCACTACCCAGGACCCCTGCGGATCGGCGTACTCTTATGCAGGTTCGGAGAACGCTGAGCTGGATCAGCCGTTCCAGCTCCACGATTTGCGGGCAGCCCTGGCGAAAATTAAACGTGGCACAGCCCCGGGTCGGGACAAAATTACAGTCAAATTACTCGCTAACTTACCCGACCCGGCCTACCAGTCCTTATTGGATTACATCAATTCAATCTGGCTTGAGGACGCGCCATTCCCCAACGATTGGAAAACCGCTCTGGTCACTTTCATTCCCAAACCTGGCAAGGCCATCAACACGGACAACCTTCGCCCCATCTCTCTCACCTCGTGTGTGGGCAAACTAATGGAGACGATGGTGCGTGACAGGTTGTCCGAGTTCATGGAAAATCAACACATCTTCGCAGACACCATGTTCGGATTTCGCCCGCACAGGTCCGCACAGGATGTTCTGCTACAACTCAATCGGGACATCCTTGACCCGGTCGAATGCCCCCACAACGATAAGGTCGTACTCGCCTTAGACTTGAAGGGGGCCTTCGACAACGTTACTCACGAGGTAATACTCACCCATCTTTCACAAACCGGCTGCGGACGCAACGCGTTCAGATACATTCGGCAATTTTTGACAGATCGTGAATCCTACATTAAAATCCAGGACACTGAACACGGTCCCTTTCGACTTGGAACCAGAGGAACACCACAGGGTGCAGTGCTGTCTCCTCTCCTATTCAATCTGGCTATGATGCACCTGCTGGCCCAATTGGGTGCTGTCGCTGGTGTGCAGCATGCGCTGTATGCCGACGACATCACCCTGTGGGCCACGCAGGGCTCACTCGGAGACATTGAGGCCAACCTGCAACAAGCGGCGACCATAGTGGACCGTTATGCTCGCCACTGTGGCCTGCAATGCTCCCCTCAAAAGTCTGAATTTCTACACATACGCCCCTCACCAAAGTGTACAGCCAAAATTGAGCTCTTTCTGGAGACAGGACCAATTCCTGAACACACAGAAGTCCGGGTACTGGGGCTTTTCATTGATCAACATAGACGGTCGAACACTACCCTGGCCCAGCTCCGTAAGGTGGGGGACCAGGTGGGCCGCATGGTCCGCCGGGTTTCCAACAAACGCGGGGGGTTGCGGTGCAAAGACGCCTTGCGGCTGGCGCATGCATTCGTGACCAGTCGAATCTTATATTCGACTCCTTACCTCCACCTTCGGAAACACGACGAGGATGCACTCGAAGTCATCCTCCGCAAAATTATTAAGAGAGCCCTCGATCTCCCCGTGAACACCTCCAACCAGCGACTCCTGGGTCTAGGCATGGTGAACACGTTCCGGGAGCTCCGAGAGGCTCACTTAACTAACCAATACACACGCCTCTCTAAGACACTGTCGGGTCGCCGCCTCCTTGCCCGACTACACATCAAACACACCACCCTTATGGAAGAGCGAGTACGACTCCCTTTCGAGTGGAGATGCGCCCTCCACGTACGCCATCTTCCTAACAACATGACACGTGAGGACCATAATGGTCGGCGCCTGGCGCGGGCGGAAGCCCTGGGCCGCCATTATGGGTCGAAACCCGGCATTTATTACGTGGACGCCTCCGGCCCCTACCATGGGGGATGGTACACGGCCGCAGTCGTCCACCAGTCCAAAACAGTTAACGGGCTTACATTTCGCGCCCGCGACATAACTCATGCGGAGGAGGTCGCCATTTCACTGGCTGCTACCCACTCTGATTCCAAAACAATTATCTCCGACTCGCGAGGGGCCTGTCGGAACGTCGAGCAAGGCTGGGCTCCATACTTAGCCTACCCACTACTTCAAAGCTGCACCTACACCGGGGACCCCACTCACCGGAACATAGTATGGGCTCCTGCTCATATGGGTCTGGAGGGGAATGAGGCAGCCGATGCCGCCGCCCGCGCGCTCTCTCTCCGGGCTTCCTTTCTCGACCCCCTAGATCAGGATCTTGAATTCAATCCCGCGTATTCTTTTAAAGACATTGTCCTGCATTATCAATCTGGCCATAGCCTTTACCCTCGCCCGAGTAAAGGTCTATCTAAGACGGAGGAGCGGCTTCTACTCCGTCTCTATACGAACACTCTGCTGTGCCCGGCAGCACTCAAACATTTTGATCGTTCTTTCACGGGCAGTTGTCCGCACTGTGCGGAGAAGTCTTCGGACATCTACCACATGGTGTGGGCCTGCCCATCTAACCCAGCTATTGCCCCTCACCCCAACCCCACTCGGGAGGACTGGGAGGCGACCCTGCTCGGCTGCTATGACCTGCAGGCCCAAAGGGCCTTGGTCGAGCGCGCCAGGGCAGCGGCCGACGCCACTGGGGTCCCGTACTAGGGATTCCACCCAGTATTTTAAGGGCCGGGCCCTTAAGGACCGGCCCATGTGCGTGCCTCCGTGTGCTTCTCGTCTGAAAGCAATAAATGTTTTTCACCACCACCACCACCTGCCCATGTGCGTGCCTCCGTGTGCTTCTCGTCTGAAAGCAATAAATGTTTTTCACCACCACCACCACCTCTACATGTTAGAATGTCTAATGATACTACTGAATGTATTGCTTGCCACAAAGAAGTGCCCGATGATGGCAAGTTCATGACCTGTGCGAATTGTACGCTATCGTACCACTTAGGTCAGACATGTTCCGGAATCGCACCTAGTACCTTCAATACAATGGGCCCAGCCAAAAGAGACGGGTGGGTGTGTAAAACATGCAGAGCAGCAAAAAAACGCGCCGGTGGTTCCGCCTCTCAGGTAGATGCTTCCGAGACTGATGAAAGTGTAGGCATAGCTTCACCTGTGCTTTTGGAACTGCTCGAGATAAAAAAAGAGTCTATAATGTCTACCTGAGCTCAACAAAAAGGTTGATTCATTGCTCCTCTTGAAAGCCGAAGTTGTCAGCCTAACGCAGTCATTTCATGAACTCGAGGACTCGGTGTCTTTTCTAGCAAAACAATATGATTCCATTCGTGATGAAATGAACACCGCCAAGGAACAAGCCACGTCTAGAGATGCGGAGATCAACGCCCTCCGAGCAACAGTTCAGACACAAGCCGAACAGCTAGAGCGCCTGCAGGTTGACATGATTGAGAGCGAGCAATACAGCCGCAACATGAACTTGGAAATCCATGGTCTCCCAGAAAAAGAGAATGAAAATCTGAAGGAAGTGCTTTCCGATATCGCTGAAAAACTACATATCCAAAAATTTTCCCTGCTGGAGGTTCAGGCGATTCATCGTCTGCCGAGCAAACGTAACTCTATTCCGAGGGTCCTTGTGCGTTTCACTTCAATTGCTGCCAGAAACATTCTGTTCGATGCCCGAGTAAAGCTTCTACAACTCTGCAAAGCTAGCTCGCTTGAAAAGATATTTTTGAAGGAAAACCTGACAAGACTAAACCGTGACCTATTCTGGCGTGCTAGGACTAGAGCAAAGCAAATGGAGTACAAGTTTGCCTGGGTGAAGCGTGACAAGATTTTTGTGAAAAAGAGTGAAGGATCGTCGCTTCTTCGAATAATCAGACATGCTGACTTGGATAACATTGTGTAGCTATCATGGCCAACACGTGCTACCAGCTTCCACATTTTCAGTCGTTCAAGGACACTTTTGGTGTGAGCGTTGATAATGATTTCACTATTGTAAATACCAATATCAGGAGCCTCCGCAAATACTGGGAAGAATTCAAGCTTGTCGCTACGTCAGGAATATGATTCGTCGATGTATTCGTGCGGACAGAAATCAATACTTCAGAAACCTGCTTGCGTACATTTTCAGTGCCAGGCTATCAAAGTCGTTTTGTGATAAGGCCTCATCGTCGAGGTGGTGGAATCGCCATCTTTGTAAGCGATAAATTTGATGTTTCATCAATAGACGTGAACTTCGCGCATGCGGAATGTTTAGCGTTGAAGATAACTTGCGGCGCCCGGTGTTTAAGTTTGTTGGCTGTATATCGACCGCCGTGCGCTAGTATCACCCGATTTCTGTTAGAACTCGAAGAAATATTGCACCTATGGAATTCCGTGGAAGAAGTATGTTTAGTGGGCGACTTAAACATAAATACATTGTGCCCTACAATGGGTACCGTTTCCGATTACTTGTCTGTCCTGTCCTCATGTGGTTTAATAAATACGACATTTCCTACTCGTGAAGAAATGGTTAACGATCATCTAACTAGTTCATGTATAGACCACATTGTCTTACGTGCTCCTAACAACTCGTTTGCCTCCTGTGTTATATTACAGCGCTTCGCGGATCACTATCTGGTTGCTTGCCGTTCGTCTCCATCTTTTCCTTCATCAAATGCTTCACGAAACGCTGTTCCAAATAACCTCATCTATATTACAATAACGGACCATGGAGTCTTAGATAACTTAATTAGCAATTTTAACTGGTTAGCAATAACTGAGTCTAATTCGCCGGAGAAGGTCTATAGTATCATCTGCGACCAAATAAGGAAGTTTGAGAACAATTCTAAACGCGTCGTAATAAAAAAGCGCCGAAGAGAATATAACTGGTTGACCCCCGACGTAATCCGTGCCATTTCATACAGAGACATACTTTGGAGACGGTGCAAACGGGTACCAAAAAATCAAGCCTTACGACAGTAGTATAAAGCCGCAAGAAATAGGGTGGTTGCTCTGCTAAGGTCCACGAAGCGCCAGTACTTTTCTCAAGAATTTCGCCAGTCGTCAAGGAATGCCGCTAAAACGTGGTCATTGATAAACCACCTTCGTGGCAAAAATTCTGCAAGTACCTCCCCGCTTTCTTTCTTTCCGGGAGATTGCGTTGAAGTCGCAGATAGTTTTAATCGTTTTTTTTTTTGCACTGGCCTCAGAGAAATCATCTTCCAGTCAGGCATACCAATACACGTTGAAAGAATCAAACTCTGCGTCCACTTTTCTAGCCAGCATTACGAAAGAAGAACTGCGTGATATAATCTTTAGCTTCAAGCGGAATAAACCTCCTGGTATTGACGGCTTGTCAGCAAATTTGCTCCAAAGAAACTTCGAGGCACTGTCTGATGTGCTGATCTTCATGCTAAATGGTTTTCTGCGCACTGCGTTTTTCCCGGATGAACTTAAAACTGCTTTAGTTAAACCGCTCTTTAAAGGAGGACAAAAAGACGACATGAATAACTATCGACCCATCACGATCTTGCCTATACTTTCCCATATAATCGAGAAATTTCTTTTGAGATCTATGTCATCCTTTGTTGAAAAATTTTCCATTTTGTCAACCCGCCAGTTTGGTTTCGTTCCTGGTCGTGGTACTGTAGCTCTTCTGGAAGAGTTCTCCGATGAACTTTTTTCAGCTTTCGATCAAAATATGTTTAGTGTTGCTTTATTTTTAGACATTTCTAAAGCTTTTGAAACAGTTCATCATGGTATTTAATTAGAAAAACTATACTCCACAGGCTTCAGAGGTCCGTTTTATGATGTGCTCAAGAATTACCTTTCCGGTCGTTCACAAGTGGTTGTTTTAGACGGGATGAAAAATGTAAGTAGTCAACTTCCAATGAAGGCCGGAGTTCCACAGGGCTCCATATTATCACCTCTTCTGTTCAATTTGTTCGTTAATGACTTATCTCACGTTATTTCCAAAGGTGTAATATTTCAATATGCCGATGACACTGTTTTGCTTTCCAAGCACTTTTCTTACAACGTGGCCATTACTAATCTCCAGAATAATATACACAAAACAATGACCTGGTTTACTAATAACTGCTTAGAGGTTAACCCAATTAAAACGAAACTCGTTTGCTTCAGATCCCCACTAAAACTAACAACTATAGATGCGCCCGTTTTTCTACATGTTCACGGCTGTTATCACTGTCGGTGCGTGCCTGTCACCTATGTGAATTCTGTAAAATACTTGGGTGTCTTCTTCGACAGTGATATGTCTTGGCACAGCCAGTTATCACATGTTTGTGGTAAGCTTCGGAGCGCGGCCTGGTTGTTTTTCCATATAAAATCTATTGCTCTTTTTCACATAAAAAAGAATATTGCGCATGCTCTGGTGTACCGTATTCTCAGATATGGGATTACTGTTTTTGCCTTTTGCTCAGCCAGATGGCAAAACTGAGTTGACACTTTATTAAGAAACATACTAAGAAACATAGCATATAACGCCCCTTTTTCTGTGTCTGATAATATTTTCACAGCCCTTGGTCTTCCATGCTTTCGAACACTCTTTCTACAGACTGTAGTGGTGCAACATTTCTGGGACACCAATTTCAAAACACGTCATACAGCCTCCCGAAACCTGCGTAGTTCCATTCGTTTTAAGGTGCCGCGCTCTTCAACAAGGCATGGGGAAGCCAGGCGCTGTGTTTATGTTCCCCAAATTTTTAATGACTTACCAGAGGAAATGTTTTCCGCAACATAAAAAAAATGCTAAAAATCATGGTTAACTCATTGTAACACGGTTCCTATATGCCTGAAAAATGTTCATGATCAGGCACGAATTGTTAAAATACTGTTCCTTGCTCTTTATTTTTCATTTCTTGTTGATGTTAGTTTTCCTAACATTTTGCACCTTGGTCACTATTGATTTCATGTTAGTATTGTGTTTATATATTGTGTTTATATTATGTTCTTATTTTATGTTTTACTGCACGTCCGTCTCCCGACTTTGCCGGGCCAAGTCCCTCAAGCCACTAGAGGCTTTGACAGGCCCGTTTCATTGCCCTGTATACGTTATGTGCAATAAAAGATTATTATTATTATTATTATTATTATTATTATTATTATTATTATTATTATTATTATTATTATTATTATTTTAGCAGTCGTAATAGGAGTTGTAGTAGTAGTATAAGGCCACCTAGGCGACAATGACGTAACCACAACACACAACGCCCACGACCAGAGGTGGTAATAGTGTGTATAGGACGCAGGACGGTATGCGCTGACCGGGGCGCAGTCAAACGAGCGGACGAAACATAGTACGTTTCTTTGTAATTCACGATTGAGCATATTTCCTAGTTAATTAGCTGAATGAAACTTGGAAGGACTAGAGTTTTATTCTAGCGGAAAAACATGGGTGTGTTCGTTTCTCTCCCGTAGAAGCCCATCTATTGACAGCAGACGGGAATCCCACAATATTTACATTACTGCGAACTATGCGTAATTAATAAAAGTAGGTGAAATTCGGCGTAATGTTAGAGGCATTCTAGCCGGTAATTTTCATATAATTTGTTTTGGTATTGTTTCGATAAAACAAAAGTTACAGCCGTTTTCTGTAACCATACCCCCTCCGTAGACGGCCATGTATTGACAGCAGACGGGAATTCTGTAACGTTTATAACTTCACTAAGAACTAATTATGACAAGTAAATGAAACTCGGCGTAGTAATAGAGTCGTCTTAGTGGCCAATTTAAGTATGATTTTTTTCTCACGATACCTACATTAGATTGAAAGTTTCGGAGCATTCGCGAGAAACTGGAAACGAAAGGTTTTTCGTGTCGACGCGACGCGTAGACGGACGGACATCGATCACCGCCGCAGGGTTTACAGTGTGCTCATTTTACGGCTTGGCTGTAAAAAAGACCACACCCCCTCGAGCGCCACGTGGGCTCAAAAAGCGTGCACTGGTATCGCGGTACGCGGTCAACGCACAGACGGGACACATGGGGGGGGGGGGGGGGGTTGCACAGGGACGAAGAAGCACGTACGGGAGCACAACGGAAAAGTAAATTGGAGGAATGGCGGCGTCCAGCGTTATCTGCGTTTTGCCTGTCTCATCCCAAACGTGCTTAATTCCGCGCTTGTACTTCCGCTGAACGCGGCCTTAGTAGGGAGGAACGGGGGCTTTCCTTAGCAGTTCAAAACCAAACCGCGCGCGGGAAGACCGATAAATGATTCATGAAGCAGGAGAGCGGGTGTGGAAAGAGGGGGCGGGCGATGTCCACCCATCGAATATTTACGGCGCTGCCAACTCCAGACTACTCGACCGGCGTGCCATATATGCGCAAATACGCATAAATCGGGGCGTTCGTCTCGCCTTTCGATCTCAGCGAGGCGATGGCGGTGGCAGCGGTTGCTGTGGCCGGACCGCACTCTCGCTTCCGCGCATATACGTGATCATCTGAGCGAGCAGGAAGCAGAACGAGAGCGCTCAGTGGGAGCGACCGCAGGGCGATTGCTCAGAGCCGCCTTCGATATACGGCCGATGTGGCGATCGGTAGTAGTGGCGCTTGGAAGAACGTCGAGCGCGATATGCCGCAACGAGTTTTGTGGGCGCCCTTTAGACCGCCGCTTGTTATTCGCAGTCGCGCGCTCGCTGCAGCATCGGTGATTCTCGCAGCACGGTCTTCTGCAGAGTCTGTGCTGCCCGAGTAGACGCTCATCAACGAATGATTTGTGTTGGCCGCCATAAAGGTGGTGCAGCTGACATTATTGCCGCCACTCGACATAAATAAGGTCAGCCGTTGCTCCAGTAAAGCTTTATCACATGATAGAAGTAAATAAACAAGCGATCGACCGCATGCATCTTCCGCATTGCGAGATGAATTTGGCGTTAGTCACGCCTGTTTACTTAATAAAATGAGCAATTTTGTAGCAACAGTGATATATAGCAAACTGGTAGGGTTACGTTGTGTTGAATAGGCCTGGTGTGTGAAGCGGCCCCCGTGTACCTAATTGGTCAGGCTATGGGCAATTCCTTTAAACCAGGTGTCTCGAAAGTATTTATCCAGAAGTCCGCATACGCGACCAGTGGGGGTGTCGAGGGCCGGAGAATAATGAAGTAGATAAAAATGATCAAAGATCAGTTCGTAAAGTAAGTAAAGGTAAGGGTGTGGCCTATATACATTATTTCGATTAATGGACGTGCTTTATTACAATTATTTTTTAATTATTTGCTTTGAGCTTCTGCAATAACGCCCACAAAAAGATCATCATAATAATTTTAGGATTAGAATATTGCTTTGACCATCAAGTTCCTTGCGAGTGAAAGCGCGCCACGGAGACTACTGCCGAATCTTCAATCGGAAAACCGCCTAAGTAGTAAAAATGGAGAACTTGCAACGACTCAATTTGTCGTCGCAGTTCTGAAACGACGTTACAATTACCAGTTCAAGCCAATAATTATTATTTGGTAAGACAATCCGAAACAGATCTTGCTGGCAAATCATTTTATTGTGGACAATGAAAGTGGTGCGTATGTGTGGTGGAGGGGAGGGGGAGGGGAAGGTGTGGAGAGAAATGCGGATTACGACCATGTTTTTCTAGCAGAACCAATACCTGAGGCCGATTTGGGCGTTTTCAAGGGTGGGACTGTTCGAAATTGACAACAGATGATGGAGAAATTATCAAAGATTATTGCGAAAGTAAGCGAATAGCTTCCTGATTCCGCTCAATTATCTCCTAAAGCCTGTGAATCCCTGAACTTTATTGAATGTGCAAGGATAACTCTGAAATTGTTGAGCTAGTGGCTTCAAGGACACTGTCATTGTGCGTCTATGTTGTCGATGTCTATGCCTATGTGCGTATGTACGAGTAAATACAAAGTTTGTCCAAGGAAACTGACTTACCATTTCTATTTCACGTTACTGCATTTGTGAAGCTTAGGGAAAGTACGAGTATGTTTAGGACGCGTGCGTGTCTTACAAAGTTCGCTGCTCTTGTCTTTTTATTATTATTTTTTGCTTAGGTGAAAGAGAAACGCCACACACCTCCGCGATCACAACCACGGTGTAAAATATATCATTTTATACTGTGGCCACAACACATAAACTTTCTCACGCCAAAACTCTCGGGCGGCAAGGAAGTGGTGGACGTGCGGCGACGAACTTGTCGCGGGTTAGTCGCCGCCGCCAGTTTTCGACCATCGCCATCAGAAAAATAACGCGCCCTGCAACAAACTGTGTATCGTATACGTACGTGTAACTTGGTTGAACGGGAGCCCGTGACCTCAGCAAAACATGTACACGGAACATTTACTACTCGTTTTCGGAGCTTAAAATTATTAGCTTGCTATTTAACAAATACTTAAAGAAACAATGCGTTTATTGAAACCATTACAAACCTGGGGCGACAACACGGTCGAAGCAACAAAGGTACTTACATATATGCTTCATTCCTCGCTTTAAATAAATACACGGATGCTCGTCTTTGAGGCTTAAATAGCATGTTTAAATAGTTTTAAATAGGATGCTTCGCTTTTAGTTTTATATATGTTTTGGTTTTGTGTTTTCAAAAACTTAAGTTTCCAAAATGCTACAGGTTTTTCCAATCTTTTTTTTTCACTTTCACGTTTGTATTCTTCTTTATTGCAGATGGTTCACGTACGACGTTCCGTCCGAGTGTTCCACCATGAAGCCCACTGAAGCGACATCGGAACGCGATGTTTTGTTGGCCAACGAACCTTATGTCCCCGCAGTGTCCACACCATGGACGAGCCTCGGCCAAAGAACTATAGGGGGAACGTCCTGAACGGTGATTCACATGACACGAGGCACTTATAGGGGGTTCCAGCAAGTACAGACGCGAGCACAAGAAAAAGGAATGGACAGGACAACGCTGTAGTTGCAACTGAAGCTTTTCTCCGAATACCTTCCACATATCTCCACCACGTATGCGTATAAAACCAAGAAAAATAACAAGGTTTGTAGTCAAAGATCAACAAACGAAAAATATGCTAGGTGATTTATGTGGTGAGAAGCTTGTTTCTGTTTATGTATATTGATTAAGCAGGCTGTTCACAAGCTGTAGACCAAACCAGCTGGAAAATGCTCTAGTTAGTGAAGTGCGCCTTCCCGCAACGCCGCCTCGGGCGCTCAGTCACCTGGGTCTAGCGAAGTGTACTTTGCAACAAAGCCAGAGCGGCGCGCTCCAGCGCTGTAGCAGACGAAGCGAAGCACCTCCCCCAGGTCCGTGTGCGCCTGCGCCGCTTCGCTTCGATGCGCCGTCGCGCCGGACGCACTGGCGCCCCGCGAAGCGCGGCCATCGTGAGCGGTGTTCGCCCTAAGAGTGGACGACCCTGTAGATCCAGTTCCGGCTTCGCGCTATTGCCTAGTCGCTCATAGCACTTAATAAAGGGCAAATGAGCCACCCACCCAAGCGTAGCTAAGTGCTACAAAGGAAACCCATACGGGTACCTCGAAAGAAAAGTTTCGCAGATGAAGAGAAATTCGTCCTGGTCCAGTACTCGAACCCGGGACCACCGCCTTTCCGGGGCAGCCGCTCTACAGGGAGACGAGCGACGATTTCTAGATTTCCAGATCCAAGCGATCTGTTCAAGCGACGGCCCGTTTTGTCGCTCGAAGCCATCGCTCGTCGCCGTCGCGGACTAAATCGCTCTCATGGTGCTTACTTCTAAGAGAACTGTTTTTGCTCATGTATTGAAATGGTGCGATCATCGGCGCTATAACGTAAAACTATTCCAAACATTTCTATTCCAATTCTGCAACCAGCCTTCCGCCATTGGTCAAAAACTTTTTTTGGGCCACCCCCACTTCAACTGTAGGTCACGCGACGTCACGAGAACCGCGATAGCTCCCCATCTGATATGACGTGTACACTGATTCTGCATAATTTGACAGAACAAAAGAAAAAGAGTTATTTCTGTTTCGACGCCTTTTCGGCACTAGCCCTCGACTATTGGTCAAAAGTTTTCGGGCAGCACCCACTTCACCTGCCTGTCACGAGTCGTCACAAAACTGCAAAAACTCAACGCGTCAGAATGACGTGTACGCGTCAAAGATGCATTAATATGCCGAACAAAACTGAATTTTCTTCTGTATAACCGCTGGCTGCCCCGTTCCGAAAGGAATAAAAGATGGCTGCTGCCGATCGCTGATGCACTAGGTACTCGCACCTGTCGGAGAGCATGGGTTTATTTGCGTATAATGAAACATTTTGCGTAGCCGTGTAACGTTTTCGAGCACTTTCGGAACGTTTTCTACCGCATTCTGCCAACACCTCTTTGATGGGGATCCGTTTTAGTGTCTTTCTTAAGCTTCCGTTGCATGCCGCCGCGATTGTCGACCAGCCACCGCCAGCTAAGTAAGGGAAAGCGGACCAATCGCAGACGCCGGCACCATCTTCATCCAGTTATCGATATTCAGTGCAGTGGCTCGGCCCCATCGAACCCCTCTCCCCTTCAGCGTGCTCCTCGCCTCTTGTCAGCCAATTAGATAAGACAAGCCGCTCAATGTAGGCAATGTTATTCGTTTTTCAAGCAAACAAAAAATTAAGTAACCTCCTATTAACAAGGAGAGCGTTTGATTGGTCTGTTTAGACAACCCTACGGGTTACCACCCGTTGCTTGCGTCAGCGGTTACGCAAATTTGACGTCAGGAAATTGGAATAGAAACATATTGACATAGTTTTACGTTATGGGGCCCTATATGTCTGATTTTATGTCTCCTGTTGCGGTTTTGGAGCACGGTGTGAATCTGAAAGGCTGCTTATGTCTACAAACTCAGTGAATTGTTAAGCAGCGAGTTATGCAATAAGCATCGAATATAACGGCTGCTGTGTGGAATTACAATTGCAGGAGCGCTTTGCATACACTTATTGTTTTGGACATGCCTGTGCATTTGCTAATATGAGTTGGCGTTTCAGAGTTATGTCATATGAACAGCTAAATCACCTTTCCCCTGAGATTACAAGCGTAATGTGTGCATCTTGCTACTGCATGGCAGATCGAAATGTGTTTAGGCTTTAATATTTTAGTGGAGATATGAATTATCAAAATAAAACGTTGCTTTAATTCCGTTTCACCAGTTGTATGTCGTACACAAAACAAAGAGTTGGTCTGATAAACTAATAACTGCAGTCTAACTGCAACCTTTATATGCCTTCAAGAATGTAAAATGCTAGATTTCAAACTGCCGCACTAGTCCAGTCTCTCAAAAATGAACTCCATTGCGCACCTCATAAATGAAAATAAGTTCATGCCTTTTAGTAAGCTTACACGTGCTTTCGATGTGTCACAAGTGGTGTTTGCGACACACCAGACTAATGACAGACTTATGACGTCTCACAATAACCAATATTCTATTTATTAGCAGGAGTATTTTAACATTGGTGCTGGACGAGGATGAACTGTTGGTTACTTCCTTTTTTGTTTAAATCTAAAATGCAAGGTATTTTAGCAGTTGACTGTTGCAGTCATTTAGATCTTTCGCATGCGTTTCAGTAGCAAGACTAAGAGCTAAGACTTTCTTTTAGGGCCATAAAGTTGACTGTCTTTATGTTGTTTTACACCATCTCCTCGTGTTGACTTTTGCGCACAATATTTTTCAGGCACCAGCTTTATTTTATTTTTTTTATTTTTTGATACTGTCAACCCCGTTCTTGGGGTCATTACAGGGAGGGTTATGTGTCAAGAATACATGATACATAGTTTACTTTCTATGCAACATACAATTTCACTGGCGCTTTTGGTAGTTAACAGCAACAACGAGCAAAAAAAAGGAGCAAAGTACAGTAGTTATACAAAGAAAAGTAAAAAAAATTCTCGTAGTAAAAATTCAGTATACATCCTCGCAACAGAAAGTATCTAATGCATCTTCAAATTCGGCAGAGCCCTCGTTGCTCACAACTGCATTAGGCAATCTGTTCCACATTTCAATCGTGTCAGGAAAAAAGGAGAAACGAAAAGCATCAGTACGTGTTAGATAAGGTTGAATAGATATTGTTGAGACGATCGCATCTCCTTCCTGGAGGCTGTATATATAGATCCTTGTTTATTTTTGTTCACCCACTCATGATTTTAAAAAGAAACGTTAGCCTATGCTTACGTCTGCGTTTCTCCAGAGGCTCTAGTTCACAAGACTTTAGCAAGGCTGTAACAGACTCCATGCGTCGGTATTTTCCACATATGAAACGGACTGCCAATCTTTGTATTCTTTCTATTTTTGCTTTCAGGACTTTCTAATGAGGGGACCACACAACACAAGCGTGCTCCAAGACTGGTGGTACAAATGTTTTGTAGCCAGTTAATTTCACGTCCCGTGTAGTGCATTCCAGTTTTTTCTTTAAAAAGTATAGTTTTTGGTTTGCCTTGGAACATATATTATCTATGTGTGAATGCCATTGCAATGTGTGCATAATACTGACTCCTAAGTATTTGAAAGGAGCTGCATTATTCAGAGGATGGTTACCGATGTGGTATATGAAGGAAAGTTCGCTCCTACTTGAGGGAATATGCGTAAATGTTGTTTTGCTATAGTTTATTTCCATGTGCCATTTTAAACACCACTCGTCTAAGGCCTGTAAAGTTCTGTTCAGATTAATTTGGTCACCTTCGCAACCTATTGGGGAATAAATCAAACAATCAACGACAAAAAGTTTCATTTTAACAGGCGGTTCAACTAGTGCGCCGATATCAATAACAAACAACAAGAACAGTATTGGTCCCAAAACAGAACCTTGGGGAACCCCAGAGTACACACGCAATGGATTTGAAATGCAATCCTCAATCCTTGCAGACTGTTGACGCATAGATAAATAGACCTCTATCTATTGTATTACTTCTTTACCTATTCCTATTTTATCGAGCTTAAAAAGCAATTTACGGTGAGAAACCTTACCGAAATCTTTCCTAAAATCAACACTTATGACGTCTGTTTGTAGGTGTGCATCCATGTTCAAGTAAAAATCATGGAGTGTTTCTGTTAACTGTGTCACCGTAGAAAGACCACTCCTAAATTCGTGCTGGATTGTGCAAAGTAACTCGTTAGTGTCAAGAAAACAAATATTATGTTTTGCAATAACGTGTTCTAGAGCCTTGCAGCAAACTGACGTCAAGGATATGGGTCGGTAATAGTTTACTTGCGTACAGTTGCCATATTTAAAAACAGGGATTACTATTGCATTGCGCCAGTCTTGTGGAAGTGACTGAGATTCAATTGACTTCGCAAATATTATCTCTAAGTAAGAGGAAACCCAGTCGGCAAATCGTTTCAAAAATTCAGTTGGTAGACCATCCGGTCCGCTTCCCTTCTTCGCGTCTACTTAAAGCAGCAATTGTAAAACACCTTCCCGTCTGATAATAACTGGTTCCATTGCGATCCTCATTTCACCGTTCATGTATTCGCCTATCTTATCACCTCTGTCTGTTTTATAAACTGACTGAAAGAAGCGATTGAAAGTATCAGTTAAGTCTTCAACTCGTGTCAGGACATTTCCTTCATGTTCGATCTGTTCAATCTTTTCCTTTCTTTCACTCAAGTAACGCCACAATTTGTGTGGTGAACTTTTAAGAAAGTTGGCAAGCGTGTGATAAAAGAACTGTTTTTTCGATTTCACAAGAGCTTCTTTCATCTCAATTTTATAGCTGCAAATTCCATCGTTCTCACTTTCTGTTTTCATAGTCTTTTAATTTTCCGTTTCATATGGATAATGCTGCGTGTTATCCAGGGGTTTCGTTTGCGCGTTTTCTTAATACGAGTTGGAACAAAGCGCTCGACGCAAGTTGTGATGCTACTTTTAAATCTTTGCCACAGTTGCTCCACAGACTCGCACTTCGATTCCTGCTCGAAGTAGCTAAACAGCAATTCTAAAAAAATCGACGATGGCAGTGTCATCTGCTTTTTTAAAGTCTTTTACTGGAAGAAACGGTCTTCCCACACTGCACACACTGTTCTGTATGTTTAAAGACAACATTTTATGGTCTGATATGCCTTCCAATATATCTAATGCATAATCTATTGTGTTGTGCGATAGAAAAACAAGATATAATATTGACTTTGACTTTTCTGTAACCCTAGTTCGTTCTTGCACAATTTGTTCCAAGCCATATGACAAAATTTTATTTCCAAGAGCTTCTCTGAGCTAACTGTTCCTGTCTCGCCGGGCAATAAACCTTGGCAGGTAATGTGCGGCAAATTAAAGCCTCCAGCCATTATAAGCCTCGTGTTCCTGTTATGGTCAACCAAGAATTCACTTAGCAGATCCAGAAACGCTGGTGAAGTTGCAGGTGGTCTGTATACTACGACAATGAGGTACATCTTGTTTTCGAATGTAAGCTTACACCATACACTTTCGGGAACATTACATTCAATCGGGAACATTACATTCATTACATTCAAGCTCAGACGGAATTTTTAACTATGATGGTAGCACCACCACCTCGTGAATCTCTGTCCCACCTGAAGAATTTGTACCCGGAAGGAACAATGCAATCACTGCGTATTCCCTCACGCAGCCATGTTTCTGTAAGTAATATTACATGTGGACTATGCGCCAGTAGAATATATTGTAGCTCTGTCACTTTATTAACGATGCTACGACTATTTTGCACAAGAATTCGTAGCTATGAGTGGGGTGGTTGTCTTGAACTGCTGGCAGAACTATCCGAGTCAAAGGATTCATGCCAGTCATGCGCACTTTCTGTTGGAGTTGTTTCGTCTTTAACGATCCTGTCACTCCGGCTTTTATAGAGACGCCGTTCATTTTGCTCTTGATCCCAAACAAACATGCGTCCATTTATCTTTAGTTTATCATTCATTATAACGCAAGAAGGCAGCTCCAAGGACACAAGGATCTGAAAGAGCCAGTGCAGCGTGACTTCACGTAGTGCATAGGAGCCAATGCCAAAAAATCAAAATACATTGCCATGCAATTTGGACAAGAAAACTAGCATGTGGTTATATCAGGTGTACTATTTGACAACAACATGTCAACAAAATCAAGATACGGCATGTTACACCAAGATGAAAATTCTCAGGTGCTCTAGGCAGGCATCTTCACATGGTATATTTATGTAATGCCTCTGATGGGAAAGTCAAGATAAGTGTGCTCTCTGGAGACAAACACATCTCAGCAAGTGTCATTGAAAAGTTAGAAATGTGAAAAAAAAACACTGATCATTTTTGTGAGGAGTGACTCCTTTTGTCTTGCCGGTCAACAGATACATCCATTTGATAAAAAATTGTAGTACAATGAAATTGCATATTTGCTTAGTGTCATAATACATACTTGCAATGAGCATAGTGCCTGTGTTCAATATAAAAAGCAACAGCTCATGCTTGGTTAGGTGCTTACATACATTTAACAGCATGTGAATGACAGACAGACAGACAAAGAACTTTAATGACAAGGTCCTGAGAAGCTTTGCCCTAGGGCAGAGCTGCGGGCCGCTCCCACGTGGGCAAGGGTGCACGTGAATGCAAAGGTGCAAATAGAAACCACTCTCATTCTGGGTCTTCAATGCTGACATGAAGCACAAATTTTCATGTCTTCGCTTTTATCTCTTTTTTACACCTAATTTTAGAAGTATGGTTTCGTTTTAGGTTCCAGAAGGGGGTAGTATTGGGGGAAGAGAATCCCATGTTTAAGAAGTCATTATTGTTTACGTGCATGCTCACGAGACCAGTTCTTTAGAACCATTCGAGCCTCCCAAAGCGAAAGCAAGGAGCACTTAATGCCTTTAACTGTGTACACCGTGGGGCACACCTTACGTCTTAAAAGCCGGAGAGTTACATGGAATTGAAAATTATTTAAAAAATGTAAAATTGTGGTTCCTCCTGTGAAGTAGTCATGATAGCTTCTGGCAGGTATTTGATATTTTGATTGTGGTGAATCAATCTACTTGCCGACCAAGTACGCTAGTGGAGGTAGAGATGCGTTCAATGCAAAGAACTGAGACCGTCTGAGTAGGACACTTGTTCATCAATAGGGGGATCTGAACATATAGTGTTGAGCAAAAGCCCCTTAGTTTCGTGGCTTCAGTAGACAAAATTTTTATAAGGCAAAATAAAATCGAAGCATTTTTCCACATGGTAAATTTCTGGACATGAGATAGAGTGCACAGTGAGGCGACGTATTAATCTTACCAGACACATATGTACTTGTTTTAAGACGAAGATTCTGTGAAGTGGGATAATTTTTCTTACTTTAGCGCATCTTAACCACTTCAGCAGAAAAAAGCTTTGGTATCAGGTAGTTCGTTCTTCGTATATGCATAGTCGCATGCAAAATCACCGCGCACGGAAGGGATACGTCAAACAGGATGGTGCTATTCTCCATTTATGATGTGCTTCTTTGTTTGTCTTTTTCCCACACTTCCCTGCCTGTACTTATGCTTGTGTCGCCGTTGATGTGTCATATTCATCACATCTGATTTTTGGTTCACAGCTGAAGCCATGCTCTATTTGCTTAGATTGAATATTCAACAAATCACAATAATTGATCATGTAATTATGCAAGCTGCTCCTCATAAGTAATTCTTACCGTAATTGCAATGAAAAGCTACCATATATGACAAGAAATTTGATGCGCAAGATTTTGGTGCCAATGCTCCTTGCAGTGTTATACTGATTTGCTACACAGAAGATAACATTGTAAATTTAATTTTATGTATTTGTGACAAAGTGCAACAGATGAATCCTGTATTGGTTTGGGTCGGGCATGATATAGATGGTAGCTTGCCCATGCCGTCATCCAACTCATCCTCGCTGAGGACGTTGTTGAAGAGAGAGACTTGTTCTCATCGAGAACGAGGAACATGGGATTTATTTACAGTATCTACGTGAGAGCGTTACAGTTCATCAGTCTAGCATGACTGAAACAGAATGCACATTCAGAAGCCACGCCACGGCTGCTTATAAACACTATGTCCTCCCTAGATCCTTAGGGAGGAAAAATGGCTGTTCAACCGTCGACCAATTCGCACCGTGCAAAGTCATCGTAACCGACCCGCCATTGAGGGGCAGGGTTTACACACTCACTCCCGCACAGGTTTCCCTAGCCACACCGAGGTGAGTGGGTTCTCGCAGACATGAGTCTTGCACTGAGCAGGCGCCTATTGGTCCCAGAGTTGACTCCGCAGACAGTGGCCGCCGCGTCTTTTCATTGACTGACGACTTCTAAGACTCGTGAGACGGCGCCGCAAAACACCTTCTTCCAAGAGTTCCGCCGCTTCAAACATACTGTGACGGGGACGGCGAATCCACTAACGGTATTGGTCCGCCGACCGCGCCTAGACATGGTGGCGCCGATGGGCAGGGGACTGTCGTATTGTCGTCCTTAGAAAGCGAGTCGCCACAGTAGACATGGTGGCGCCGTTCTGTTGGGGACTGTCGCTTCACTGAAGATCGCCAGCCTCCCCAGGTCCAACGTAACAATCCCAACAGTACCAGGAAACTACTTTTGTGAGGAAGCTAACCGACTAGGAAATATGATACGCCTCATTACCGCTTTGAGACCGGGCAGGATATTGCTGCAGAACAACAATAAGACAAGCTTAGAAAATGCGTGCAGCGCATACATGATTAACTTTATGTGAAATATAAGCAAAGCTAGCTAGACCTGCTGCCTCACATGAAGATATACATTTCTAAATGCACTGCACTTTCAGTCAGGAACATACATGCGCTGTACAGAACTTTATCAAATGAGCTGCTGTCTTAGAATATGGCACATAAAAAAAGTTTCTTGCACAATTTATCTACATTACCAGCCCCAGGCTTATCAGTTCATCTGTTAACCTCTGCCATGTAAGTGCACGCGTTTTGCGCCGGAAATGCGTCTGCTGGCCAGTAATGTGGCGCATGTTTCTCTTCGATCATAGTGTCAATACTTTGGGATGATGATGATGATGATGATGATGATGATGATGATGATGAAAAACTTTATTTACCCCTCTTTAAAGGGAAGGGGGCAATGATATAGAGGATGGGGGAGAAACTGCTTTGTGTGTTTGCACACGTGTGTTCTATGTTTAACATTCCTTTGGATACTTTATTTTTAAAAAGAAGGTGCCAATTGAAATTAAAGGATATTTCTACACTGTAATACTGATGACACTTTAGAGAATATGCTTATGTTTCATTACAAGATGCGTTCTAAAGTTCATTGGCATCATTGTAATCTGCTTTCATGCGTTTGTCAGTATGTTTCTCAAGGTATTATTTAGTTTCTCTTGTAACTGATCAATAAAGTTTTTGCCCTTGTTAGAAAGAAAATTTTCATTTGAGTAACTCGGCGACTACAGATTACATCCCATTCAGCAAGCATAAATGCAGGAGCTGCTTATAAAGGAATCAAATATTCCCCACTGTAAGTATTCCGAATCCGTTCTAACGTGATCATGGATCTACATTGTGCTTTCACACTATTGGGAAGAGTACTAGCATTCTATTCTGAAGCAGTACAAGCCCTCTGTTTGGGGGAGTTGCAACACTCGGCTTGGAGAAGTAGAAGTACTCGGTTTGGGGGAGCAGAATCACTCGGTCTGCTAAAGTACTATTACTCCTGCGGTCAGAGTATTGACACTCTGCGGAAGAGTACTAGCACTCCCTTGCGTTGGAGTAGCAGAACTCTGTGAGGAGGAGTTGTCCTCGCTCTCAAAGAGGGTCGATCTACCCTCGAAAAGAGAGTGAAATATGGGACAAGCAGATACTCCCTTAAAGAGAAGCTGAAACGGTTTTCAATTTCCATGAATTGCTGAGATTGGGAAGAACAGACCTAATAATTTAGGGTTCCGAAATTTTTTTCTTCGTATCGTTAATATAAGGGGCGGAAATCGCTTTCTAAATCACCCCCGCGGACACGCCCCCATCGCTTCCAGGAGCGCCGGGTGAGGTGGTTGCCAGAGGAGAGAACTGGTGAGAGTGACGTCGCTCGCGGAGACCGAGCTGCGGGACCGGCGCGCTGGCATGTGCTGGCATGCCTCTTTCCGTCCTACGCTTTGCTGAACGACGCTACGAGAGATTTGCCGCCACCGCCACCGCTCACGTTTGTTTTCTTTTGCGATTTTCGTAAACTGTTCTTTCCTTCTGTGCTGCGTGAGTGCCTACAGCCAAGGGCGTCCAACATGCCCTCCTTCTGTGCAGCATTCGGCTGCGCAAACACAGACGGGCGAGACGATGTGGTGTTTCGCAGGTTCCCGAAGGACAAGAAGCTTGCAGCGCAGTGCGGTTAGGAGAGATAAGTTCGTACCGACGAAATCAACTGTGCTGTGCTCAGACGATTTCCGCGATAGCCGGATAGCCTTGCGACAGATACGGAAACGCGTTGTTGCTAGCGTTGCTATACTCCGTTCAATGCATCAGGTGCAACGCTGTGGAGGCTTGAGATACTTCTTGCAGTGGCTGCGTTCTCACTTAGAAAAAGTTCGGTGTTTCTTGACCTGATTTTTGAGAAAGTTTTTCATTATAAGCTCAGTTCTGAATGAAAAAAAAAAGAATTTACCCATAGAAACAATCCGTGTACTTCTACGGCTATACTAACACTTCTTTTAAATCAATTTTCTTTTCGGCATTTTTAATTGCAGCCCGTCGCGGCAGCTTCACGTGCATGCTCGCGCGAGCAAACGCCGCTGGCACGCTGCGAAGCATAGACGGAAACGCGCGCAGTAATAAATTTTGGTGACCGGACTTCGTGCGTAGCTTCCACAGCGTTGCACCTGAGGTATGAAATGGAGTATAGGCTTGCCTATGGACATTCGACGTAGGGTTGCAGTTGTCGTGTTTACCACACGGCGGTGCTAAAACTGCCTAATATCTTTATGTCAACACTAGCATGGAGCACGCATAACGATTCTTGATTGAGCCACAATCGCAAAGTCGTCGAACCATAGTATGAATATTGCACATATAATACCTCTGGCCATCTCTGGATGTGTATGATAAGCAACTTCCATGACTGTACCTCGCAGCACTGCATGTGCGTGCTTTGAAATGCGGCACTTGTGTTCGCGATCGTGTATCAACACTCAAAAAACCACGGGACTTTAGACAAGCAGCGGCAAGGTGCTTGACATCGCGGTATCGCACCCGTGTTTACAATCTAATGAGAAGTTAGTGCTTCAGCATTCTTCCAGCAGCAAGTTCCCAGTGACACTTTAGCGCATTTTTTCTCCCGTCATCGGAACGTGCAGCTATATGAAAAAAACAACAACATGCGTACCAGCTAGGATTTCCGACGCGCGAGAACGTGCACACATCGCTCTCGCTTTTGGCACACTCAACATCGTCGTTGCCGCCATTGCCGCCGTCGTTTTCCGTATCGGCTGTCGGTTCGAACATGTACGGCGAAAATACAAGCTGTCCGAGACAGCGAGAACGTTCCATAATGCTCACAACTCAGCTATGAAGCCATAACAGAACAGCGTGCTACGCTCTGAAACGGCGGTGCCGACCGGCGACTGCCGCGAATGACGTCACAGCGGCCCCTACCAATCACGGGCAACAGCGGCGTTCGCGCGATACACTGAGGTGCTGGTGCGCATTTTTATGAAAAAAACAGCCGCTTGCGCTTGTTTCCGCCCTTTTAGAACCAGATATTCGTGTTCAGGGGACTCAAAACTGTAGAAAGCCGCAGAGAACTCATTTTTTTCAAAAACTGTTTCAGCTTCCCTTTAAAGAGAGTGCCCGGAACTCTCTTTGTTTCTTTAGTGTAGGTGCATCCATATGTCCGGCGACAACGAACGCAAACGACACATGGTGAAAACGTTCGAGTCCAACAAGGGCAAAGTACATTCACGGGACATCAATCTCAACCCAGCCGCACAGTCTGTACGCGAAAGCGGAAGCAAGACGCATTGACCACTTTCATGTACTAGCGCACCAACGTACATTGAAAACGAAGAATCTGTAGTTTTCAATGTACGCGCTAGTATGCTAGTGTTTTCGGCGCCGAGCAAGCTGGCTAGGTTGTGCAAAAGCATCGCAGTAGAGAAGACAGATGCGAGTAGCGGCTGTGGGAAAAAAGCGCACCACTTTTTGTCATAAAAAGTGTGCATCTTGGGTGGTGCATCAAGTACCTCTCTCATGTGGACTGTCCTACATTGGCCTTCTTTTTTTTTTTTCGCAAGATGAAGCGCCAACAGAAACAGCACACCACTGAAGAAACAAACAATAACAGTTGCAAGTAGCGCCTTGTCCTGTTATTCTTTGTTTCTGCATTGGTCTGCTGTTTCTGTTGGCGCTTCATCTTTTGAAAGTTATTTACCGACTAGCGTGGAGAACACGATCTCGGTGATGCTCGGTGTCAGCGAAAGCCCATATTTTAAGGTGATGGGGAGGTCAAAGCTTCGCAATTTCGGGTGGCAAACTGTCGACATCCTGGCAAAACCGCCCACGAAATGCGGAGAAGACGCAGCACGATGTATGACAGCTTCACGTTGGGTGCGCTGAGGTCATATGTGCACGATTTATTTCGCCGCAACGAGATACCAACGGTCGGGAAGATAACTAACGAGTTCCCGAAGCGTATGGATCTCCCATCATTTGTGCGTCACCTGCTTGCAGAAATAGGCTTCAGGCCCGAGAAGCGGAGCCGCAACTCGCTGCTTATTGACCAGGAAGACATCGCCGAGTGGCGGAATCACTACCTTCGTGACATGGAGCGCTACGTGGCAGAAGGCCGAAAGATATTCTTCCTGGACGAGGCATGGCTGATGGTGGTACACACTCGGACGATCATGTGGACAGACTCCGTGCTGCAGAAGCGCGGACGCCTGTTCACTCGAGCATATGGCCTGTCGACGGGTCTGAAAAAACCTTCAGGGAAAGGCCTGTGCCTGATCATGACGCATGTCGGTAGCGAAAGTCGCTTCGTCGACGACTGTTTGAATGTATTCCGAGGCCGAAAAACAGGTGACTACCATGAAGAAATGGACGAAATGGCTTCGTGAAATGGTTCAATGTCGTCATGCAGAAGTTGCCAGCTGGTAGCGTCATTGTTACGGACAATGCACCTTACCATACCTACGGAGGAGAGAAATTGCCGACGATGGCCTGGAAGAAGTAAACAAAAATACAGGAGTAGCTCAAAAACAAGACCATCGCCTACAGTGAAAGGATGGCGAAGAAGCAACTTCTTCAACTGGTCACATCTGTAAAGTCGCACTTTCGGAGCTACATCGTAGACAACACGATAGAAAGGGCCAGCTGCATTGTACTTAGGCTCCCGGTGTAGCACTACTAATTTCATCCCATTGAGCGCAGGCGAGCAACGGTCAAAAATGGCATGGCTGTGGACAACAGATTTCAAGTCTCCACGGTCGAGGACATCATGGGGGAGACCATCGTGAACGTAACGGCGCAATGCTGGAGGAAAAGCACTCAGTACGGTATGGACCTGGAGACAAAGTTCAGAACTGACATGCCTGGGAGTGACCATATCCAACACATCGTCATCCAAGTTGGTGAAGATGAGACTGAAGAGAGTGACTCTGACTGCGAGCAGTCCGGCATTGATCTACTCCACGAAGCACAACGGCTTCTTATTAATGTAATAACAGCCCTTGTTAGGGCTACCGAAATTTTGCTGGTAGGAACGCAATGCCCGAGCATCCACCCGGTGACCTCTACAATAAATAGGCAGTTAATTTGATGGCATATACCTTTGAATGGAAGCTCAATTCTGAACAAGCGAAGTCCTGCACAATCTTGCTCAATTTAAGTACTGGCATGGAAATATGAAATATTCCTAAATGCTGGCAAATCCGAATGTAAATAGAATTATTTACCCTGAATAACTTTGTGGGGCCCAAACGGCTCGTTAGGGCAGACACCGGCGAGCTTGACAGGACCAATGGTGAAATAGGAGTAGTGAACGCGAAATTGACAGCCAGTGTTAGCAGCCTACACTGGAAAGGCCCAGTTAACAGTGATGTCGTAGCTAAAGCCCCTCCATCCATGCGCCAGTACCGCTTTGGCTAAGTTGCGCCAACCTTTGATGTGTGCGCTGTTCTCTGATTCGTCGCTCATACCAGTTGCGCTTCCGCAATTTCCATTTCCGTTCGTTTGGCTTCCGGGATTTCGGTTCCTGAATTTTTGCTTGCTCCATGCTCGCACCTCAATCCAGCAATGACATCACTTGTTCCTAAAACTGGAAGTTGGAACTACATAAGTTCCGCTTGCTGCCGGAAGCTGAGGGGGTGAGCGAGGAAGAAGCGTGGAGGAGGGGGGTAGGTTGGCGGTACTGAACCTGGTAGGTGAAAACGTGGATGGAGTGGCTTTAGTCGTAGCTATTGTTGGTGAAATCGCAGTAGTCAACACGAAATGACCACCACTGCTAGCAGCTTGCACGCCAAAGCACATTCATGTGGTTGGATTGTTTATTTTTGGTTGTATGGCTCAGGCCAGTAATGCAAATATGAAAATAATTATAAAAGACAATTAGATTATAGAGGCCTAAAATGCTCATTATGCTCATTCGAGTAGCCACCGTCGAACTGGATGGGCTCCGCGCTGAAATAGCGGTAGTCAGGCATGCTTGAAAGGCACAGTTAGCAGTCTGCATTTCAAAGCGCAGTCCTGTCGTCACCATTGTTTAATTTGTTTATGCGACTGGGCAAGTAACGCGCATGCACGCAAAATCATTAACTTCAATTACTTTGCCAGCATTTTTTGTCGTCGACTCAGCCCTGTTCGAAGTGCCGGCAGCCATCTTCTCCATCGGCGGGGTCACCGGCTGCCCGGCTCATTACGTGAGTCTAGAGTGCGCGCCCAATGGTTGAGGCTCGTGTGCACCCGCCTTTCAGGAGCTAATGACTTTATCTTCTAAAATTGTACCCGACGATAGTGTGGCTTTGACGCACAACTGGGTTCGGTGGCGCACTCGTTATCTTGCTTCGCGGACGCGGACCAACAGTTGCCATGCGCCGCGAGCGCGGACCGACATTGCCTTCGTGCCGAAAGCAGTTTCCTCCTCGCCATATGCGTGCCGCTAAATCACTGCTCGCCTGCGCTGACGCAGATGGGATGGTCCTTCTCCTAAGTTATATTCATACGTAGGTGCGGCTTAGCGCGTCAACGCGGGCCCTATCTTGAAAGCAATCAGCAGTGGGTACAAAGTCTAGACGCACTTAGGGCTAATGGCTTCGTGTGCTCTGCGTTCTTGCCGCTTATTTCGAGCTGAAGCAAGAGGCACAACGAAGGACAATTCGCTCGCTGCTGCTGCCGCTCTTCCTCACGCCAGCGCTCTGACAGTGAGTGTACGCTGTCATAGAGTGTGAGGCGTTCGTTTGCTTGTGCGCGAGGGGCACCATGCTTGTTAATTTAGTTAGTAAGCGAATGTTTAAAGCTTTATACAGCCGATGAAACTATTATCCTGACTTCGTATAGTTGTCTAATAATTTGCTCTTGCAACCTATTCTCCTCCTTTCGGGCGAAACTACATTTGTTTTTATTCTTCAAGACAGACTGGCTTTAATGCTATGAGGAATACCTATACGTCTGGCAGAATATGGTGATGGCAAAGCGGAAGCTACCGATGGCATCAGCCAAAGCCAAACATGAGCGCAATCACGCTACAGCAATGACCATACAACAAAAAACGTGCAGTGCCACGGAGTTTGCAGTTGTAACCACGTTTCAGCGCAGTTGGAAAGGCGGCCCACGAATCCCTAGGAGAAGCGCTGGCCGATTGGTCTGGAGTTCGACCAGCAGCGAACAAGACCCAGGCAGAGACTATACAGGGCATTGTTTTTATTTTAGCTGCGCCAATTCTTTTACTTACCTATGGCAGATAGCGTAACGCTAATACTTGATCTAAATCACTCGATGAGGCCGCCATTACTTGCTTCTGCGAGAAATCAGAATGTCCAATTCAATAATTAGCGTAATTACACTAATTACTCTGTTAATTAATTAATTTACGCCGTATATTTTAATCTACGAATTATATCCACTGAGTTCGCTCGGCGTATCCACTTGAAACGAGCTCTTTGAACAGCACCAGTTACTGTTGTGCTTAATTGAATGCACAAAACAGCAATTTCTTGAAGAAGCAACTGAAACGCCAACACATTTCGTCGGACACATTGAAAATAAATGTCTCGAAACTGGTGCTGGCCAGAGAATTCGTTCCAAGTAGATACGCCGTGCGAACTCAGCGGCTATAATTTGTACTTTGAAATATTTCACGTAAAGTAATTATTTAAGAAGTTAATTAGCGTAATTACATTTCTCATTCAATTTAACATATTGATTTCTCGTAGAAATATGTCCGCCTCATCGAGTAATTTACATCAAGGGTTAGATTTGTGCTGTCTGCCATAGGCAATCTTTAAAAAAATTGGTGCAGCTAAAAGAAAACACCCTGTATATATAGGTGACGTAAAAAAAATAGATGCGCATAGTCATGTACACCGGGTTACATAATACATACATGGTTACTCAGTGGACACAGAAAGGGGAGAATTGAAGACTTGTACTAAGACCATTTTTAGGTTTCACGCCGTACTGGCTAGCGTTGTAGAGCAGCCTTCGCACTTGCATGAAGGCTAAGCGGGGGAAAATCATGCACTACACTATACAGCTGATCGGAGGGACGTGGGAAGGCTTGGACAGATATTTATACTCCTTGCTCACAGGGTATAAAGGCATTTTAGTTTGGGCCGAGTGACGAATTGCACATTCAATACACCTTCAACGAAAATAATTCTTAAACGTCGGGAAACGCCAAAGCCGCGTACATGGGGGTGGTGTCGCAGTTCAAGTCCTTCTTGTGTCAGTCTGTCACACACAGCCACAAAGCCAAATGGGCTGTTGATAAAGCCCCGTTTGATGATGGTAGTCGCAGCAGTCGCCAAAGAGACGTTCCTCAGCCTTGCGAGGCTGGTATGCAACGTCCCCAGCTTGTCGGGCTAGTCGCTGTTCATCAGCCTTCGGCAGCGCGCTTGGCACGATTTTGCATTCTGTCGCCCTCCTATCACATCTGTTGTTCTTCGGCAGTTACGTTGACATGTTTCAACGCCATGAATTGGCTTCTTTGTTGCTGCAGTCGCCATCGCTTAGGCACATTTTCACCGGTTGACTCCCATTGCCCCTGACGTCGAGCTCGTTGTTGATAACTGCGCTTGGAGCGACGAACCTCTTCTTTGAACTTTTCTGACTATGATCCCGATTACCTTTTCCTATTTATTTCCCACACTCGCACGCGCACGTATGTGCCAAAAGAACAAGAGGCTGCGCACGCGAAACGTACGTGAAGAAATGCGCGTATAAAGAAGCTTCACAAAGATAGAGGTGAAATCCAGGTTCGTAGGCTGAAAGTGCTTTCGCACTAAAAGAGTTTCATCACATACTCACGTAAACAGTGCTCAACGCGACAAGACGCTCAAAATGAGAAGCGAAAGCTCAAAGCTGAAGCACTGTAAGCTTGCAATGCACGTCTTCATTTCATAGCTTTTTCATCCATTTTCATCCATTTCATCCATTTCATCCATTTGTTTTCGAATATTTATTGCACGTTAGAATTTTTATTTATTTATTTATTTCCATAATTTATTTGATGCATCTCTTCTCTGGATAATTTTCTCTGCAAGAAACCAATAAACCTTGAATATATTACGCACTTTGTATCCTTACTGCGCCTGCATTGACATATGCTTTGAATGGTAAGTAAATTATTGGCTTCCTATAGTGGCACATTGACAACGCACCTTCCTGCACCGTCATGTGCAGCGAAGTCGGCCAGTTGCATCCCTTCCTGTGAATTTTTGAGTGTTTTAAGTCTAAACCATTCTTGCACGTCCACAGCTAATCAAGTGTGCAGAAACATCCATGCCTTACATGTTTCTAATAACAGTTTCTAATAAGTTTGTGATCATATTTATTAGTGTGTAGATACATATAATGATTTACTGTGTGATTCCTACTGTTACGAGTAATGAAGTACTATTGTACTTGCAGAAATATATCACCCTGGGATTTTAAAAGAAATTTCTACATATCATCTCTACACAATATGCAGTATGTTCAGTAAAGGACCACAAACTGGTCTGGGCCTCTCACTGTTATAAATTTTTTTACGTTCGTGCCATTTTCGTGAGAGTCATTTCATCAAGGATGAGCAAGAAGATGTTCCCACGACCACCTGAACAAGGTCAGTCGTCTACTTCATCGCCCGTTTTTGGACGAAGTGCCTTTGCAAGCTCGGACCAGCCTGATTCATGGGAGAGCTAAATGCCAGAAGCCATCGACTCTGACAGCGAGTACACCGTAGTCATGGGCCGCCGTATGAAGAAGATGCGCCGTATGTCGACTGAGGGGACTTTGTCGAATCAGACTGAGCAGGATTTTGTGATGGTTCTTAATTTCTTACGTGCGGCTCTCGACGACACACGGCATGAACTCTCTCAGCAGGCAGTTTCTAACCGAATATTTTGAAAGTGCGGCCCCTGGACAAATCAACGAGATCAGGATCAACGCTCGCAAGAACATTTTGACAATAGATGTGAAAAATTCCGCAATACTTCAGAAGTTAAAGACCATTCCACAGTTAAGCGCAATCCCCGTCCGTTCCTTTATCACTTACGGGAAGGAGACAACTGGAGTGATTTCCAACGTGGAGCTTGAAATCAAGCATGCGGACCTCAAGAATCTTTTGAGGCCATCGGTGTGCATTCTTGAGATTCACCGCTTGGGGCACTCCCGATGTACCAAGTTAAGGTTTGCTTCTTCGACATTACCAGCGTCTGTCAAGGTGGGCTACGTGATACACCGAGTACGACCATTCGTTCCGAGGCCTATTCAGTGCCGGAAATCTCACAAGGTAGGGCACGTGAGTGCTGTTTGTAGAAGCAAAGCCACCTGCTCGCGTTGCGGCAGAGAGCATGATGCCACCGACTCTGAGGCGTCCTCATTTAAATGTCCCAACTGTGCTGACTCTCACGAATCGACTTCGAAGGAATACCCGAAGATGAAACAAGAGGTTCATATTCTTCGAAAAATGGCGACAGACCAATCTTCACGTAAAGAGGCTGCTAATCTGTTCGCCAAAGTGACCAACGCTAGCAACTGAAGCATCACAAAACCATTTCAGGAGAACTACCTAGCGTGGCGCAGGTACCATGACTACCTCTGCCTCTGCGTGCATCGAGGACGGTAACGGTGTCTACTGATAATTCAAGGTCGATGAGAGCACGCGGCAAATATTCAGATCCATCAGTTGATACAGACACGGAATGGCTTTTGCTGCCCTCTAGGCCCACGGCCATGCCAGTGGGCCCTAGTAATCCTCTGCGCCATGAAGCAAAGACTTATAAGGCCAATGAAACACAATGAGAAGGAGAGTGTACAAAAAATGCTGAAGCACGTGGCAGAGTCAATGCACGTGATTCTTGGTGGTATGGAGAATCCGGTCGCTAAATGTGCCCTACAAGTGCTCGCCGTGTTGGAGCCGCTTATCGCAGCTCTTTATATACTATAAAGCTTTTGTTTGGCGCTTGTGCTGTTGACGCAGAGGAGGCCCCCACACCAGCTCCGTCCTAGCGCGTTTATTTTTAAGTTACCTAAATTGGTGACTACAGACTTGATACGAAACGTCATAGTGGCTTCATGGATGACATTCGTGAACGTTTATCATCAGAGTGTTGAACTTGCTTTCACCTTTGCGCCTCCCTCTTGCTATGTCATCATCATCCCTCATCACACCTTTATGTCTCCATTCCCCCTCCCCCTGTGCAGAGTAGCAGGCTAGAGAGCCTTAGCTCAGGCTGACCTCTCTCCCTTCTTTCAATTCAATTATCTCTCTCTCTTACATACAGGAAAAAAAACGAATCCGTAGAAAACGAAATTGTTCACTTTATTCGCCTGCCACTGTTCCTATATGATTCTGCTTCTAACAGAAGGTGAGGGGTCGAATTGCCAACCATGGAAGTCGCATTTCGATGGGAGTCATAGGTAAACGAAAAGCTTTTGCACTTAGAATTAGTTCATTATCATTTATTGAACCCTTAAACTTTGCAAAGGCTATTTATTGCATGAGGGGGTCATGCATATGCAAAATCTAACAAGCAATACTAACACCAATCGAAAGCAAAGGACACAATTGTAAAACAAGCCTCTTTCCTGATGCTTCGAATCTGTAGACATTCATTGCATCAATATGTATTGTTGAACAGCACTGTACAAATAAGCATGATCAGGCATAGTGAGCGCTCTATCAGGTAGCTGGTTCTATAGATGTACAAATGCCAAAAGGCATGAATGCTCTAGTACACCATGCACACAGTACAAAGGAAACTCTTTTTTCAAGCGTTGTCCCTTCTGCCAGATATGACTGGGCCATCAGCAGCAAAACTTTATTAGAGGGCATTGTGCAATACCGCTTATGACAGCATGAAGAGAGTGAAGAGGCTTTTCAGTGCCGATGCTACTCTAGTAGGTGGAACGATGAGCAAAAAGATTGGTGGTAGAGCACGTAAATTTCACCATAACATTTTGAAATACATAAAATTCCAGGCGAGAGTTGGAGGTGCATTTTGCCCACCCACACCAACGACACAGGCATACTATAAGAAATACTACAGTGTACATAGTACTACAGTCTATGGGAAAGATATCTCATACAGAAATCAAGAATGATCCAACAAGTTCTCGACAACATTGCAGACTTTCTTAGCCAGTCTGGTCTCTCATTTTCAGATAAGTCAGCTTACACTGACGTCGGAAATAAGACCAGAATCAAGAACTACCCCAGATTGCACGTTGTGCTCCACATAGCTAGACAAATATGTCCGCAAGTCAACATCCCCAAATCCTCAGCTACTGTAAAACCTAGATGGCAGATCCAGCACGTAGGCGAAATATTTATGCCATATCTGGACAACGCATTCTGTGACTGATGAAAAGAATAATCTCAAAATCATGGGAGGTAGCCAAGCGCATTCAATAGAAAATCGCAGATGCTGTACTTGTGTCCAAGGTATTGTACGGTATGAATTACCAACCACGCACAAGAGAACTCATCGAATACAGCCGTAGGGTACTGACAGGTATATCAAACTTTACCATGCTTGAAGACCTCTACATGAAAAGCAAACGAACAGGCACCTAGACAGAATACAGTTGCAGCCCATGGAACAAATTCTTTGCCTGAAAAACTAAGAAACTGGTTGAGAGATACTATGCCAACTAGCATATGAGGTGCAAAAACGACTACCGCTTCATTCAGAAACACAACCTCAGAAGCACCTGAACTTAAAACACAACAGGCCCATACCGTGTAATGTGCGGGTAAACAATTAGCCAGGAGACTATATGCGACTGCCAAACACACAGAAGAGGTTGCTAGTCATGAAGACAAAAACAAACATCAGCCATATATAGCACACTGATGTGGCAATAACAGTGTAAAAGTAGTATGACACTACATAAAAGTAGTATGACACTACATAAACACTACATAAAGGGCGATAAGCCATATGACGTACAGCAGTAGAGCCTCGACGGCATACCCTTTGCTCCTCCCCCCCCCCGCCAAAAAAAAGAAAGAAGAGGAAAAAGAAAAAAAACCTTTTGCGGTATGCAGGCGATCTTCTGGCAGCTCTTTTGAGTGTACAAGTTTCTAATATTCCCGGCACCTAACTATCTCGGTTCCGTCTGAACCCCTTCACTGCTGCGCAAAAGAGGGCCAGGAGATTTGGCTGGACTTAACAACAACAATAATGTAAGTGAGGAAATAATGCTTTACTTACAACTCGGCTTGTCTGTTACCGAAGGTGTGTCGCATTATATGGCTTCTATATACTGGCAGGGTAGAACGCTGCTGATTATTAAATGTTTCCACTTTTTTACCACAACTGATAGCTTCCAGTCCAGTTATGAAGATAAGTGTGCGCGAGTATTTCTTGTCTTCTTTCGCATGTGTCTCAGTTTTTGTGGTTCCATGTGTATTCACGGGTTATTCCGTGTACACGAGGTCACATTTGCACGCAGCTAGATGCATTGGTGGCTCTACGCGTCAGGAGGAACCAGTTTGGCGCAGCTGCAAGTGGGAGCCTGCGGTCGATGGTCAGCGAAAGCGAATATCAGCGCTGGCGCCCCCTGCGTCGTCTGCTACTACAGAACACCTCGAAGAGCTGCCAAGGCTGCCTTCCGGCCGTCAAAATAACCACGACTTTCGTTTAATTCCCGTTAGAAAAATGGTTTAAAGAATTTGAGGTGATCGTTGATCTGTTTGTTGCCTCTAATAATGTGTATTGAACACGTGCTGCACTGGCGTTGACTTGTGTGCGCGCGTGTGTGCGTGTGCGTGTATGTGTTCCTACGCTGGGAAATTAATGTGCATGTAGTGTACGGGCAACGAGGTGGTGTGATCCTAACGTTAGGTAGTTAACGGGCTGCAGCGTCAGCATTGTGAAACGTCTTGCTCGTGCCTATTATACTAACTGCAACTTGGGCGCATTTCAGTGACAGAAGGATGTGGTGATGCTCACCTAACACCGCATGGGCAGCTTTGGCTAGCACTTCGCTAGTGTTAGACGCGATGCATATCTTCCTCGGTGTCCATGATTAGTTGGAGTTTTTGTCCGATTAGCCGTTTACCTCTTGTGTTATACACTTTTTTTCTTTTACATCATCCAACACTACTAATGTCCGTATTGTAATTTGATAAGGATATAGTAAGTACTTGGCAGAGCATTATAACACACAGAGTATTACAATGCGGCAAGTTATTGAATAAATGGAAAGACACCAGGAACCAGGACTTGGGACGTGCACACTAAAAGAAGAGCACATCGTTTGGGGCGTACCTTGTTTCCAAACAATAATCGTCATTTGTCTTGCTTGCGTTTGCTTTCTTGAAAATTCTGCGTTGGCTACTTTCGTGTCAAGTATGCACATAACGCTCATGCCTTCCTTCACCTGGAACAACCGGGCACTCAGCGTTAAGGATAGGAAATGCACGCAAGACAGATGACAATTATGGTTTAGGGAAGAGACACGCCTCAAAGGGTACGATATATTTCTTACAGTATGGCTGTCTGTGATAGTAATGAGCCTATTTTAAGGCAACTGCATTTTGAAGGCCGCTCTCGGCGTTCTCCACTTGCACTCGTACAGCTGACTCTTTCCTGTGCCTGCATATTTCATTGTCGATCGCACCACCCAAGTCATCTGCCGTCCCCGTCTGTGTCTCCCTCTCCTTCGACCCCGATCTGTAACTCTAATAGCGCACCGGTTATCACCTCTGTATATCCCGACTAGAATATCAGCTATAGTCGCGTTTTTTATTCTCATTCACATTGTCTCTGTCCTCACGCCTAACGTTCGGCCTTTCCGTTCCATCTGTTTGCGTTGCCATATAGTTGCGTTCTCATTTTTTTAATGCTCTATGTTAAAGCTCCACTGGTTAGCACAGGTAAAATTCAAATATTGTATAGGTTTCTTGTCGGCTGATGTTCATAATTTGGAGAGAGTCTGGTATTTGCTTTCCAGCCTATTATTTATGTGTCTAGAAATCTCCTTCTCGTGATCCGGGTCGGCTGCTGCTACTTTACGTACTCTGGCACAGCTTCTGTATATTAAATAACTACCAACCACAAACGCTTGTCGCTTTGCAAGGCCTATGAACGTATTTTTTTCATTTTGCATCTTCAAACCTAGCCTTACACTTTGCCGGCTCATGGCCTCAATCACTCCCTGTGAGGTAACTACAGTGTTGCAGATTAGAACCTGCCATCTGCAAACCAGAGGCAACTGAGATAGTCCCCAGTTGATCCTCACGTCGAATTCTTTCCCAGTCTTACAGGTTCAGTGCTTTCAAACATACAGTAAATAGTGAGAACGATATTTATGACAACTCTACACAGTGATAGAAGCAAGCATCCCGTATATCGTTGGGTGGCTCAGGGAGGTTTGCTGAGCCTGACTTTATTTAATGTCATTCTCGTTGGACTTGTCAAAAAAAAAACTCGCAGGCGCAGTCTCAGTCTCAGTGTACACAAATAACATCTGCATATGGACAACGAGCAAGTACAAACGAACCTGCAGCGTGCAGTGTCAATAACGTCGACATACCTAAATAGTTGTGGACTAGAGCTCTCATAGAAAAAGAGTGTATCCATGCCATTTACACGGAAGTCAATGGGCTGCTACCCCGTTATGATTGATAAAAAAATTATACCTTCGGTAACCCACGTCAAGTTTCTCGGAGTCACCATCGACTGTGACCTATCTTGGTCCAAGCACATTTCTGCATTAGGAAAAAAAGCTGGACAGCTTCGCTAAAGTCATTCGACATATGTCTGGAAAATCATGGGGGCCATCCAAATCATCTCTCCTACAGCTCTACCAGGCCTTTTTTGTTGGATAGCTCCACTACAGTGTGCTTGTATATTCTCGGATTAATACATCTGCCGTCCGCACATTTTAAAGTGCTCAGGCTCGCACACTACGAATTTTTCTAGGGCTACCGCGATGTGCTTCCACATGAGGCACTATTGCAGAGGCATGCGCGTACCCAGCTCGAGTTTATCCACAACGTGACCCAGTGCGAGTGCATGTAAGGCTACTGACGAGGCACAGGAATCATCCACTGACAAACGCCACAAGCATACGGCCTGAAGCAGCCTACTCAGAAGCCGTGTGGTCGCAGCATCTACTGTCGTCGGACTTCGCGCCGCATGACCAACCGGAAGTTCCACTCTGGACTGCGTCAAAGCCGTGCTTGAGACTCTCAATCCCCGGAATATCGAAGAAGTCGAAAATCCAGCTTGCTGGGCTCAAACACTTTGCGTTATCCTACTTTGCTGAAATCTACGGACACACCGAACATGTTTTTGTAGACGGTTCTCTTACACAGGTCTCTTCCGCGGCAGCTCACATTGTACACGGAATGGGGATAACGCAACTGTTCAAGATAGGACACAGAACGTCAACGGCAGATGAGTCGAACGGCGTTCGAGAATCAGTCCGCTGCATACTGCAACAATGCCTGGAGAAGTGGACAGTTATGCGTTTTTAAATGAAAAAGCATAAGGTGGTCTGTACTTGTTTCCAGCTGTTTCAATAGTAACTGCGCTGGCCACATTGACCAGTAGCAACAGGGCGGCGCCCTAGCGGTTCCCACTTTTCCGGGACAGCTTTTCCTCTAGAGTTGATTATATTAGCTCTATGCCCTCTGAGTCTTTCTGCGTGAGATAAAACGGATTGCTTGCTAGAAGTCTTCTTAATACTTCTTATAGTGACATAGTTCTTTTTATGCAATACTTAGACAATTAATTATTCATACCTGCAGCAGTAGACACTTCATATCTCATTTGCAAGATACTCATTTCACTTTAGCCTAATTTATTTTTTAAAAATGATAACAGTTTTTTCACCGCCCGATTCGTGGCCGATCCCCCAGTGTGGGTTGTGCCATTTCACTTGGCAGGATCAACAAGAACAAAATCGAAGATGGTTACGGTCTGCCTATGTGCCTATACCATCTATTGGTCTAACGTTATCAGTGCCTGTGATCCTATATTTTGGAGCCTCCATTGTTGGGTTCAGCCACAGAAATATTTGCTTGGCAATCCAAAATTACCTCATTGAAGGCAATCGATTTCCGTGTTAGATTGATCCTTCTCCCTCCCAACCATAGCTTTCTTTTATTCCTTATATATTATTAATTATTATTATTATTATTATTATTATTATTATTATTATTATTATTATTATTATTATTATTATTATTATTATTATTATTATTATCTATTTATCTACGTTGTCCGCTTTGTTGTCTGGAATGTGCAATTGCAGCTCCTACTAGAGCGGAATTAGTTAATAATAGTCTAGTGCAATCTTGTTTAGATCACATAGCGGTCAGAGCTCCCTGCTGTTCATTTAGGTCATGTACTATTCTACAACGCATGGCGGACCACTATTTCGTAGCATGTCGTCTAGTTCTACCAGACGCGTCCAGAACGTTATCGGTGGAAACTGGATATGGACAGCGTAAATGCCTTGTCCCTACTGGTAATCAATCCAAGCTCGATAACCTTATCGTTTCGTTTGACTGGTCATCCTTAGCCAAAGAAGATTCTTCGGCCAAAGTATATGAAAGGTTCTGCATGCAAATGAAAAATCTTGAATTGCGTTGCACACGGCTGATAGCTAAGCGGATAAGGAAGGGTCACTGCTGGATGAACACGGAAATTCTTGCTTCCATTTCGTATCGAGACAACTTGTGGAAACGCTGCAAAAGAAATCCCAGAAACCAAAGACTGCGATTAGAATACAAGTCGGCAAGAAATAGAGTTGTTGCTCTTCTGCGTGGCGCGAAACGCCGTTATTTTTTTTATAAATTCCAACAATCTTCAAATAATGTAAGCAAAACTTCGTCTTTGGTAAATCATCTCAGAGGAGTGAGTTCCAATAGCCGTTCTGTTTTCGGTGTTTTTCAACAACCTCCCACAGAAGTGGTTGATGCTTTCAACAGGCACTTTGTTAAAGCGTCCCAAAGGGCCGTCTCTCCACATACAAGCACTTCACCGTTCGGGCATTCCGTATCTGCGCCGGCTTTTCTTCCGAAAATTTTGAAGGGTGACCTGGAGGCAATTATTTTCAGTTTCTGTCCTAACAAGCCCACTGGATATGATGGAATTTCTTTACACACCATCAGAAGGAATTTCAATGCGCATTCAGATATTATCCTGCATATACTGAATGGTTTTTGGAAGGCGACGAAATTCCAGAATGCATAAAAACTGCAGTTATTGTACCACTACACAAGTCAGGGAAGAGAGATAGTATTGAAAACTATCAGCGAATTTCAATATTGCCGATTATTGCTCAGGTCTTAGAAAAATTTCTTTTCCACACTATGTCTTCTTTTCTTAAAAAATTTTCTATCCTGACCAATCGACAGTTTGGCTTTGCTTTAGGGCGTGGTACTATGGCACTGCTTGAGGAATTTTCAGATGAACTGTTTTCGGCATTTGATCAGAATCTTTTCACATGTGCGCTATTTTTAGATGTAGCGAAAGCGTTTGACACTCTGAATCATCAAATCTTGTTAAGTAAACTGCATTTTGGGGGATTTCGTGGGCCTTTTTACAAAGTTCTCGAAAATTATTTGAGCAACAGATTTCAGGTGGTCTCTACCGATGATAAGGGCATATTTAGTTCTAAGTTGTCGGTAAAAACTGGAGTTCCTCAGGGGTTCATTTTGTCGCCATTGTTGTTTAATATCTTTGTTAACGACTTCCCTTTGGCAATTTCGAAATGTTCAGTATTCCAGTAGGCTGACGACACTGTATTATTAGCAAAACACCTTTCTTATAAAACATCCACTGAAATGTTGCAAAATGACGTGCACAAGGCAATCCTTTGGTTCTCAAATAATGGAATTGTTGTAAATGCCCAAAAAACAAAACTTGTTTGTTTTCGCTCCCCACTTAAGACTCCTGTTATTAACATGCCTCTCTACTTGCATGAGTCAGACTGTGTTCATTGTAAATGCGCACCTATTTTATACGTGGATTGTGTGAAATATCTCGGAATCTATTTCGATAGTAATTTATCGTGGCAACATCACTTATCACTTTTTGGTTCCGAACTTAGGTCAGTAGCCTGGCTGTTATTTAATATCAAAAGTATTGCACCCTTGTCTGTAAAAAAGATTATAGCACAGGCACTAGGTTACAGTGTGTTAAAGGGACACTAAAGGTTACCAGAAACTCAAGTTAAAGTGGTAGAGCAATGTTCTAGAACGTCTAAGGCGTCAATTTAATCGCGAACAGAGCTTTAGTAACCGAGAAATTGAGGTAAATGCATGACACGATTTGAGACCGCCCAGCGACATTCCGGTACTAGCCCGATGACGAAAGGACTCCTCATAATTTGTGTTACTAATACTCAACTACTCGAATTAAAAATATCATTTCATTCGATTATAAGACGGGAAAAAATGCTGCTTGTCTACGTCTATTCGATTCTAAGAAAGAATAACATTTTGACGTTACCCTTCAGAAATTCGAAACGTTTCGTTTTCGCTCGACTCTGCGCGCTCGACTCTGCGCCGGCACGCTTCGGAGTTTCAGTACTTTCGTTATCGCGTCGTGCTGTGAGGGTTCTGCTGGCTCGCGAAACTTTCATTTGGAACAAGCAGCGAGAATGCCACGTCCATGTGATGTCGTGGGAAGCCCTCGTTGCTTTCCCACTCCGGAGAGCCGGTGTCGAGGCCGCCGTCGTAGTACGCAACGACGCCGGCAGTGCGAGCCCTCAGCAGCAGGTCGCGCTCGTCGGTGCTCAAATCGCGGAAGTTGAGCCCACCATCGCGAGCCAATCTTGTCGGTGTCAGGGTCCATTGCGATGAGCGCCGAAGTTTGCGTCATAGAATGAAGTACCAGCTTAAGGGCGTCTTGCGCTGGAGCTTGAGGTATAGTAGCGGCGCCTGGTGGCGGTGCGGGAAACGACATCTGGGTCGGCTGTGGCGAAGCACGTTTCTAGGCCGAGTTTTGCGTCGATTCGCACTTTTTTAAGCCCTGTTGTGAGTGCGAAAAGGCTCGTCACTTTTCACAGACCACGCCGACCACGCTGCGAGCTCCCCGCAGCCTATAGTTTAACGAAAACGGACTCTCCGTGTGCCGTGGGACGTAATGCGGGACGTAATTCGTTTCTCCTTCCGCTAGCCACCATACTCCCGCTTTCGCTCTGGTGTCGGCTATGTCTTGGCTCTGCTTCTGGCCGCGTGTTTGCGTTTTGCACAGAAAAGCCGTAGCGCCGTCTGCGGACGCCGTTCTACTCACCGATGGCGCAACGTCACTATGAGACCATGATGTCAGTACTCCTCGATCGGAGGGCGCGCGATTTGAACTGCGCTAGAGGTACGCGGGCGCTTCAGAACGCATTTTCTCTTAAAATAAGTCTCTCCTTGGCACGAAACAAGCGTTTAGAGGTTTCTGTGATGGTATTTCAACAGTCCACGTTGACTTAATAGTAACCTTTAGTGTCCCTTTAAGGTATGGCATTACAGTCTTTGGCTTTTGTTCGGATCGTTGGAGATGCAGGGTTGACCGGATTATAAAAAAGCATTCTTAAAAACGTTGCGTACAGTTCCCCAATAGTAACATCTGCAAACATCTTCCGTGAACTTGGGCTACTAAACTCCTCTTCATTACTTATAGAAACAGTTGTTAAACGTTTCTGGAATTCCGCTTTCAAACAAAAACGTGCCGCCGCAAGGGAGCTTAGAAAACATGTCCGTTATGTAGTGCCGCGTTCAGCCACAAGGTATGGCGCGGCCAGACGCTGTGCTTATGTGCCTGATATATTTAACAAGTTACCAGAAGAAATCTTTAACGCGACATCAAAAAGAACGCTCAAACACATCTTAAAGCAGCTAGAGTAAAATTACCCTGTTGTACACTGTTTTTTTTTTTGCATCGCAATATTTAGCTTTTCAATTTTTGTTATATGTAGATAACCAAATGTTATCTTGTTCTTTTTAATTTTTTTCCTTTCATTTTGAAAATTCTTTTTATTCATCTCTCATCAATTTTTGTACATCTTTTTGCCTTGTCTATCATATTCATTGGCACGGTCCTACAAGCCAACTAAGGCTTAGACCGGCCTGTTTGTGTTGTTTTGTATATTGTGTGGCAATAAACATTATTATTATTATTATTATTATTGTTGCTGTTTTATACCCGGTTTTCTTCTGATTATTTCCTTTTTTCTCCAAACACAAAAAAAACGTTTACTTTTAAACTCACACGCTCAAATTGTTAACTCCCTTGTTATCATTATTATTTTTATGCACCTAATTAAACCACCCGATTCTTGGCCAATCCCCCACTGTGGGTATGTGCCACAGCCACTCAGGACAGTAACAACAACAACCATTATAATTCTAGAGCTCGGCTCATTGGCGCCCGTTCCTAGGTTGAGCGTCGCCGTCCCTCAGCGTGAGCGCGCGAACCCGCAGGGCCGCTGCTGGCGCCTTCGTCGTCGTCGTCTTCTTCCACAGCTGGCTCAGACGGCGCTCATCATGCCAGCGTTCCCATACTGCGCCTCCCTCAGCGAAGGTACAGTGAACTGTAGCGAAGGCGCTGAAGGCACTGGGCCAGTCAGTGCGGTGGTTTCGGTGTCAAATTCTTTGTCGGAATATATATCGCGAAATGAAAACATGTATGCAGCTGCGCTCAAATTTCGTATTCGGAAGTATCGTAATCGTCGGACATTTTTTCTAAATTCCTTTCTGTCTTGTTCAACGACTCCTCCTTTTATTTCTTTTAAAACTATGAAAGCCCCATTCACCTTGTTTCTCTTCTCGATTACTCTTTAACCTTTTATTCGCACTTCTACATTTCAAGTTCAATTTTCAGATTTCATTAGCTGTGCGTGCAACCACCCGAGCCTCGCCCCATCCCCCGTAGGTTGTACCGGCCATGTATTGAAGTGCGCATCATCATCATCATCATCGCCGTCGTAGTCATCGTCGTCGTCATCATCATCATCGCTTTCGCGTTCCATTCTTTTCTGCACGAGACATCTCGAACGAAGGCGTTCCGCCTCTGGAGAGGACAGTGACGACTTGTGTGTTCGTCTGGTTTAGCGTAAGGTCCGTCGCCGCCGCTCGAGCTGCCTTCGACCTGTAGCTGCTGGCACCTCTGCAGCTGCACCTGAACGCTGGTATTTTCGGCTGCTCTCGAAGTTTTTAAGCGGCCGTGTTCCCTCCGCAGATGTGCTGCAGACTCCAGCGTTGCCCTCTCTCAAGTCTTCGTCGTCCCAGCCAGAATGCGAAGCATGGTTGGCCTTGCTCCGGCCCGGGTTTGTTGCCGCAACATCTGAGCAGCCAATTGTCACCCGAAGAAGGACATCAGTTAGCTGGAGCTGTCCACACCACCACTACAGTGCGGCGCACCAGGCCCCCGTGGGCTTGGAGGTTGCCAACGCCACCGCTTTGCGCCGTGGCCACGATCCAGCCCAAAGTCACCACTCGTGAGAGCTGTCGACGCTTCAGCCGCGAAGCGCCCGCAGGATTGTACCTCCATCGCCGGTTGCTGTGGTGTGTGTTCTCGGTGAGAACCCTCACCCGTCTGCTACCGGTGGTCGGCCTGCTCGGCCTCACGGTTCTGGCTGCGCTCGCCAAGCCCGCGGAGTCCTCGAACAACCCATACCTGCTCGTCCAACACCAAGTCTACGAGGAACACCAGGAGGTGCTCGCCAAGGACCCGTCCAAGCGGGCCGCGGGCGAGCAGCGAAAGGACGAGGATGGGTTGTTCGACTTCATCAAGGACTACCTGTTCAAGCAGGGCGGCGCAGCAAAGCAGAACAATCGCACTGGCAACGGCCGGGCGCAGTTCGTCGGCGTCGACACCGGCGGCGCCAGAGGCAGCGCGAACGGGTCGGCGGCTTCGGGTGGCACCGTCGACGCCAAGGACAGCGGCCAGTCCGACCAGCGGAAGAAGATGCACAGCATCAAGTTCCGACTGGTGCATGTCAGCCACCCTGCCATCGCTGCAGCGGCCAGAAACGCGCGGGCAACGGCGATGCACAAGAAGGGCGACTACGCGCCCCATAACCAAGCCACAGAAAGCAGCACCACGCGAACGGCAGTAGCGGCGAGTCACACGTGGGCGGTCGCAGCGACAATGCCGCCCTATTTGCGCGACAATGGAGTGGGCGGTCCAGCGTCGCATACACGACGGCTCACCCGACCCACGTGGCCACCGCAGCGGAGGGCTGCTGCTGTGGCTGCGAACAACTGCGACCAGCCCGCAACGGTCAGAAACACCACCACCACGAGACGCACAACTACAAGGACGACGACAACAACGACGACTAAAAGGACCACGACGACGCCAAAGCCGACGACGGCCACCAAGAGTATGACGACGTGCTCACCGACCACGGTGGCCGTGTTTGGCGTCGAGTGACCGCCACCGCCGTCCACAACGAAGCCGACCACCACGACAACTACGATGATTACGACTACGGAGTTGATACTTTTGATAGTCTATATATTTGAGCTTGATACTTTTGTTTTTTTTGCCTTTTTATCATTACAGCTTAACTGTAAGCATTAATTTCTGTAAATAAATGTTCACGAATGGTTCTTTATATTGTGTTACTTTGTTTCGCGGGGCCTCCGTAATTCACAGAATCTACAATTTTAATAGCAGTTCGCCCGAGTATTACATGATTAAGCTGTTTCAAAGCGAATCAAGTAAAATAGCGGATGCGATGAACATGCTTAAGGGCCATTTTTCAAAAAAAGGAACAACAATAAAGCTAGCAGCTTACCAAATATCCGCGTTTTATCTGTCGGAAGAGTTACTCTACCAGGTCCTATAGCAAGCGGATTCGATGCACAATGCTGTAAACGTTCATAGGAGGGGCCAACGAAGACAGATTCTTCACGGATCATATATGGGCTTATTACCTAAAATATCCTAGTATACTTTTCAATAGTGGAATGTTAGGCTGCCTGTGCCAAGTGGTTGTTGTGGTTTGTAGTAAGGTTATAACAATTCAGCTTTTAAGCAGATTAAAAGGCCTCATTTAAAGCACGATTGCGCGAAGAATTTTCTTCCACCTTGCTCAAAAAACCGAAACCATGCATGCCATGAGCGCCCATAACTGCGCGCTAAAGAATATAGCAAGTCAAGCCAGATTGAAAAATTGGGCTTCCGTAATAAGCGGTTTGTTATTCCTGGGAGGACAGAGCATTTGTAACCGAAAAAATGACGGAAATATAAAATTGGGATGGTGGGCTCTATTTGATGGTACATTCCATGCGATGTCATCACTGGCTGATTCATAGAGAGCGACGCAGGGTAAGGGCACGTGAGGTTTACATGAACTCGTCCCATTGAAATTGAGGAGCAGCAGGTCGAAATTTTCTCCTCAACAAAATTGTATATCGGCACACAGAAGATGATGAAAGACTTTTAGTCGAATAATCTACCGATTTAAGCAGGTGCGTGGCGAGTGCGGCACACTTAGCGTGGGAAGCTTGCCCGAGTAACTATCTAGCTATCTAGTAACTAGCTCTAATCTAGTAATCTTGTAACTAGCTATCTAGTAACTAGCTTCCCACGCTAAGCGTGCCGCACTCGCCACGCACCTGCTTAAACTTTTCCTAGTCTCCAGAGCCGCTCGAGTCCGCTAGATTCATACTACGCAATGTCCGCGCATCCTTGGGCGATCGGAACGCACGTGATCTGCGCTTGGATGGCTGAAAAAGGGGCTGTGTTCCGGCCACAAAGTTCCGTGCCTCAGTAAGGTGCCTGGTGTAGTCTCGTGTGGAAGCCATCGTCTCGGTGAGCGAGGAGAATATCTTATATTCTCTCATCTTTTAAAACGTTCCATACTTAGGAGCATTTCTATCGCAAACCAGACTTAATTCAAGGAAATTTTCCATGTCTCAAGAATTACTCTCGCCGTACTCGAGTGCTGATTGCCATGTGGACAACACCATCGCGGACAAGATCACCCTCTTTCCACCTAAGTACGAGGCTCTGGCCAGGAGCTATGGCGCTTCAATGTTACCTGGGGCCTGACGGACCAACCGGCTGAGCTATCTCTCCAGGCAACATCCAAGAGCCGCGAGTTCAAATCTCCTTTTCTCTTCCTTTTTTTCCTTCTTTTTTTCTTCCCCCCTTTTAATGTTTATTTTCTTTTGGTTTATCACTGCACGGGACCCCTCAAAAAAATTTTCCTGTAATATGCATGGCCACACATAGAGGTCATAAATACCAGGTTTCTCCAGTTGTGTGCCATCTGTGCGGTTTAACCGAGCTCATATTGGTCCACCTTGACTGATCAAAGAAGGCACCACTGTCGGTTAAATGAGGCGTACAACTCCTACGTTGGCGGTAGAGTATACGCCTCGCGTCCAAGAAGACCGTGGTTCAAATCCCGATGCCGCGCAATTTTCCACCGGGGAAAAACACGAAAAAAAAACCGTGTGTTGAGAAAATTGCACAAACAGGCCTGGACTGCGGCCTGATCGCGGTGACCAGAACCGGTAACGCACTCTCTCACCAGAGCAGGATTGGCCACCCTGGTGCAGTACTTGGCCACAACCTCCTATATGAATACAACAATCAAACCCCGGCCCTCAGTCCCCAGCAGCCGCGAACCAACTGACCACGGCGGCGGTCAGATCTGTGACGCAGCAGAGGGTGCTAACAATCCTTGGCTTCGGACAGGCCGCCATTGGAATTTCAACCTGGCAACATTTAACGTTAAAACATTATCTACTGAGGCGAGTTTAGCAGTGTTATTGGAGGAATTAGTGGGTAGTAAATGGGATATAATAATGCTAAGTGAGGTCAGGACAAAACAAGTATACACAGCGCTAGAAAGCTGGCACGTACTGTGCTACCGGGGTTTCGCGGAGAGACGTGAACTAGGAGTCGGATTCCTGATTAATAAGAATATAGCTGGTAACATACAGGAATTCTATAGCATTAACGAAAGGGTGGCAGGTCTTGTTGTGAACCTAATAAGAGGTACAAATTGAAGGTAGTACAGTTCTACGCCCCTACATCCAGTCATGATGACCAGGAAGTTGAAAGCTTTTATGAAGGCGTGGAATCGGCGATGGGTAAAGTCAAAACAAAATACACTATACTGATGGGCGACTTCAATGCCAAGGTAGGTAAGAAGCACGCTGGACACAAGTCAGTGGGGGAATATGGCATAGGCTCTAGGAATAGCAGGGGAGAGTTATTAGTAGAATTTGCAGAACAGAATAATATGCGGATAATGAATACCTTCTTCAACAAGCGGGTTAGCCGAAAGTGGATGTGGTGGAGCACAAATGGCGAGACTCGAAATGAAATACACTTCATAATCTGCGCTAACCCTGGCATCATATAAGATGTGGACGTGCTCGGCAAGGTGCGCTGCAGTGACCATATAGGATGGTAAAAACTCAATTAGCCTAGACTTGAGAAGGAAACGGAGGAAACTGGTACATCAGAAGCCAGTCAATGAGTTAGTGGTAAGAGGGAAACTAGGGGAATTCAGGATCAAGCTTCAGAGCAGGTATTCGGCTTTAACTCAGGAAGAGGACCTTAGTGTTGAAGCAATGCACGACAATCTTATGGGCATCATTAAGGAGTGTGCAATAGAAGTCAGTGGTAACTCCGTTAGACAGGATACCAGAAAGCTATCGCAGGAGACGAAATATCTGGTCAAGAAACGCCAATGTATGAAAGCCTCTAACCCTACAGCTAGAATAGAACTGGCAGAACTTTCTAAGTTAATCAACAAGCGTAAGACAGCTGACATAAGGAACTATAATATTGACAGAATTGAACATGCTCTCAGGAACGGAGGGAGCCTAAAAGCAGTGAAGAAGAAACTAGGAATAGGTAAGAATCAGATGTATGCGTTAAGAGACAAAACCGGCAATATCGTTACTAATATTGATGAGATCGTTCAAGTGGCTGAGGAGTTCTGTAGAGATTTATACAGTACCAGTAGCACCCACGACGATAATGTGAGAGAGAACAGTCTAGAGGAATTTGAAATCTTGCAAGTAACGCCGGAAGACGTAAAGAACGCCCTGGGAGCTATGCAAAGGGGTAAGGCAGCTGGGG